>NC_045542.1:38846407-39189741 GCF_009769535.1 Thamnophis elegans
AGGTTGTGTTTTTCACTCTCTTTTTTCATTGTCATTGTCAAATGTTCCTTATCAAAGTATCAGCATATCTGAAATTTTCTCTTAGTAATTTTAATTTTGATTTCTATTTATTTTCTATAGCCCAGCACTTTTCATGGTACAACCTGCAAATATATGGCACAATCAGCAATTAAGTTAAATAAAATGAGTGATACAAGTTCCTCTTCCAGTTTTGAACTATATAGTTTTTTATATTGTCTACAGATGAGGTTTCCTGGTATACTTCTTTTTAACAGCTGTCCCAATTACTTGAGGGCTATACCTTTAAAGGCATTTATACAATTAGTAAGGTAAAAAACAGACATCTGAATTTGTTTAAGCTTTAGTTCTACCTTTTTTCCCTTTTCAGTAAGCATGACCATACTGGATGCTCAAGTTTTCCATTTTTATCATTCACTGGAATTCTTGAGCCCTTCCATCAAAGTCCCAAGTGGATGTGAATGCTTCATTGGCCAAGTATTTTCTGTCTGCAACATCTTAGGTTTTTTGTTTTTTTTGCTTCTTACCTCAAGCCATTAAAGTTCAAGCACTGACTTGGGGGGCAGTCAGCTAGAGCAGGGGTCCACAGCCCCCTTGTCCATGGACCGGCACTGGTCCACGGTATGCCAGCAACTTGCCCACGTAAACAAGAAAAGTCCCATCCACAGAATGCAGGCAAAATCATGCTCCCTCTGGTTCATGGAAAAGCCAGTATGCTCTGCTAGGACATTCTTAAAAGAAATTACATCTTTTCCTAGTTTTGCATGATAGCCATATGATCCCTCCCAAATGTTTATTGGAATTCAAATGGTGCTAACATTATAAGCAGACCCATTCTAAGGCATCTTACATACACTTTAATTTAGCTTATCAGCATTATTTTTATAGTGTCTTTTCAGTTTCATGAGTTTATATTTTTATTATAGTTTTTATATATTTATTGTTTTTACTGATTCTTGTACACTACCCAGAGTTGCTTCTGTGAGATGGTTCGTCATATAAGTATGATAAATAAATAAATAAATAAATAAATAAATCTTGAACTGATGTTATACAGCTGCTGTGATAGTCCAGGAAGAACCAGGTTATTTAAAGTGCTACTGGCAGGCACCAAATGGATACTTATTCCAAAATAGTTTGTACTCTAGATTCATATCCAAAGCTCAAAAGATCCTATTAGCCAAGTGGGTATGGTAGATGTAGTACAAAGCTGATTTTCTTTATCTCTTACTTTCTACATAATTTTACATTAAAAAAATACAGCGCATTAAGGAGAAAAACTGTGTTTAAATGGAGGAATATTCATTATTTTGAAGTCTGTCATCCTTTTTGAAATGTATAAGGTAATGCAATAATTGTCAAATGTCTTTATTTTAAATATGCATTAAAAGTTATTTGGAATTTATACAGACTTGGAATATGATTCATTCTTAATGAAGTGCAGCATCTGGAACATGAGGTGCCTTCTTGATGTTGCATATGTTTGAACATAAATCTCACGGCTTGATAATGAAATAGGAACTGTATAGTTGTTCATCATGTTTCTTAAATAATAAAAACTCCTTTTATGTTATGAGATCCCTCAGTATTTTCTGAGTTATCTGAATCATCTGTCGATAATGTACTGAATAGCATCTGACAGGTGCATGAACGTATGTCTAATATAGCTTTTCACATTATTTAGAACCAGATGGTCAAAGAGCTGGAGGCCCGAGTCCATCAGTTGACAGTGGAAGCTGAAACAAGTCATTTGCAGCATCAGAAATTATCTCAAGAGAAAAATAATCTGGAACAGTCTTACCAGGTTGTGTCTTTAGAACTTGAAGAAATTAAGGCAAGGTAGTTAATAATCTTTTTCTTTAAATTATGGTGGTACAATTTTAACTGCAATTTGTTATTGGTATTGAATAAATGTGGAATTATAGTAGAATTAACAATTCTATACTATGTGAAAAGTGATAAAATGATTTTTAATTACTTTTGTGAAGTCTGACTTTCTTTACTTCGCTCTATAGTTCATTACTGTGAAATAGTCAACTCATTTGTTGTTTATACTTTAATAAGATGAATCAGTGTGAATTAAGAATTCTAAGTTTGGACATACATTAGTTCTTCTGATTCCAATATTTTTTTAATATTGAAATTAGAGGTGATGATGGAAAAGCTACTACTTGTAGAAGGTTTCCTGTGATGTTCTATGGAGGGAAAATGAAAAGATTTGTAACATCAGAAGTAATCAATTGGGAAAGTTTTATTTCACAAACAAATGAAATGAACCTGAACTAAATATGCCATGATAATCTAGTTTAAATTACTTATTTTTGAAACAAACAAAATACATCTTTCTCTAGTGGTTCTATAATATCATCTATGTTGTTATGCGTAGTATATTTTGTATACTTTTATTATAGTATTGATTTACTTCAGTAATATAATTTATCAGCAGTAAGTGACTTAATTAATCTATACTTTTGACTATACATAATGAGCCGTGAGCAGCTATTGATAATGGAATATAGTAGCCTTCACCAATTACATTTTTAGAAATTCAATTCAAATGTTTTGTTAAGATTATTATATTAAGTGTGAAAACATAAAGATAAATATCAGTTTGAGCAAAATGGTCTTCTTTGATCTTCTGTGGTCTTCTGTGAAATGTAATCAAATGTTTTTAGGCATAATTCACTTCAGAAAGAAAAAGGCTGCATGATGGAAGAACATAAACAGAACATTAAACAGTTACAAAGCCAGTATGAAGTGGATCTAAATTTGATGAAGAAGGAACATGCTCTTTCTGCAATGAAGGTAGATGTGGATGGATCGTTTTACTTACTAACAATACTGAATGAATCAATCAAAAAATTCTTAGTTAATTTCTGAAATTTAAATCCTGCATATCTTTCATAAGTTAAATGACCTTTGTTCATCTGAAAGCTACTGAGAGGTCAAGAAGAGCAAGGATGGTTGAACTATCCCCATTCTGCTCCCACCAGAGATTATTTACAAGTGTGACCAATGTTGTTTGTCTCATAACTAGGCCTGAAACCTGACTGGAAGTGGTCATCCAGGACCCTGTAGAGCTGCAGTGCAACCACTTTTCCCACCATCTTCCCTAAAAGTGGAGGTGGGAGACTGCATAGCAGCAGGGATCCAGTGAAGGTTTCTTAGGAAAGAATGGACCAAGGCTTCCTTCAATGGTTCTGGGAACACCCTCTCCTTCAGCGATGTATTAATTACTGCCTGGGCCTACTTGCAATTCATCCTCCAGGAAACCTTTTACCAAGTAGGGAGGTTTAGGATCCAATAAACAAATAGTTACCCTAATAGCCCCAAGCTTCCTGTCCATTTCCTCAGATACAACAGAGTCAAAGTGTTCCCAAATAACTGGGTAAGTCTGTTTCCTGGGCATCTATAATGGACTCCACTCCATGCTTGATCTGCAACTAAGAACAAATTTGAGTGATTTTATTCATCAGGTGCTGGACAAATTCCTCCTCCTAGCCCAGTAAATGATCATTTGGGCCCTTCTTTCCTAGGAGGAAGTGAGTAACTTTAAACAGGGCCAACGGGCTGCACTCTGTGTTTGCAGTAAGAGTGGAGAAATAGTGGTATTTCACTGCTCTTAACTACCATGAAGCAGGCCTTCACTGCCAACCATGAGATGACCTCTGGCAGCTCAGACAGGGAGGTTGCTATTCAGCAGGAGGAATACTCCTGTGGCACTTTTGGCTGTAGCTCTCAGTGCTACAGAGAATCCTCAATCTTCACAGATCCACACTCAATGTAACCCCCACAAGTTGGTCTCTCCCATTGGTCACCTTGGGAGGGGACCACTTTCATACCCACCCATCCTGCTTGTCTCACATACAGACAAGAGGGTAGCAAACATACAATAGGTAAGCAATCAGGTGATTCCTATGATCTCACCCTAGAGATTAACTTACCATCAGCTTGGACCCTAGAACTCTTGTGCTCCCCCATCCGTGATCAGCTTCAGTCTATCAATCCTAGAAGAAGCCTGTTTCTGCCAATGTTTTTGGCCAAAAGATCTGGCCTCACCATTCAAGTTATTTCCGGCTTCTGGGCTCGATGTTGGTCTCGAACCCCGGGCTCCAGCATTATTGGGGGTTCTGCCACCACAACCCTGGCCTGCCTTTAAGATGTCAACAAACCCATCTCTGGCCTGGTCTTTAGACTCTTATCTGTGCTGCTTATTTTCTCTGCTAACGCCCTGGTTGATTCTCTGAGCTTCAGGTCGGTTCTTGCTCCCAGTCTCCACTTGTTGCCCTTCTGGGCTGGCTCCAGATATGACTCCCAGCTGATTCCTGTGGCTGTGTCTCCTCTGACCTTTCTCTCTGAGCACAGACACACACCTGCTGTGGCCTTCAGCCCTTTCTGATAGACACTGGGTTAGACTCTGGGCCTGCTTTCCATCTGCCACTGGTTCCTTGTCCTGGTCATCTCCCTCAGTGCTGCAGATGACAGTTCTGGCTTGGCTCTGCTTCCGCTGCCCTCAATCTGCAGCCAGGGATTCATGCTGGCTGGCAGGGTAGAAACAAACTCCGTGTGGCTCCCAACACTACAGCCATTTCATCTTGGTCCCTCCAACCTCTGGGCAAGCAGCACTAGGCAGGAAGAAGGTAGGGTTGAGGCAGTGATTAAGGGAATACCCCACCCCCCACTCCAATACTCCCATCGTCTGTCTTCGAGCAGGGAACCATGTTGCAAAGATATTGAGTATTTGTCAACTCACAGTCTCAAAGCACTAGAATCCTACTAGATACAGATCCCTGGGAACCAGCAAATTTCTCTAGTACACTCTCATTTCATCTTTAGTTAAGAAAAGTATTTCTTTTTTTACAGCTGGGCACAATGTGTTCCCATTGGCATTTCTACAAGAATATTCAAAACACATTATAATTCTTTTTTTACTGCAAGTGCTGGAGACAACAGATGATTACTTACTTCCTCTCAGATTTGTATATATCTTTAAATTATGATTATAAAAAACCATTATAAAGCACCATAAATTATGCTCAGATTATTCCAAGTAGAGGTTCACTTTA
This sequence comes from Thamnophis elegans, assembly GCF_009769535.1. Lineage (NCBI taxonomy): Eukaryota > Metazoa > Chordata > Lepidosauria > Squamata > Natricidae > Thamnophis > Thamnophis elegans. The sequence continues at coordinate 38,851,492 of NC_045542.1, forward strand.
GGACTTTTGCAAGGAATTAAGAGAGGCATAATTTTGATTTTGGGATTTGATTATTAGAATTATATGGGATTATGGAAGTAAGGTAGACTAGTCTTTGCTTTGGAGTAAATTGGATTATTTTTTTATCTATATGCTAAAAGTCTGAAGCCATTGTTTTTTTACTTTTTTCTTTTTTCACACTTTTATCATTCTTCTTGGCTGATTCTTTTTTTATATTTCCTTTTTTCTTGTTTGTTTACTTTACTACTTAGATTTCTAAATTTAATTTTTTTATTGTAAAATGCCCAATCACTTAGGTGAGTTTTTTCATATAAAATGTGATAAATAAATTATAAAATCATATTACAATTATTCCAGGTAGAACTGAAATATTTTACTGTACATCTTTTGCATTTTATCACCACATTTTAATTACATCAATGTTTTAATATTTTATTACTACTAAACTGTTACATAGCAGTATGTTCATGCTTGATGGCTAAACATTTCTCAGAATTTCTGCTGCCTGGCATACTTTACATATGGTCTGCCATTCTAGTCCTTATGTGCTGATTTTACCTTTCCTCTCCTTTTTCTCCTGTTTTCTGAAAATTGTTTGGCTATTTTTATCACACTTTCTTCCCCCCCCCCTTAAAAATAATGTTACTGAATTGTATTTGGATCTGCTTATTGATTTTGATAAAGTATTTGATTTGGAACTTAAAATACTCATTATATTAGAGAGCTGTCTGTGAAAAAATTATTTGTGATTGAAATTGTTTGATCATTGACTGCTTTGTATCCACAATGTATTATCTTTACTGTATCCTTCCTATTATGAAAGCAGTGTCCTTATTTTTTTTGCTTGTGTCGTGAATCGTAACGTTTTTTTAAAAACAACATAAAAATAAAAATAAAAAACATCTTCCATTACAAATTGTAGAAAGTGTGTCAGTTGGTTACAGTATTTCCATGCATCTCTTCCATAGTCACCACCTGCTTTTCATATCAAATCGCATATTTTAAATTCACCTATATTCATGTATATCACAATTATTATATCTCAACCTTAATTTGACTATAATGGTTTTTACACCCTTTTATATATAATATTCAAAATCTAGAATAGGATTATATGATAACATTCCATTAAATCATCCTAAGATCATCCAATCACAATACATCTTTATAACATATTCTAGATAAAACGTTTAAACCTCCTCTCATAATCTCCATGTGTTGTTTATAAAAAATTTCATATTATCAAACTAATATATCTATATGTATTGTTATCATTATTAACCATTATTTAACTATAGGTATTGTTGCTTCATTTTATACATACTACTAGTAAAGAGAAAGAAGGAAAAACAATGTATCCAGCCTCTAAGTGGCAGTGTAACTGCTTTTCCTCCTGTTGTACAACCCTCTTTATAATCCTGCTTATTATCTTCTTTATATTCCAAGCTTAAGAAAGAAAAAAAACCCTTAAATGGAGATCAAAAACAATCAAATCAAAGATTATATATAAAAAAGGAGAATTTTAATCCATAGGTATAAGCAAAAGTGAAAAAAGAAGAAGAAAGAATTAATCCATTCAGTTAAAAAAATAGGGAGCCCCTGCAAAAGTTCCATCCGTGAAAAAAAATTAGAAACTGGATAACACACTAAGTTCAATGCAGATCAATCTCGCCGCCTACAATCTTCTGTCTTCAATCTTAACTTAAATTTTTTTGGGGGGTAGTCTCTTCCTCTAATAATAAAATTTCCTCACCAATTCGACACACTTTCTCTTTCCGCTTTCTTCCGTTCCGGAGCTGTCCCAACTTTAGCAGCTTCATTAGCTGTGTTTCTGTCGCTGGAAAAAAAGGGCTATTCCTGGATCTTTCAGGGACTTTGCAGTGTCCCTGAGATCAGCAGGAGGTACCCTTCTCAATCACCGTCTTTGCGGGACGGTTTAGGTCCAAATGGACCGTCCAGCAGCAGAAATTTGACTGCGATCTCGGAGCACCAAGATCGTACGTTGTGCCATCGTGACGTCAGCTCTCCTTCCCAGTAGTAAATAGTTTAATATTCTGAAGGTGTCCAGTTCCAGTCTGTTTCAATTCACTGATGCCGTATAAGATGTCAATTTATTTTATATTCCACTGTGTTGAACTTTCTCACATTCATACTTTCTACCTTCCATGCTCCCACTGCAGTGCTGTCTTTGTAGCTTTGGGTTTTCTTTCCCTTCATGGCAACATCAACTAAATGTCTGAAAAGCTTTAATCTAGCTACATCAAAAGCATCACTAGTGTACTGAAAGATCCTCAGACATTCTTCAATAGCATATTAAGTTGTATTGGACCCAAGGGGCCCATCATCTGACACTCAGTCACTTTATCTTGTCTATCCATTTGGTTTTTATAGTAAAATGTGGAAGTGGCTTAACGTTCCCTTCTGCTATGCAGTATGGAATGATATCCTCTCCACTCTCACTAAATTGATCAGCTATTCCCATTTACTTTTTCTGAGTTAAAGCACACCAGGAGTTTGTGAGGCCAAGAATGTATACATCTAATAGGTCACCCAAAGAGTATGACTAAAGCACATATCTATGAGTATATAGGTAGTTCTTGATTTAGTGACCATTTAGTGACCATTCACATTTATACCAGCATTTAAAAAAGTTGTTTATAACCATTTATCACACAACCATTGCAGCATCCCGCTGGTCATGTGATCAAAATTAGCAATTGCCATGTATTTATGACGTTTGCAATCTCCCGGGGTCATGTGATCACCTTTTGTAACCTGACTGGGAAGGTCTTTGGGAAAGCGAGATTCACTTAACAACAGTGTTACTAACTTAACAACTGTGGTGATTGACTTAATAACTGTGGCAATGAAGGTTGTAAAATGGGGCAAATCTCACTTAACTCTCTGGCTTAGTATTGGCAATTTTGGGCTCAATTGTGGTCATAAATTGAGAATTACTTGCATCTGGCATCCACTCCTAGTGTACTTTTTTGAAGCATCTTTTCCTCCATACATGCATCTAGTAGGTTAGGATAGAACAGGGGTGTCAAACTCATGGTGTCACAGTTTCTTCAAATGAGGTATTGCAACTTCCCCCCTTTGATAAAATGGGGTTGGGGGTGGCCAGCATGTGACACATCCAGCCCATAGGCCATGAATTTGACACCCTGGCATAGGACTTCAGGTAGCTTGAATGGATATAATTTCTAAACTGCATATCCAGTCAGTGGCTATATCAGATTATAAGGTTTGCATTTAAAAGCTTTCATGCCTTTTATTTAAGTATTTGTTATATTTGTCAACTAATCCAACAACTCTGTAGACAGCATATAATATAGTAACAAAGCAAAACCAGTGTTCCCCCTCCCTCAATTATATAAATGCCTAGGTGTAGGAAACCATAAATTCATAGATAAGCAACCTTAGTCAATCAAGTGGAACTAACTGATTGATGAACAAAAAAAAATCCTTTTACAGATAGTCCTCAAATTATGACAGCAACCAGGAACTTTTTTGCTAAGTGACATGGTTGTAAAATAAGATGTCACATGACTCTGTCACTTACTGATGGCAATTCCATTAGTTCCAATACCTGTAATTAAATATGGTCCCAAATGAGGACCTCACATAGTCATGACTGACAACTTCCTACGGGCTTCCCTATTTACAGTGGGGCAAAAAAGTATTTAGTCAGCTACCAATTGTGCAAGTTCTCCCACTTAAAAAGATGAGAGAGGCCTGTAATTAACATCATAGGTAGACCTCAACTATGAGAGACAAAAAGAGAAAACAAATCCAGACAATCAAATTGTCTGATTTGGAAAGATTTTTTTTGCAAATTATAGCAATAGCAATAGCAGTTAGACTTATATACCGCTTCATAGGGCTTTAAGCCCTCTCTAAGCAGTTTACAGAGTCAGCATATTGCCCCCAACAACAATTTGGGTCCTCATTTTACCCACCTCGGAAGGATGGAAGGCTGAGTCAACCCTGAGCAGTGAGATTTGAACAGCCGAACTGCAGAACTGCAGTCAGCTGAAGTAGCCTGCAGTGCTGCATTTAACCACTGCGCCACCTCGGTTACTATACTATATGCTGTCTACAGAGTTGTTGGATTAGTTGACAATTATGGTGGAAAATAAGTATTTGGTCAATATCAAAAGTTCATCTCAATACTTGGTTATATATCCTTTGTTGGCAATGACAGAGGTCAAACGTTTTCTTTAAGTCTTCACAAGGTTGGCACACACTGTTGCTGGTATGTTGGCCCATTCCTCCATGCAGATGATCTCTAGAGAAGTGATGTTTTGGGGCTGTCGCTGGGCAACACAGACTTTCAACTCCCTCCAAAGGTTTTCTATGGGGTTGAGATCTGGAGACTGGCTAGGCCATTCCAGGACCTTGAAATGCTTCTTACAAAGCCACTCCTTTGTTGCCCGGGCGGTGTGTTTGGGATCATTGTCATGCTGAAACACCCAGCCACATTTCATCTTCAATGCCCTTGCTGATAGAAGGAAGTTTGCACTCAAAATCTCACGATATATGGCCCCATTCATTCTTTCCTGTACATGGATCAGTCGTCCTGGTCCCTTTGCAGAGAAACAGCCCCAAAGCATGATGTTGCAACCCCTGTGCTTCACAGTAGGTATGGTGTTCTTTGGATGCAATTCAGCATTCTCTCTCCTCCAAATTACCAAACAGTTCTATTTTGGTTTCATCTGACCATATGACATTCTCCCAATCCTCTTCTGGATCATCCAAATGCTCTCTAGCAAACTTCAGACAGGCCCGGACATGTACTGGCTTAAGCAGGGGGACACGTCTGGCACTGCAGGATCTGAGTCCTTGGTGGCGTAGGGTGTTACTGATGGTAGCCTTTGTTACGTTAGTCCCAGCTCTCTGCAGGTCATTCACTAGGTGTCCCCCCCCCCCCTGTGTGGTTCTGGGATTTTTGCTCACCATTCTTGTGATCATTTTGACCCCACGGGGTGAGATCTTGCGTGGAGCCCCAGATCGAGGGAGATTATCAGTGGTCTTGTATGTCTTCCATTTTCTAATTATTGCTCCCACAGTTGATTTCTTCACACCAAGCTGCTTGCCTATTGCTGATTCAGTCTTCCCAGCTTGGTGCAGGTCTACAATTTTGTTTCTGGTGTCCTTTGACAGCTCTTTGGTCTTCACCATAGTGGAGTTTGGAGTGTGACTGTTTGAGGTTGTGGACAGGTGTCTTTTATACTGCTAACAAGTTCAAACAGGTGCCATTAATACAGGTAATGAGTGGAGGACAGAGGAGCCTCTTAAAGAAGAAGTTACAGGTCTGTGAGAGCGAGATATCTTGCTTGTAGGTGACCAAATACTTATTTTCCACCATAATTTGCAAATAAATTCTTTCCAAATCAGACAATGTGATTGTCTGGATTTGTTTTCTCATTTTGTCTCTCATAGTTGAGGTCTACCGATGATGTCAATTACAGGCCTCTCTCATCTTTTTAAGTGGGAGAACTTGCACAATTGGTGGCTGACTAAATACTTTTTTGCCCCACTGTACTTGTGGAAACCGACAGGGAATATTGGAAATTATGATTATGTGATTGCGGCCTGTTGTGACTTCGTAATCATGAGCCAGACTCGGAGCACTGGATCGCAATCACGTGACTATGGGGACATTATGATGGCTGGAACTCTGAGGATCTGTGATAATTCCCCTGCATTCAGGGCCATTGTAACTTTTAACTGTTGCTGACCAAGTGGTCATAATCCAAGGACTGCCTACGGCAGTTTTGTGAAATAATAAAACATTGTTCCATAATGGCTGGTACAGAGAAAGTGTAGTGCTGATACCTGCTGTCCAGTCCAAATTGCATAAATGTCCCAGAAAGGAGGGATCCTCAGCATGCCGTCTAGGGATGATTGGACAAATACACTATTTCATTCCTTTTACCTTTTAAAGCATAACTTTGAAAAGTATAGCTATTTCTTCCCAAATGAATTGAAGACCAACATTCCCATTTTTATTAAATCTTTATAGACATCAGATGTGACAGAAGACTTAAAGCTGTGTGTGTCTGAATTAAAACAACAGTTACTAGAATTGGACCATCAAAGGCAGCAACAACTGCAGGTGAGCCCTGCTTTTTACTCAGCAGAATGGTGGGCACTTTCTGTTTTGAGGGATGGGGGGGAGGGAGGGAGAGAGAGTGTTGTTGGAGGCCTTGACAATATTGTAAGGAAAAATAATGGAATACTTTCTTATTTCAGGCTAAAGCCTTTAAGATTTTTTTTCTTTTTTCTTATGGAATGATTTGAAAAGTGTTCTTATCAGTGGAATAAAAAAGCATTCAGTGAAGTTGAAAATTATCATCCCGTCTATCTTAACATTTGTAGAAATTAGTGCATTAGCATAAATCTGTTGCCTTGGTGCTACATTGTAAGCATTCTTGGCTTCTGTTCTTACTCCTTATAGCAGGGGTCTTTTATATTTTTTGCCCTACATCTTTCAGCATTCTTCGGTCTGACTGTATTGGATGACATTTAGAATTCTACAATATCAGGAGTTCAGACCTAGTCCAGAATTTTCCAATTACCACTCCAGTGCAGGTCAGCTGAGGCAGACTTGCACTGGATAGATATCACATTTTGAATATCTTGAATATATATGCCTTACTGTGCTAGCATGCCTGCATATGGCAGGGGAGGGTTGGAACCATTTAAATAAAAGATCTGATTACCTCAGAAGGGGGAAGACATTGGCAATAGAGGCTCAAGGAATGATGTGGTGGTAGAAACTGCCTCAGGAAATAAAGAGATGAGGAAAGATGGAAAAGGAGAACGTTCCAATAAGCTTAAGGGGAAAGGCAAAAGACCAAGATTGATTCTGCATGTGTTCAACCAAAAGGTTATATACATAGTTTTTATATGACACTAGAACTGAGGAGATTCTCAACTCAATTCCCCATCCCTTTCCTTATCAAGTCTATTATCTGTCTAATTGATTATCTGCTCTGAGTTACTGATCTTCCCCACTGAGATACAAGATTTATAATTTCTTGGATTATATTTTAGGTTATAATGAAAAAAATAACAATGGTAATTTTATTGACTCAACTACTTTCAGGAACAAGAGCAAATGTTTCTAGAAGAAAAAGCTGATTTAGAGAGAATTCATGACAAAAAGGTAATCAAGAAACATACTGTTTTTGTGTACACAGGATATCATGTCAAGCCCAAAAAGGTTTACTTATATAAACTATAATATGGAAGTATTGGGCACAGAGGGAATATAAAATAGGTGAATGTAGAAACTCTGAAAATAAATGTTGGGCAAGAATGAACCTACTGATATTTTCAGAACCTTTATATTTTGCCTGAGAAATATATTAGTACTTGGCTATGTTTCAGTAAAGTTTAGATAAAAATGAATTTTATATCATAGATTTTAAAAACTCATGTTCAGCAATATTTAAGATCCTTGATCACCAGATATCACTGACAAGGTTACTGGCAATGAGCATCACTGGCTGTGCTTTATCTTGATCTCAGTCAGATATCTGTGGCTCTTCTTTTCATTTATACTAACCTCACTGTATTCCATGGTGTTTCTTTGTTCAGTAGGTGCCTGCCAAATTGCTGTTTTTGTATTTTTTTCCCCTCGTGCATCCTTTCCCTTGATTGCCTGATCTGACAATCCGGCTTTAAAGACTGCATCTATGCCAGTGGTACCAATGGCTTTTTTCCTGAAATGAATGAGAATGTGTTGTTCACCCTATTGTGAAGCCTTTTAGACATATTGATAAGTTGCCTGCTCATCAGTAAAGACTGAATATGGATAAGACAGATTCTGGTGTCTCAGCTGGACTCTCTTGCCTATCCCTTCAGGATTCTTAGTCTTCCCCTTCTGGTCTGCGAGGTGGTTCTGGTGTCAGTGGCTAGGAACCATGAAATGACACCCTCTTCATTGGTGGTGGTTGGTTGCTTATAGTGGAAACTATGACCTTGGCCCAGAATGCCTTGTTTTAAATCTGCCTCATTTTCCTATGTTTCCTTCTACAGAGGGTATTAAAGCAGATTCTATTAAGGGCAGGGCCCAATTTCAGTTCTTGGTGCTAGAGTTTAAGGCCCTATGATAAGCAGTTCCTCACTACGTATCCCAGCTCCTCCCTTGCCGTGATTCTGTTTACATAGTCAACAGTTTGTCCTTGACCTATGACCACAGTTGACCCCAAAATTTCTGTTGTTAAGCAAGACAGTTGTTAAGTGAATCAATGCAGTAACACAGTTGTTAGGTGAATCTGGCTTCTCCATTGATTTTGCTTGTCAGAAGGTCAAAAATGTGATCGCATGACCCTGGGACACTGCAACAGTCAAAAGTATGAACCAGTTGCCAAGCATCCAAATTTTGATCATGTGACCATGGGATTGCTGCAACTGTCATAAGTGTGAACAATGGTCATGTTACTTTTTTCATGCCATTGTAACTTTGCACAGTCATTTAATGAATGGGTGTAAATCGAGGACTATCTGTACTTTCTTTTTCCCTAATATTCCAATCTACTTGCACTGTATTTCAAGACTTTCATCATATATTATAGTTCTCTGCCATCCTCCAATTCTAACATTTTTGGATTCATTAAAAAAAAGATTTTACCATTTATTTAATAAAGCAGACATATTATTGTAAACTGCATAGAGAGCTTTGGTTAACAAACAATTAGATAAAAAAATATGAAAATGTTAGTAAACTTAGATGGTAGCGTAAATTTTCTGTAATCTTACTGAAGTCAAATAAAGTTAGAAGTAAGGTTATCAGGTTCAGGGATTCAGTATACTGTTATTTTTATTGTGTTTGCAAATATGTTGTGATATATACCTTGTTTCTCTGAAAATAAGACCTTCCTGGATAATAAGCCATCCCCCAAAATATTGCAACACAGCAGCAGCCATAAGGTGTGCCATGCTCACTGCCTCCTGCAACTCAAAAATAATAAGACCTCCCAAAAATAACCAATTTTGTTGTATTTAAGTACAATGACAATAGAGATTATACTTATTAAAAAATAAGGCCAAGTGCTTATTTCGAGGGTCAAAAGAAAAAAAAGTCCCTGTCTTATTTTTGGGGAAACATGGATGATTTATTACTTTCGTATCATTTTAACTGTTAGTTTCTAGTGTGTTATTTTGATTTGTTAGATTACCCTGGTTGGGTATGGTATGCGTTAGAAATAAACTGTTTACTTGTTTCTTTGAATTTATTTTCAGAACCTCCATATCATTGTAAATAGGTTTTCTTTGATATTTAAAAATTCAGATGTTTAATTTTTTAACATAAACATTGACAAATACTATTTTTTTAAACTGAACTACATAAAGTATTATCTACCCCTGGCCTCTGAAAGCTTGAAGTTGGTAAAGTGAGAATATTCCATTATTTCTAAAAGAATTTAGTAGGGCTGCAACTTTGAGGACTCTTAAATCACTCCCAGTCAGATTAGACAAACCTAGGTAAAATGGAATAGTCACACTTTATTAAGTCAGTTTCCTATGTGACAAACATTTAGCTTTCTTTTGTAATTATTATAATTCAACATTGATTGTAGAGGTAATGTGAACACTATTCTGAAAACAGCTATGATTTATTAGAACCTAAATCCAAATTTCAACAGTCACAATTCAAAGATGTGACATACTCACATAAACATCATAATAATTACTTTTTTTGATAATTGTAGTTTTGTGTTGTGAAAAGACAACCATTCAGCTGCAGACATGGTTTGTCAGTATGGAAAACAGCTGTTACAAAAAGAGAAAAAGAGCTTTCAAGTCCATACTATTTGCAATGCAAGCATATTACATTTTAAGATTTTACATACAGCAATGTAGTCATGCAATATTATTAGCATGACTTCAGTAGCAGTTCAGAACAGTTCTTTAGATATGTCATTTATTTTCTGTGTAGCTAAAAAGTCTTAACAAAAGTCAGTGTAACAAACCTTAAAAATAATTCAAACAGAAATATTAAAACCTTGCAATAATAAAACTTTGCAATATTGAATAAGAGGTAGAACATAGAATTATAGTAGGAAGTGTTTTAGAGGCTATATAGTCCAGACCCCTGCTCAGCATAGAATGTACTAGAGCATTTCTGACAGATAATTACAATATGTGATTGGATTTATATTTGTTAATACTTAGACTGTAGCCTTCTTCATTAGTTGAAGTTTCCAAACTCTGAAATCAAGCCCTGCAGAGATTGCAGTTACAGAGCTAATCTCAATAGTCCCAAATCTGAACAATAGTGGATATGTCACTTGTCACATGGTTTCTAGAATTAACTCTGCCTTTTTTTTCTAATTAGATTTATGGAATTCAGAGTGATTTCGATAAAGAAAGAACAGAATCACATAAGAAGATACGGAAGTTGGAAGATCTTCTGAGGTAAAAAGAATATTTGATTATGAAATCCTTTCTTGAGATGGCTTTAGGAAAGATTATACAGGTAGTCCTTGACTTACAACCATTTATTCAATGACCATTCAATGTTACAATGGCACTGAGAAAAAATGACATGACCATTTTCCCCACTTATGACTATTGTGTTCCCATGATCAAAATTCAATACTGGCATGTATTTATGACGGATTAAATGTTCTGGAGTCATGTGATCTCCTTTTGCAATCTTTTGACAAGCAAAGTCAAATGGGAAAACCAGATTCACTTAACAATGTGAATTGATGGCAAGATTCTTTTTGTAGTTTTATATTGAATTTTCTCTTTGTTGGCTAGATTTTGTCTGTAAATCTAAGATAAATTGGAATGTTTGAACATCCTAATAATTATATGTGAAGATTTATGTAGATTACATTATCTTATACTTGCTATATGAATAGGCTTAAGTAGCTGAGACACAAAAAAGTTTACAATATTACTTCAAAGAAAAAAAATCTCATACGTTTAATAAATTAGGAGTGGAAGTGGGTGCCTAGGCCCCAATAAATCACTATAGATTTCATAGATGATCTATTTAGGGGATGTGTTAAGAAAAAATGGAAAATTTAATGCTCTATAAAAATATGGCTGTGATAAACAAGAATAAAGCATCTAACGTATTTTGAATTTTTTTTTTTTTAAATTGACCGTAAGTGGGGATACTGTTAGGTTTTTTTTAATTGTATTTATCTTGCCTTCATTTTTCTTACGCAGCTGAGAATATTAGGGAGAAAATGCTGGGAGACTCATGTACTTTGTTCATAATTTCAAAAATGTGTTGTTTAGTGTCCTTTGTAAGAAGCACAAACTAATTAAAATTAAAATCCATTCCTACTTCTTTTTCCAGTCATGTATTACTGAAAATTAATGGCATGTTCCCTCAGGAAAAAACATGCACACACATGGAAGAAATATCTTTGCAATAGTTACTCAGTTATTCTGTTGCAATGGTTTCAGAAAGATTCATGCATACATATTCAACGATATGCTGCAATAAACTAAACGGTCTCGGTCTTTTCAATATAAAGGCTAGTTTTTAAGGAAAGAAAAGGAAGCAAAATACACCTTTCAATTTTTGAACTTTTAAATATTTCTCCCATCCACCTTGAATGCTGAATTTCATGTTTAAGAGTGAAAATTATATTTTAATGCAACAAGAAAATTTTCTTTTTCCTAATTATCCTTAGCTTCCTGAACCTCACCCATTTTCTCCTTCTGCAAGACCTTTGTGCTGGTCTGCCTATCAGTCTGGCCACTAACTTCTCTTCCCTAGTTTCTTTTAGCCATTGCTACTATACCTTCTTTGTCTACTTCTGTGCAAGACCTATACACCAACCCAGTTGGCCATCTTTCCGACAGCTTTCCTGACCTCTTCCATTCCAATTTCATCCATTTCTTCCTACCCTCCCATGTGGCCATTGCTACCTTGGCCTACAATTATTGCAGAAACAGGTTTGCTAAGAACTGGTGGTTTTTTTCCTGAACATAGATGACATCAAATAACTTGTGCATAGAATGTACATACTTGCAGAGGGAAAGTACAGGTTTACTCATTTATCTCAAGTTACTCCCCTTTTTCTTTTGTAAGCCAGCAAACGTGTAGGAAAAATAACAAGTTTAAATGCCTACATTGTGCATTCCCTGACTTTGCCTATGCAAGTCTACTATTATTCATTTTTTTCTAATTTAATATGATAAGCCCTTTTCATCTAAATATTTATGAGTTTAAAGCTGTGGACTTAACATTCCTCCAAAGACCTAGAAGATCCAGTAGATCAGCATGTCTTAATAGCTATTGATTGCATCGGACCTCCCTATTTCACTGTGGCTTTTCCAACAAAAGGAAGTATAGTTGACTTTATTTTTTAATTTTTTAAGAGCCAGACTGTTACAAAGCACATAGTTTGCCTTTAAAATTAATAAAGTGCCCAAGAAATTATGCTCGAATGTCTTGTTAACAATTTGTACTACAGAACCGCCCCTGAAAAAAAATCAGAGCTTGCTAAATTTGTCATAAGAAAGAAATGTGTAAAAGGATAGGATGGCACTAGCTCTATGAACAGGAACATATAGAAGATAATACACAGGTATTTCCACAATTGAGCCCAAAATGTATGTTGCTAAGCGAGGCAGGTTAAGCAGGTTTTGCCCCATTTTATGACTTTAAATGAATCTGGCTTCCCCATTAGTTTTACTTGTCAGAAGGTCACAAAAGGTGATCACATGACTTCAGGACCCTGCAACCATCCTCGATACATAACAGTTGCCAAGTGTCCAAATTTTGATAACGTGACTGTGGAGATACTGCAACGATCATAAATGTGAAAAATGGTTGTAAATCACTTTCTTCAGTGCTGTTGTAACTTCGAGTGGTCACTAAATGAATGATCAAAGATTACCTGCAGTAAGTTGAGAACTAGCATCTGCAAGCAAACAATCAAGCTCAGTGAGCAACAAGGACTCCATGGGAATCCAAGTAACATAATTTTTCTGCTTTCAAAAAGGGAGATAATTGTAAGCCTCACAATGGTTGTTTTTTTTCTTTGAATGAGTAGCTAAGATAAAGAACTAATTTTAACCCTCCCAAACGGAAGAGTTTTCTCAATTTTCAGACCAGGTTTGCTACCGAATAGAGAAATCAGATTGGATGGGGAGCTTCATTTCTTAGGCAGCATTTTAATATCTTACTCTTAAAATATTCTTATTAATTGATTTGATCCTTTTATTTTTATCATTTAGTTTCTGCTTTTAATAACCTACTATCTGTACTTATTATACTGTGGTAAATGTTCCTGTTGATTCCTTAGAAATGTTTGAGACATGAAAGCATTTTTATTATTCCCTCTAGATAACATTTATGCTTCCTTTTCTATGCCATGGCTCCCTGTGTTTTGTTCCTTTGTTCTTTTATTCTTTTTATGAAGTCAGTGGTTTAGTTCGGTGGTTAGTGACCATAATAAAGATTATGATTATTACGTTTAGTATCTTCCTCCAAAAGATTTAGCAAAGTGGTGTGAATGATTTGGCTTATAAGCTTGCACAGTGATAAATTCAAATCCCTACGTATCAAATTTAATTCCACAGCAGAACTTTTGAATTTTCTTATGGTTTCTTTGCCTGCCGTTGCTATAATTTTGCCACTTCTATCTGTTATTCTCATGAATGACAGGATGGGCATACAAATCAGTGTGATAAATTGGAAAAGATGAGGATATATAAGAGATCAGTACTTTGACAGTTCTTGCCAGACCTATCACAAAATTCATTTTGGGTAAATTGAAGATTTTTTCCTCCTCTTACAGTTTCCTTTGCCAATTAACTGTTGAACATTTTTCAGCTCTAAGTAAGAGTTCAGGATTTCAGCCTCAGGCTAACTATACTGATGGTTGAAAATTTGGATGCAAACACAAGATTTTAGGCCACTTAAGTTTTATTTCTTTGTTTTGATGCAATATCTAGGCGTTTCTTAAAGCTTATTCTCTAAAATTAAATATGAATTAATGGAAAAGAAAAAGATACATTTTTCAGTACAATTCCATACTCAAAGATTAAGGTGGGGCATTTTCTATTAACAAAATTTTATACTTTATTGACATCCATTAATTTTGATTGGCTGAGCTAGAATGCTTCCAAGGGACTTTTTGTTCTTGTTTTCAGGAATGTAAATAATCCTTGACTTAACAACAACAGTGAAGCCTAATGAACTCATTAAACAAATCAAGTGGTTGTTAAGTGAACGCATGGTTGTTAAGCAACATATCCAATGGGCATTTCATTGCAAATCATGGTCTCATGATGGGACCCTGCAACTGGTGGTAAGCCAGTTGCCAAGCACCGAAAATACAATCACATCTCTGTGGCAGGAGGCGCGGCAGTTATAACTTAAGAGTAGTTGTAAGTCTATCATAGCTTCAAATGGTTGTTAAACAATCGGTCAGAAGTGGAGGACTACCTATAGCAAAGTTTTTTTGAGTGGGGGTACTTTTATATTCCTTTCAATATGTTTCTGTTTTCTGGTAGTTCCTTATACTCCCCAAGTCCATGATTTTAGCTTTGATTTGACTTTGATTCTCATATTGCTGTTTGGTTGGTAGCATTAAACAGTCCAGGTGATCAAGAAGCATCAGTAGTATTTTCTGTGTAGTAAAAGGACACCAAAGCTATAATTTATAAAAGTTACAACATTCTTATAAGTATTTAGAAGGACATGGACCTGAAGGCATTGCTCTATAATGTCTCCCAAAACAACCTGGTCCTAGAAGTATATCTGGTCCTTCTCTGTATTAGCCCTTCAGGAAGCATTTAAGTCTGTCTTTGAGCAGGCATTTGAGTATTTATATTTTGGGATTGTTTGAAACAGGTAGCAGCAATATATATCGAATTTTGTTGTTTTGTTCTATTGTAATTTTATCTTTTGAAATCTCCAATTCGCTTAAACTGCTTCAAATGTCAACAAATAACAGATAAGAGCTTTTCCTCCCTCTTTGCACTTTAAAACATATTTGAAATCCCTTAAGTCTCTTCTTCAGATAAAAAGAATTTATTTTCATTTAGATAAATATTTTTTCCATCCATTCTGTTAATAGGCTGAATGGTATGAATACTTGGATACATAATTTGTTGCTGTCTACTAGTAGGACCCTCTCCTGATGGGCATCTGATATTTTGTATTTTAATGAGAAAAGAAAATTAATTTTGGGTTTGCTTTGGTTTTTGATCTTCTCTCTGGCTTCTTGGATATAAATACTAAAGTATTTCAAAGGGCATTGCAAGCCTTTATACCAGATTTTAACTTGATCAAATCAGATTCTTTCTGGGAAGAGATAAACCATTTTAATCTGTGACAGAAGGATTCTTATGCATTTGTTGTTCAATATTAGCTATAGAACTACCCACACAAACATTTTGAGAGGTGCAAAATGTGGAAAAAGCTACTAGATAAATCAATTTAACTTTTCTATTGTTACATCAATATTCTTTCTACCTGCCTCAAATGCTCTTCTAAGCCTGAGAGGTTCAAACTGTTCAAAATTGGTGGGGATAGCTGATCACTCTATGACAATTCAATGGAAGTCAGTGTTTTTTCTGATTATGAATGGCAGAGGTAGTATTCAGCAGATTCTGACCAGTTCTGGAGAACTGGTTGCGGAAATTTTGAGTCGTTCGGAGAACTGGTAAATACCACCTCTGACTGGCCCTGCCCCCATCTATTCTCTGCCTCCCGAGTCCCAGCTGATTGGAAGGAAATGGGGATTTTGCAATAACCTTCTCATGGAGTGGGGAGGAAATGGAGATTTTACAGTGTCCTTTCCCTGCCACACCCACCAAGCCATGCCCATGGAACCGTTAGTAAAAATGTTTGAATCCCACCACTGATGAATGGGTATATTTCGCCCCAGTCTGTAGAACTTCCCGATCCACCAACAGTTGAAGAAGTGTGTCCTGTAGCAACCAATGGAAGGTTTGCCATATTGTATTACTCTTTTTAGTTGAACTCTTAAAGATATTCATCCACAAAAAGGCATTTTCCTTGATGACTGAATTCCTTGAAAACCCGAAGACCAATTGTTGTACAGTTGAAACTCAAAAAGTATTTGCCATCTAGTAGGTTTGGAATAGTGAACATTCACAAATTTGTGTGAGCCTTTCAGGTGATCTGTAGGCATTATTTTACAATGTGAGAAATAGAGCATGTGATGAAATGTAGTGGTATGATATTCCATCATAGATATAGTTACATGCAATGTTTTTTGCAAGATTTTTGAGGCCGTATTATCAAGAGGTACTTGCATATGACTTTATGCTCTTTCATTTTGCATTGTGTAATGTTTCTATCACCTCTAAATAAAGCTGTTTGATTGAAAAACTGAAACTAAAATTCCACAAACTCCACAAATATGATCAGCACACGTAATAATATAGTGTGAAAACTATACAACACAGTGCATATGGAATAAGACTTGGGGACATTAGTATATTCTTTCTTCACTATTAGGAAAGCATTTTTAGAACTGTATAGAATTTTAATTATAGTTCTTGGATTTACTAAGTAAAATAATAATGAAAATAAAGGACTGGTCAATTTCCCGAAAGAAAAAAAAAGACTCATAAAGGTGAAACTCGAAAAATTAGAATATCGTGCAAAAGTTCATTTTTTTCAGTAATGCAATTTAAAAGGTGAAACTAATATATGAGATAGACTCATTACATGCAAAGCAAGATAGTTCAGATTTGTCATAATTGTGATGATTATGGCTTACAGCTCATGAAAACCCCAAATCCACAATCTCAGAAAATTAGAATATTGTGAAAAGGTGCAATATTCTAGGCTCAGTGTCCCACTCTAATCAGCTAATTAAGCCATAACACCTGCAAAGGGTTCCTGAGCTTTAAATGGTCTCTCAGTCTGGTTCAGTAGGAATCACAATCATGGGAAAGACTGCTGACCTGACAATTGTGCAGAAAACCATCATTGACACCCTCCATAAGGAGGGAAAGCCTCAAAGGGTAATTGCAAAAGAAGTTGGATGTTCCCAAAGTGCTGTAACAAAGCACATTAATAGAAGTTATGTGGAAGGGAAAAGTGTGGAAGAAAAAGGCGCACAAGCAGCAGGGATGACTGCAGCCTGGAGAAGATTGTCAGGAAAAGGCCATTCAAAAGTGCTGGGGACTTTTACAAGGAGTAGCCGAGGCTGGAGTAAGTAAAAGAGCCACCACATAGACGGATCCTGGACATGGGCTTCAAATGTCGTATTCCTCTTGTCAAGCCGCTCCTGAACAACAAACAACGTCAGAAGCATCTTACCTGGGCTAAAGAAAAACAGACCTGGTCTGTTGCTCAGTTGTCCAAAGTCCTCTTTTCTGATGAGAGCAACTTTTGCATCTCATTTGGAAACCAAGGACCCAGAATATGGAGGAAGAATGGAGAGGCACACACTGCAAGATGCTTGAAGTCCAGTGTGAAGTTTCCACAGTCTGTGTTGATTTGGAGAGCCATGTCATCTGCTGGTGTTGGTCCACTGTGCTTCATTAAGTCCAGGGTTGTCCGCAGTCATCTACCAGGAGATTTTGGAGTACTTCATGCTTCCTTCCGCAGACAAGCTTTATGGGGATGCTGACTTCATTTTCCAGCAGGACTTGGCACCTGCCCGCACTGCCAAAAGCACCAAAACCTGGTTCAATGACCGTGGGATTACTGTGCTTGATTGGTCAGCAAACTCGCCTAACCTGAACCCAATAGAGAATCTATGGGGCATTGGCAAGAGAAAGTTGAGAGACATGAGACCGAACAATGCAGAAGAGCTGAAGGCAGCTATTGAAGCATCCTGGTCTCCCATAACACCTCAGCAGTGCCATAGCTTACATGCCATGCCACATTGAGGCAGTAATTGCTGCAAAAGGGGCCAAAACCAACTACTGAGTATATATGCATGCTTATATTTTTCAGAGGTCCAATATTGTTCTATGTACAATTCTTACTTTATTGATTGCATGTAATATTCTAATTTTCTGAGATTGTGGATTTGGGGTTTTCATGAGCTGTAAGCCATAACCATCACAATTATGACAAATTACGGCTTGAACTATCTTGCTTTGCATGTAATGAGTCTATCTCATATATTAGTTCCACCTTTTAAATTGCATTACTGAAATAAATGAACTTTTGTATGATACTCTAATTTTTCAAGTTTCACCTGTATGTTATATTGATTAGATGAAAATGTGCATGGCATCTAGTTTGATTTTATAATTCCATTTCATTTCTTACACTAGGAAGAATTGAACTGCAGGAAAACATTTTCTTGCAAAATATATAATTAGGATACTATTGAGACTTACAACATAAGAACTGCTATCATATTACCTACTGGGAAAAGTACAATCCTTCCTATGATCAGATAAATTGTCCTCTACCTGTAAGAAACAGGAATGATATGAGTCTGACTGTTAGAAGCAGCTGTAAATTTGGTTTTCCACAATCAACTATTAATTGCAAATCTTCAGATTAGGAAGGATTAGCAAGGATTGTAAAGCCATATTTCTTGACTACGCCAGGGACTTCAGTTATCTCCCTGTAAGTTAAGATTTAAACTATCAAGGAAAGTATTAGCTGAAGCATTAGGCATGTTATTCTTTTCAGAATCACTTTACTCATTGGTGTAGTTTTTATAGATACTTTCTATTCTAGTTTTTAGTTTGTTGATTAATATTACTGGCACTTTGATATAGCTCTTAGGTCCCTCATAACTTGGTTTAACTACCTTACTCCTCAAGTATTCATTTTGTTATAGTTATTGAAATAAAAACCGATACTTTATTGGTACTCTGGTGCTGGATTTATATTAGTATCTCATAATCCAAAAGTATTTGGGATAGAGCAGTGATGGCTAATCTTTTCCGGACCAAATGCCCAAAATGCAATGCATGTGCAGGCCCCATGCATGTGCCCCACGCATGCGTCCTGCCCCCTGCATTTGCCCCCTGCATGTGTGCACACCCCACATGTGCCCCGCCTCCCTGTGCATACACATTCTCCCACATGCGCCCCAACCCCGTGCCAGCGCACGTTCCCCACATATGCCTCACTCATGCACGGCAGAGACCGACGACCAGCTGGATGGTGAGAGGCACAGGTGCATGCGTAGTAAAGCTGAACTGGAGTGACGGCTCATGTGCCCACAGAGAGGGCACTGTATGCCACCTGGGACATATGTGCCATAGATTCACCATCATGGAGATTGAGCATCATGTTTAAACAGGAAATCTGGAGTCATTTTTTTATTTATTTGTATTCCACCTTTATTATTTTTACAAATAATTCAAGACAGTGGACATATCTGACACAATGCTACAGGAGGTGCCTTTCACCTGGGACAGCAGGCAGACAATCCTTCCCCAGTCCTGCCATTATAGCCAAACTGTTCTGGATCAGGTCAAGCTGAAGACACATCAGACACAAACCCAGAGCTTCCTGTGCATGAAGGAGTACCTCCCTCCTGTTTTTGTCTACATAAGGTCCACGATCATTGTTAACTTTTTAAAATATAAATTTTATACTTATTATAAATAAAATTTAAGGAAATTAAAAACAAATAAAAAGAAGAAAGCATAATGAAAAAAAAAGTTTATCTAAATACTTTTTGTATGATACTTTTTTTCTTTCTTTTTAAATAGTTCATTGAATATTAAATTCCACAACTAAGTTGTACAGACTTTTATTGAAAGCCATAGTGAGCTAAATGTTGCTTTTTTGGTAACATGGTGTTATGATGTAGTCGGTACCTGCATACAAGATCCAAGTCACCTATCTCTTCCTGAAATAAGGGGACATCTTAAGATAACCCACATTGTAGCAGAAAATGAGACAAAACCAGCTCTTTGTCAGAGGGAGAGGTTTATTTGCGCAAAGGTTCAGGAGCAGTTGGTCAAGCAAAAATTTGAACCCTGAAAGGCAGTTGTTTACAGTCTTTTATACTCTTAGCCAGCTTATCGATCATCCCCAAATACCTGGCCTTCCTGTGTCATGTAGACCCCTTTCCTGTGTCATGTAGGCCTCGTACACAATCTCCCAAAACAGAGACATGACATTCATTACTCATTTACCTCCCCACAGGGGGTATTGATACCAATATCCTATTTGTTTTAGTTAGGTGAAGCAAACAGAACAACTAATCTTAAGGGTAATCATTCCTTTTTCCCATTCCACATGGTAAAGAAACTTTTAATACCCAAAGAATCTGTCTAGTTGACAAATTCTCTTTTAACATGACTCTACCCAGCTGCTGTTCATGATTTAACCACAGTAATTGTCATTTTGTGGTGCTTATGGGTCCAGTGACTGGGGATTGAGAGAGGAACCATTTTTGCACAACCCAGCCTTTTTAAGGAACATTGAGCTTGACCAAATCATAATCACTTTCGATTTGCATTTTATACTGTTGCTTTGGAAGGATTAAATATCTTTGGAAGAGCAAGAAATATTACATTTGCTTGGTGAGCCCCTTCTCTTTAGATAAAGAATTTTAAATACAATTTTAAAAGGTCTTGAAAAATGTTATTAAACAAGATAATAGGGCTTTAAAGGTTGGAAACTAGAGGGAGCTGGAGGATAATAACAGAATGCAAGGAAATACTCTTAATAGTGAACTTATTGGAAAATTATGAAAAGTTTTTGAAAACTATGACAAATGAGCTTTGAAATTATTGGAAATGATGGATAGATGAAGTGTTAAGGATGCAATGAAAGAAGAATAAGACACTGGATAAGTTTGAAAGTAATTTGAAAGTGAGTATAAATGTGGAAGTAATGAGAAGGATGCAGAAAAGGATGTACTGAACTTTGAAATGAAACAGGATGATGCTTCAGTATCTAAAGGACATATGCAACTAACAAACCAGAAAGGAGATGTAGATATTTTTGTTTTACTTGATATATAAAAGAGATCTGTCAGAGTTTTGAGGGATATTTTTGAGAAGTGATTAACAAAAGTTTGAATTCCTCTTACTGGATGTACAAAAGAGACTTGCTAAAGTTCTGAAAGATTTTGGGGAGACGAAGAAAGCCAAGATGACAAGAAATCAACTACAGTAGTCTATTTGAATGGGTTAAAAGTTAAGATCTTTTAAATGTATAGTGAAGTAATACAAAGCTGGCTTATTTGATCGACAACCCTTCCTGGACTTTTGCTGATAAGGAATGAATGAAAAGATTTGGAATTTTGTTTTTAGTTAACAGATGAAACAGAGGGAAGAGTAATAATGATGAGATGGATTGGGTATGGTTTTCCACACTTTAGCCTTCACTTCATGAAGCCTGTCTCTAGTCTCAGGATGGCTTTAGAAACACATTTTGGAATCTGAAGGGCCAACCTCAGAAATTTGGATTAAACAAGTTTGAATGTTGTGAAATTGGAGAAGGGGCACCATAAAGAACTTGTTCTATTGGCTTAGCTTCCAATAATTCGAATGCTGCATGTATATTTCTCAATTTTTGTTAAATTCTGAAAATTGATTTCTAACTGGTTTTCCTTGCAGTGCTGAGTTAATGTTCTCAGTGTTCTTTTAGGACCAATATGTGTTCTTGAAAAGATTGCTCCATTGCTGCACGCAGAGTAGAATAGAACAGTGATGTGTCTTCCGTGAAGTTTTGGAGAGTGAAAGTTTGTGTTGAGGAAATGGCCCACCACTGAGTTCATATGGAAATTGAATAAGAATAGGACCAATATGCAGCCTTGCTTGACATCCTTCTCAGTTCTAATGGCACTTGTGAGATGGCCCTGGGGTTTTGTGTTACCTTGAGTGAGTTCTCTTCCTGAAACAAATGTATTAGATGGACTAATTGTTGGTTAATTAAGGAGGCTTCCATTTTTCCAATATTTATCTACTGTATTAAATATTAATTAAAACATTATTTAGAAACTGGTTTCCTCCTGACAAAGTGCCCAAATATATATCTTGCTACATTTCTAAGCTTTGCATATCATGTATTAACTTTGCACACTTTGTCTACTTCTGCATCCATCTGTTCTTCATCCCACCCCAAAAATGTTGTTAAAAATTCATATTAAAGAAGCCCCCTCTCTAATATCTTCACTAGGTTTCTCTGAAACAGTTCCCAGTCTTAAAAGAGGAAGTAGAGGGGGCTTCTTTAATATGAATTTTTAACAACACAAGCTCACTGCGCCTGCTTAATTGCAGCAGCAAAGGTTGCCTGGTACCAAAGACTAATTCCTTGTATGTCCAATCATACTTGGCCAATAAAGAATTCTCTTCTCTTCTTTTCTCTTCCCCTTCCCTCCCCTCCCCTCCTCTCTCCTCTATTCTAGTGCTGTGGCATAGGCTGAGCCAGGAGCACCGTGTGACAAGACTTTCCCCTTGTCGGAGCTGCAGCAAGTGCCAAGGGACCTTGTTGTTGCAATTAAGCAAGGCAGGGACCCTGTGTCTTTTCCCCAGACAGCAGTCCTTGCATTGGTAGCTGACCTATTTCAGACCTTAGAGCCTCCAGTGCATGGAGGAGCACCTCTCTCCCGAATAGGTTGCATTAATTCCTTTCCTTTTCTCCTTTCAAGGTTGAACTCATTTCTCTCCACTCTCCAAAGGAAGTTTAATCCCCCCCAAAATAATAATAATAATAATGATTAATAATAATAACAACAACAACAACAACCTCTTCAAAATCAATGGAAGGTTCTGAATAGCCAAGTCAAAACCTGGATCGAAATCCCATCAATGATTTGAAACAGCCTCTGCATGGAAGAAACATCACACAACTGAAAATAACACCCTCCCATTAATATCAGAGACTAATAGATATAAGAAACACCTACTTAAATTTGTTTTTGCTAAAGGGGGAAATACCATATACCAGAGCTTAGGGTGCACTTATTTTTTCCATGGAAGGAAATAGCACACTTGTTAATTTTTATTGAATGATTGATTGTATAGACAATTTTGATAGTTTTTCTTTAATTTTATATACTGACTGAATGCAGACAAAATATTAATATATCCGCATATGTTAATAAAGGGGGGGGAACTAAATGAGGTTTAGTTTACTAGCCCCAGAATTTTGGAGAGATTGTGGATGGGAATTGTTCTTTGAAGTATTTTTTTTTAAATCACAATATACTAAAAATATTATCTCAATTAAATACTTTAGGATGATTGTATACTGTTATATAAGGAAGGGTGAAATTCCACATGACTCAAAACTGGGAATGTTTTACTGGGAATTTTTAAATGGATAACTTTTTAAAGAACCCAATCCTTTGTTTAGGTGATTTCAGATCAACGGAAGAGCAAAAATATTTTTTTGTTTTCTCCTTCAAAATATTAGTAATGAAAGGCAAGATAAGCAGCAACAGACAATTAAAAAGGAATATTATTTTAAGCGAATCTGACAAAAGCCATTTCTTTTATGTGAGGCCGTGCTTTTTTAATTTGATGTTTTAACAATGAAAATCTTTTCTGCCTTCTAGGGAGAGGGAGGAGCATCTGACTCAGGTGATGGAGGCACAGAAACTACAAGCCCAGCAGGCTGATGCTGCCTTGGAGGAGTTTACGCGTCAGGTGGAGATGAATTCAGAAAAAGTGTACGCAGAAATGAAAGAAAAGGTGAGAAGGTCACAGGGCCAGCCTTTCTGGAACTCTCTGTCACAGTGGGAGAGCGCTTTCTTGTTTTATGTGGCTAGAAACATCTGTAACATGTAACTCTTAGACTATGTAGTAGCTTTGCCGGGGAATCAGAAGAAAAAGATGTTTGGCAGCTGATTAATCTTTTAAAAACATTTTCCAAAACTCTCCCTGGTTTTATTATTGAATAGGCCTCCCGATCCAGGTAGGGTCGCAATTGGTGCACCAGGCGAACCTGGACAAAGGTCCCTCTGGTCACAGCCGACAGATGGTGTTCTAGAGTCAGCTGTGGGTCCAGGAGGACTCCCAAATTGCGAACCCTCTCTGAGGGGCGTATAATTTCGCCCCCCAGCCTGAGAGATGGAACAGTTGGACAATCTTTGGGAGGGAACATCAGAAGCCACTCGGTCTTGTCTGGATTGAGTGCCAACTTGTTTGCTCCCATCCAGACTCTAACAGCCTCCAGGCACTGGCACATCACTTCTACTGCTTCGCTGAGTTGGCATGGGGCAGACAGATACAGCTGCGTATCGTCTGCGTATCGTCTGCATAACTCCCTGAGGGTAAATAAAAAAGTCAAAGCAAAATGAATAAATGTTTCTTAAAATGCTATATATTACAGCAAATGAGGTATTTTAATAATTATAAGAGTGGAGACATGTTCAAAAGTATTGATACTCCTCCAACTTTTTTCCAAAGACTCCCAACTGGTTATCATTTTCATTTGTTTTATTATTTATAGGAGACCCAGTTTGGTGTAGTGGTTAACTCATTAGACTAGAAGCCCATTAGCCTTCATGACTTCCAGGTTTGCCTTACGGACAAAGCCAACTGGGTGACTTTGGGCCAGTCATTTATCTCAGCCTTAGGAAAAAGGCAGTGGCAAATCAATCTTGCCAAGAAAACTGCAAAACTGCCTAGGCAGTGACCAGGATTCAAGATTGACTTGAAGGCATCCAAAAAGAAAAAAAATGCAAGAATATATTTAGTTGTTCGTCAAAAGCAAAAGGATTTATTTGTGTCAGGTTCAACTTATTTCACAGCAGATTGAGATTTTTTGGGGTGGTGGTAAGTGGAAGGGTACCAAGACTTTTAATCACATCTGTATTTGAAATCCCAATTGCCCATTGATGTCCAGAAGTTAGTGGTGATTGTTATAGGCCAGTGATGACAAATCTTTTTTGCCTTGGGTGCCAAAAGCACATACGCACTATCGCACATGCTTGTGTGCCCACCCCATAATTTAATGCCCCCATGCCATGCCCCCTGTGCATGGGCACATCGCTTTCTTGGAGCCTGGGGAAGGCAAAAACTGCCTCCCCCCCTCCCGCCCGAGGCCTTACAGAGGCCAGAAATGGCCCGTTTTCTGACTTCCAATGGGCCCGGTAGGTCCGTTTTTCACACTCTCCAGGCTCCTAGAAAACCTCTGGACCCTAGGCAGAATGGGTTGCCCATTTGGCTGTTTTTCTCCCTCAGGAGGCTTCCCCTAAAGCCTCTGGAAGGCGAAAAACACCCCAACATGCAAACTGGAATTCCGTTCCCCAATTGCCAAAAAACCAGCTGAAAATCAAGATCTAAATGTGTGTGCTGGAGCTGAATGAGCAATGCCTCATGTGCCCTCAGAAATGGCTCCATATGTCACCTGTGGCATGAGTGCCATCGGTTCGCCATCACGCTTATAGGCAGTCTTGCCTATATACAAAATGTAAAAAGTATTGTGTTACACATATCCATCTTCGGATTCTTAATGCACTAAAAACAGTTACATAGAAAATAAATATCAATTGTGTTTTGCTGACAAAGTAGAATTATGAGAATTGTCACATTTCTATAGGATGCTTGTCCTGTAGTTGTGACACATTGTATTCTATTTCTAAAGCTTAATATCAAATATGTTTTTGTCCATGATTTGTTCACTTACATCACAAATAAACAAATGAACTTACATGAAGAAATTTCTGATAACAAAAACCAGTAGTTAGTATATTATTTAGAAAATTTATATTGCCGCCTATTCTCACATGGAGACTCAAGGCGGCTTACAAGGACATAAAAACACAATGTAAAAGGAAGAAAAATAATAAAGAAGAAAAATAATAAAATAATAACTTATCACCCCACCTACCCCGGCGATAACACATACACTCATAACAGCCATTTAATGGCCTCAATTCTGCTGTGGGTTCCCCAGGCCCCCGGCAGAACGATGTCTTCAGGGCCTTCCAAAAGAGTGTCAGAGTGGGAGCCAGTCTAATCTCTGGGGGATGTTCCAGATGGTGGAAGCATTGAAGATTTCCAACTGTGTGGACTTATTCCATACTTGAGGATGTGCTGAGATTTTTGTAAAAATTTCATCATTTTTTAAAAAGTATAACATGATGATTTTAGGGCCTATATTACACCCTATATTATAACATATACCAGTTCCACACTTCAGAGTTTCAGGACATTAGCACCAGGAATCATGGCCGAAGGGGAGTCCAGACAGGCATTTAGATTTCTGAAGTGGGCTTTCTTTTCAACTGACAGAAAAGATTAAGATAATAGCAATAGTATTTAGACTTATATATCGGTTCACCGTGCTTTACAGCCCTCTCTAAGTGGTTTAAAGAGTCCCCCAACAATCTGGATTCTCATTTTACCCACCTCAGAAGGATGGAAGGCTGAATCAACCTGGTGAGATTTGATCTGCCAAATTGCAGGCAGTACTGCATTCTAACCACTGTGGCTCATATAATGGTACATTGACTCTGAAGCTTTTCTGATGATTGCTATTAAGCTTGGCACACCTGTGGTAGATTTGTTTGTGATGAAAGAAGACAACCAGTTGTCTGTCTTACGTTTAAGATACCCATGTGTAGAAACTCTGGGAACATGATTGCTGTGCTATTCAACCTGGAGAAATGGTGGTTGCAATGAGTGAGGATGGGATAAGAGAGAACAGCCTGATGGCTATTCCGTTATGTGTGGTGCAGAGCTTGATTTTCCCAGCCCCACCCCCATTGAACATTTGCATGAAGAGTCAAGGAGATTTAATTTGAAAGTCTGAAGTTTAATATCAATACCATGATGATATTCAGTGTTACCCCACTTATCCAAACTGGTGGTGTAATTGAGATCATATCTCAGAGCTGGAGGCTGTGAGAACAGACATAAACTGAATTGTAGCAAGATGCTGTTATTATTTTTCTATTGAGGTTCTCTGTCTTCTCCAGTAGTTTCTTTGGATTGCAGAATAGCATCCCGATAGAGTGACTACATAACTTTTTTTCCTGGAGTCATTAGTCCTGCTAGAAGAAGAGGAAAGCTGTTTTCAAGGGGGCTTTTCCCCAGTTTTGATGGTATAGGACTTATGGCCCCGTTGGAATGGAAAAATCTTCATATGAAGACTTCTGCCTTGTCACAATAAGTTTAGACTATCGCAATCTGCTGTACATGGGGCTGACTTTAAAGATCACTTTGGAGCTGGAATCAGTTCAAAGTGCAATGGCCCTGTGACTTACTGCATTTATGGTAGGAATACACTACAACCACTACATTGAGCCTTATACTAGTTGCTAACAAGTTTTGAGATACAATTTAAAATGATGCTAACTGGTAAGGCTATACAGAGTTTTGTTGCCTCGTTACTTGTACAACCACATTTTCCCATTGGAATTAGTCTGGCCAGTTTGACCTAGATGAAATTACTAGTCCTGTCTCATCTTAGAAAAATGAAGGGGCCAAGGCTTAGGAGCCCTGCTTATTAGTGGTAGTCCAGTCCTTTGAAAAGCCTCCCCCATTAACATCTGGCTAGCTCCCAACCTGATTGCCTTCTAGAAACTGCTTAGAACAGAGTTCAAGGGGAATTTGGGTCCTGATTCCATTTTGGTTTATTTATCTTTTGGTTGTTGTTTAATTTTATTTTCTGTTTTCATTATTTGCAGACCATTCTTTTATACATTGCAGATTGTTTCTTGTCTTGTAAATAGTAAGGATGCTTCTGGATTTGGTGGCTATAAATAGGGTGAATAAATAACTATAACCTTCCTAGTATCTTGTTTCAAACTGTAAGGAAAATCTCAAGAAAAAATTAAATAGTTCTAGTTGCCACTCACAGTCTGCAAACGTTTAAAGATGGAAACCAAATAATTTGATAACATAAAAAAAATCTTGAAGAATAGCTAATTATATGCTAAATGCGAGGGAGCAATGTGAAGTGAATGAAAATAGGAAGGCGGATAATAGTTGAATATTAGTTGGGGGGGATCCTAAATAGTAAAACGGAATTTGATAGTGATATCAATTATCCAAAAAAGTAGGGTATATATGTAATAAATAACAAATATTTAGGAAGGATCTAATCAAGTTTAATATAAAAACTGGACCTATAACTTCCACCATCCTTTTGACTGTCCTGACACCAAAACCAGGAAGAATATGATAGGGTGCTAAGTCCATTAAAAGAGGATAACAAGGTTACAAAATTTACTGAATCACTGGCAGTGCTGCTTAACTTTTTACAGGACATACTGTCATTAGCACAACAGTGGGAAAAATAATTTGGCTGTACAAATGGGAAGAAGATTTAGTTTTCAAAAAAGTTAAACTCTTCAATAAACCTCTGAAAAAGATGTCAGAAACAAAGCTGAGGATCGAGTCTTTCTCCATAGCTGAGCAGAAAATGTCCGGAATAGGATTTGCTGGTGTTTTCTTCCTTTGAAACTGTCAGTTTCTAGATTTTCTTTTAGTAACTCTCTTTACATATATTATGTTGTTTTTTATTTTAAGTACCGTATTTTCACGACTATAAGCCGCACTGAAAATCCTAAAATTTGATCAAAAACTGGCAGTGCGGCTTATAACCCGGTGCGCTTTATATATGGAAAAAGATCGAAAATCTCTCCCTCCCGATTTTACGCTCAAACTTGAAACTCGCAAGCGAATGACCGCGAGCAGGCATGCACACGTCCCTTGGGTCTCTCCCTCCCTCCTTAGCCGGGAGGCACCAAACTGCGCCCAGCCATCCTCACTTCGTCCTGGTTAAGGGTGGGAGTGTCTGAGACGCCGCTGGGAGAATGTCCACTTCGGGTTGCCGGGACAGCAAATTTCAAGGAAAAACGCAGCTGCTGGAATCGGTGCACCACCGAAAGTTCTCTGGTCTGGCTGCACCCGAGCTGGTGAAGCGCCCTTGCGATCGGAGCAATCGCGCGGCTCACCTGCACTGGCTGTCTCCCTGGCGATAGGCGGGTGGTTGCGAGCACTCCATCAGCTTGGGTGCAGCCTGACCGGAGCCCTTTCTCTTCTCAGAAATGTCTTCTCAGTGGAGCTATAGCAGCCTGCATGCCCCTTTCAGGTACTTTGACACCCCCCCCGGGAGGGAGGGGGCCAGCCAGAGGGGCATAAAGGGAGCCGCAGCTTCTCTGTGAATGGAGGGGAAAGAGTTCGGCTTCTCTCTGCCATTTAAAGGCTGCAGCAGGGAGAATCCCAACTTTTTTCCTCTCCCTCCATTCAGAACGAAACTGCTCCAGCCTCCCCCACCCCCACGTTGCCCAGTAACCCTAATCTTCGCGCTCTTCTCCGCGTTCTCCTCGGGATTGCAATAGATGTCCAGAAGCGGCTTTGGGGGCTAATGGGGATTGGATTTCCAGCTCGATAGCCCCTGCCGTTTCTGGACGTCTATTGCAGTTGTGAGGAGCCGAGGAGAGTGTGGAGAAGAGCGCGAAGGTTCTTGGCGCTCCGGGAAGCGGGAGAGGCGCGCGGTTTGGTTTATCCTCCCTGGATGTCACAGTAGCAGCCCCAAACTCACCGATCTCAGTGTTTTTCGCATCGGGGTGTGCTGCAAGAGGGAATGAGTGAAGAGTGAAGACCTTTTCCAGCCAGCGCAAAGGACTCCCCCGGACTTTTTTTGCTGAGCACAGGGCGACGGGCCCGCACCTCCACCACCAGCAATCCAGAAAGGTCTTCACTCACTCTCTCTTGCAGCATGCCCCGATGCGAAAACACAGAGATCAGTGCGCTGGGGGCTGCTGCTGCGACGTCCAGGGAGGATAAACCAAGCCGTGCGCCTCTCCCAGCTGCTTTCGCGGCTTCCTGGAGCGCCAAGAACCTTTGCGCTCTTCTCCGCTCCTCGCGACTGCAACAGATGTCCAGAAGCGTCGGGAAACGTGCGGCTTATAACCCGGTGCGCTTTATATATGGAAAAAGTTTGAAAAATTAACGTTAACTGATACTGCGGCTTATAATCCGGTGCGGCTTTTGGTTGTGAAAATACGCTAGATGCATATGTAATGAAACCTCAACATATTTCTTTAATAAATATAATGATACAAAAAACATGATTTCCAAGATAAATGCCTTTGAAAGAACACAAATGGAATGCAATAAAATCTTCAGCACTTTAAAGCCCACTGTTCTTGTTTCAATAAATAGCACTTGAGGCTTTTAGATTTTTATCAGGTGTAAAATTAGATTGTTTTTCAGTGATACAAGTTTTTCATAGAAATCTGATAAAATTTTAAATGACTAAATTTGTGCTTATTTTTTTTAAATGATCTGTATTTTATCTGCTTGTCACTTTACTGATAAAACATGCTTGACTCTCATTTTTAACTGTTAATGGATAATACTTTTAGAGGTTTTGATGGTGTGAAAACGATTACACTATCTGCTGTTTCCATTATGAAATTACACATTCTTGCTTACTTTGTAGATGGAAAAGGTAGAAGCAGATCTTAACAAATCAAAATCCTTCCGTGAGAAGCAGTCAAAATACTTCTCCTGGCAGTTGGAGGAGCTGAAACAAAAACATGAACAACAGGTTAGTTAATTTTAAGAAAATGTTTCTTAATATTTTATATGTTGGGAGCTAATTACTTTATGCTCTTAGCTGTTTCCTTTTTATCAGTCATCTTGGAAGCCATTGATCTGCTTTCAAAATGGTTCATTAACTCACAGTTATAACTTTATTCTTCTGTTTTGTACTTGAGCAAATAGTTGTAATATATCTCCAAAGTTTTTAAACTTTGTGGCTATACAGAAAAGCATAACCTATAACAGAAATTCTTATAATGAGAGTGAAATTATTTCCTCTATATGCTCATCTGATTTTGTTGAATAAATGAATGAACATTACCTTTTTGGTAAAAAAAATGCATTTACCCATAAGGTAAGATATTTGAGACATA
The DNA here is from genome assembly GCF_009769535.1 of Thamnophis elegans. NCBI lineage: Eukaryota > Metazoa > Chordata > Lepidosauria > Squamata > Natricidae > Thamnophis > Thamnophis elegans. Next base: position 38,882,271 of record NC_045542.1, read on the forward strand.
GGTAGAATTAGAGGAAAGGGGAGAATAAGAGGAATAACAAAACATTTTAAAGTAAATTTAGTACATTTCAATAAAATATATACATAATTTCACCTGGTGCTACATTGAGATACCATATGTATCGCCATTATAAAAATCTTACTTTTAGGACCTTCTTTATCTTTTATAAACGTGACAAAACAAAAAATCCTCAACAATGATAGAAAATGACTTTAAGTCTGTTTAATATTTATTATTTATATGCAGGTAATTAGTTCATTATTCTAAGATAAAAATTCTTTATTTGTATAAGCATTTATAACAAAAAAGCTTTTTATAATGTGACAAAGCATATCAAAAATTCAAACTTTCTTATTAAAATCTTCTACAATAACATTTCTCCTTGTCTTTGTTCCAAAAACTGAATTTGTTTTTTGAAATCTCAGACTAGGGATACAGCCGTATTGCTCATGGGCAGGTGTTCTAGGGATATAGATTAGGGTGGATTACTTGTCTTGAGCAGAGTGAGTTATCTGACTTCATTGATGAAATCCCATCTTCCACTGATGAAATTTCCCTCTCTTTGCAACAACTTGTTTTTTTTAGAGATACAATTTCAAGGGAAAACTGGGAAGTGGACAGTGGACAATTCTATAGGCCTCTAGATGTAAATTAAATATATATTGTATTGAACTGTGTATGAATCTCCTTTTCGCTGTATGTGAGGGAAGGAAATGTGTTGAAAAGAAAAAGTCTGGGGCAGAAGAACAAACCTAAAATCATCCCCCCACCTTCCAGGGTGGATTTGATTTAAATTGAGTCGATTTAAATCACTATTAAAAGGACTTGATTTAAATCAACTCAATTTAAATCATAATTTTAAAAGAGCAACTGTCATCTCTGTCCTGCAGCGGCTCCTCCTCTGACCCGCTATTGACTCACCAACAGTCCCAATATTGCAGAATATACAGCCTCATGCTACACAACTGAGCTCCATTTCATGCTGAATAAACTAAATTATTAATGAATCTTAAAAAGGAAACTATCTTTAGATACTGTAGATTTTTACTCTCAAAGCATTTTATTAAAATAAATTTGATGGTGGAATCGTGGAAGCTGACGAGCATGTGTGCGAGCAGTGGGCAAGCATGTGCATGCCCGCTTCATTTGCATGAGCAAATGGAGCTGAATGCATGCTTGTCAATTGCTCACATGAACCAGGCCCTCTCTCCAGAAAGGTTGGGGAACGCTGCACTAAAGTATGAAGTTGCATGGTGCCAAATCTAGATTGTATGGCAGATAGGGTAAAACAGAGATCCCTAAATGAAGGCAAACATGCTTGTTCCAGAATAATGTTGCAGGATCCAATTTGGGTCAGTCATCAGAAATCTAGTCTTCTGAGATTTCGGAATCATGCTAGAGCTGATCCTTAGGGAACTTTTCTCTACCATCTTAGGAGGTACTTAGGAGCTGAGGAGTCGACAGCTCAAGGAAGCAACAGCCAAAGTTTTAATAGCCAGCTATCAATATCCCAATCAACAAATAAAAAGACAAACACAACCAGGAACACATTACTATGCATAGAATATGAGTGTGAAAGCTTGGAAGACTAAAACTGATCCCAGTGATAGAATCAAATTAGATCCTGAAACAGAGATCCATTTTTGTAATTGTTTCAGTGGCTCATGTGATGTAATGCTTAAAATTGTGTTGCAATAAAATTTCCAAACTCTCTTTCATTGTTATTTCAGAGTTTTGAATGTTACAGTGTAGAACTCCAAGTTGATAGTGCTGCTTCTATAAGCAAATCCATGTGCATATTACCATTTGCCTCCCAAAAAATTGTAATCATGAGTTTTCCTGTCAAAGTCTGGATCGTTTCCCCCTCTCCACCACTACAACCGGACAGCATTGTGATGATTTTCCATGGATTGGCATTTGATATCTGTATCATAATGATGAGCCCATGTTTTGTCCATGTCACAATGCTGTGGGGAAACAATCCTCATTCTCATTGTCATAAGACAATGAAGAATTCCTTGCAGATTTCAAGTCTTCATTCTTTCAGTTCTCCCATCAGCACACAAGAAGCCCATCTTCTACCAATCTTGCAGTACTGGAGAATAGTAAAGTGACCCACACAGTTTTGTGAATGCCATACCTGACAGCATGTTTTATCTTAAGTAATCCACCAGTTGCCCTTAATTTGTTCAACAGTCTTTCTAATGTGAAAGTTGTTGACTGTTGTCATAGGTCATCCACTTTGTTTTTCATGACACAATCATTAAATTTGGTGTCCCTGTGACATACAGTGTTCATAGTCATTACCATAAATAACCTGCATTCATGGTAAATTTCAATTGGAGGGTTCTTTATGCAATCCAAAATTCAATCACAGTGCTATGCTTAAAATGATCTGATAAGTATTAATTGTAAGCTTCTGTTTCATGAAAATTAGCAACACAACTCAACTTTTTCTCACAACTTCTTATCTACTGAAACGAAAAAATAAATGTGATAAAGAACATATCAGAACTTCTAGCGTTGTCAGTACTGCAATCTGTTGGCAATTTACAACATTGGAAGCATTACTTTTATTTCAACCTTCATATAAAACTTTAGAAGTTCTATGAATATATAGGCTTGGAAATGTTATAGAACTTGAAATATATAACCTGAACATTTCAGCACTACAATTATTTTGTGTTGTAATAATTATGAAATACAAAATATTATTAGGCTAGCTTTTATAATCCTTTTTCTATTGGAATTTCCTTTGAGTTCAGTTGATAGAGCGATTGTAAAACTTGCATCATTTGACAGAAAATTGATCATTAAGTTATAATTTTGATTCAAGTATAGATGTAAAATGCATTTGCCTTAAAGCTTCTGTATGAGACCTCTTACAATCATACAATCTTACCAGTATTTTTTTCTTTCAAAAATTATCGCAAATATTCCTTGCAGATAAAATTATCATAAGTGCCCCATAGATAAACATTCTAATTTTGCATTTTAATTTTCTTCATGTTTATGGGTTTAATTTTTCCTCCAGGCCACTGGCTATCTGTGCATAAATGCTAATGTGATAAACTGGAGAAAATCAATATTTATTTGTTTATTTAAAAAATGTTTAAACGGTTCAATTTCTCTGAGCAGTATACAATAAAACATATAATAGAGTGTTATATTTAGCCATGATCCACTTAATTCAACTTTCTGTTCAAACTTTATTGTGCCAAATTCCTTTAGAAATTCATAGACATTTGAAAAGTTAATGCTAATCTCTTCACTATTGCCAGCTAGTATTTATAAATATAAAATGAATCCTGGTATTTTATTATTAAATCATTGTTGCATAGTTTATTTTGCAATGACAATAGCAGTGCAGGGCAGGGCCATAGTTTGGAATTATCTGTGCAACAGAATACAAATTATAATTATAAGTTTTATTTATTATATTATACGTTTATTTCTGCAATTAATTTTCTTTGTGGATGAGAGATTGTTTCATCAGAACCCGGAGGTTGCTTATTTGCATCCCAGTCATCAAGACTGTAAAAAAGAAAGTCCCTGAGGGTAGACAAGTGTTCCATAAACAATGTTCTTGTCTAGAAAATTTCTCATGCATTGTATCTTCCATCCTTCCAAATTTGATTCTGCTGTCCATTTCTGTCATCTTCCCATCTTTAAGTTGTGAGTAAAGCTCAGCTACAGCAAGTGATCAGTTTGTCATGTTCTTTGATGTTCAGAAACAGCTTCACCTTAGTTCCTTCCATGTGGCTTCTTCATGAAATTGCTGAGTAGTCTTCTTTGGTATCGAGGGTGATGGTGTTATTTGGGTGCTTGGCCAGGATCATTGGTGGGTTTCAAAAATTTTTGGAACCTCTTCTGTCGGTGTGGCCTGCTTTGTGGGGGAATGGCTTGCCGGCCATGTGACTGGGTGGGAGTGGCTTGCTGGCCATGTGACCAGGTGGGAGTGGCTTGGCAGTCATGTGACCAGGTGAGAGTGGCTTGGCAGTCATGTGACTGGATGGGAGTGGCTTGGCAGTCATGTGACCAGGTAGGAGTAGCTTGGCACTCATGTGACTGGGTGGGAGTGGCTGAGATGATGTCACTGAATTCTTTGCCCCAATGGATGAACTACAATAAGATTAAAATAAGTACACAAAACAATAAAAGAGCTACTTACAGAAGGAAGATGACTGTCCTTGCCAGTCTTCAATATCACTGACTCCAATGAATGGCCTGCACAAAGAAGAGACAGAGAAATGAATTCTTCTATTGCATGCACTGCATTAGGATGAAATCAGCACACAAAACAATAAAGACAGCTACCTACAGAGGTAAGATTACCGCCTTGCCGGTCTTCTGCACTACCACCTCACCACCTTGCTCCAATACCTGCACAAAGAAGAGACACAGAAAGGAAGACTTTAATTACACACACTGCATTAGGATGAAACAAGCACACAAAATAATAGAAAAGGAAGATTGCTGTCCTTTTCTGCATCTTCTGCACCACCACCTCACCACCTTGCTCCAATAACCTGCACAAATAAGAGACACAGAAAGGAAGACTTCAATTGTTTGCACTTGCTATATTAAGGATGAACCCAGCAATAAAGACAGCTACTTACAGAGGAAGGATAACTGGCCTTGCTGGTCTTCTACATCACTAAACCACATTTGCTCCAATGAATGACCTGCACAAAGGAGAGACACAGAAAGGAAGACTTTAATTGCTTGAACTTTCTATATTAAGGATGAACCCAGCACACCCAGCAATAAAGACAGCTACTTATAGAGGAAGAATGACTGGCCTTGCCGGTCTTCTGCACACCACCTCACCACCTTGCTCCAATAACCTGCACAAAGGAGAGACACAGAAAGGAAGACTTTAATAGCATGCACGTACATCTTACATAAGAATAACACAATGAAAGAGATACACTCAAGTACATACTTGTGTTATTAGTTTTCTGGTTGTTGATATTTCCATATTGTTCTTAGGCTTCTAGACTCCTCAGTTGCAGCTTTCTTGGTCGTTACTCGTGGATCATCAGCCATGTGGTGGTGCACTCTGAGCCACTTTTTCACTGCAGAAATTGGGAATTAGGCGGGTTCTTTGCTCTGAACATATGAGGTTCATATGAGAACCCCCTTTCCATCTCTGCTGAACTAACAGCAGTTGTCCTGACAATATCTCTAGCTTTTCTGATACCGTCAGGAATTTTGCACTTATTTGGATTTTTGAGTATATTTTCAAAAAAATCTCTGTAGTCGTTCAAATTAATTTCGTAATTAAAAATTTCACCAAATTCAAGCAATGCTGCCTCTGCCTCAGCCCATGGAATGACTGTATCTTCAATGTTCCAGTAATCTGGCTCCAAATATATGATAAAGTGTAACTTGTTTGCGGCTGGCAATTGGCTACCTGTTTTTAGATGTTCACAATCCATCAGCCTTTTCTTCAAATTGGTGATGATGCTTGACAGAATCTTGTCATGAGGAAGGGCAACAAATCGTTGATTTGGAGCTAAATTGATGTTTTTGAAGCATTTGTGTTTGTAGCATTGCTTCAAGGTTTGTTTCATAAGTGCCCTTTCTCTGTCTAAGCACTTCAAAAGCTTTGATTGTTCGCAATACTAACTTTTCGGCCTTGATGATATCTGTGTCTCTCCCCTGCAGGGCATTTGATAGAAGAGAAATCTCATTTAGAATATCAATCATGAGGGCCAAATCCTTCAAAAAATTTAGATTTTCAAAATGGGAAGCCATGCCTGGGAATCTTTTATTGACCAGAAAAAACTGATGTAGCGCTGGATAAGCACGGCACACAGCCATGGTTGCTCTTAAACTACAGGCAGCCCATCTTAGTCCCAAAACTCTGTCAATCTTCACAATTTCAATGCCCAATTGTTCAGAGATTTGGAAAATGTCATTCTGGCTCTTACAGAATTTGTGGAAGGTAGTGTGTATTTTATCAAGGAAGATCTTGAAGTGGTTGAGTTGCTTTATTTCTGTTATTGCATCATCCAGCACAAGTTGGAGGCGGTGGTTCAAGCAGTGCCAGATTACGATGTTTGGGAAGTCTTGAGCTATTCTGGTGCTGACTCCAGATTTTCTTCCAAGCATAACGTTGGCACCATCGGAGCAGAAAGCGATTAAATTCTTTTGCAGATATTCAGTGGTAAACCCAACTTTATGCAAGCTTCCCATCACTGCAGAACATATGGTCTCCGCATCTTGTTTCTCTAATTCCAACAGCTGAATGAAAATGGTTGCTCGGCATTCTGGATCCGCAACTCTAACAAAAACTATCAGCACTGCTTTCATTGAAAGTATTGAGGCTTCATTGATTATTAGGCACACCTTTAGATTCTTTGCAGTAATCCTGGAAAACACAGTGGTTTTGATTTCATTCGCAATGAATTCAACTATTTTCACTGCGGATCTCCGTGAATGCAAGCCAACTTCCACATCCACTCCAACCTTAGTTAGCAAATTTACCTGCGCTTCGATGTCTGAGAATGGATTGCATCTTCGTAAACAGTAGAAAATATTTTGCAAGTACTGGATAAATGTTTGTCAGTTAACTTACCTACAGATTTGGTTAAGGCATCCTGCTCCCGTTGTTTACTGCTCTCCAAACAAATAAGGTGTGCTTTTGATTGAAAATGTTCCTTTAATTTTTTTCTGAGTGATGCTTGTTGATTCTCCTTAGTTGACCCTGCTGGCACAACCTGGAAATGTTTCCACTCTCTAGAAACATGAATACCTTTCTCTAATGAGAACATGGATTTTGCACAGTACTCACAACCTAACTTTTTGTCAGATACTGCCTGTCCATCATACTTCTCCTGGAAACGTCTGTATTGCTGTAAATTCCAGCAGTCAGGAAGTTGTGGACCTTCAGTGGAGGAGATGGACTTGCTGCTTTCTCCGACCTCAAGTGGTGGAAGTGGTTGTGCTGGTGATGGTGCTGGTGGTGGTGCTTATGGTGCTTGTGGTGGTGGTGCTTATGGTGCTGATGACTTGTGGATCAGCTGATTCCTCAACTCTTGGTTTTTTGGAGAAAAAAACAGTCATACTCTGTTGCCTCTTCTTCATTCTGTTAAATAATACTAACTGCAAAAGAAATAAAACAATATTGTGGTTGTAAGCTGAGGACCACAGGTAACAGAAGGGACCTCCGTTTTCGCCCAACAATGAACAGTCTTTTCAGGAAGGATGTCCCCCAACAAACAGGAAAGATATAAACGAACAGGAAAGATATAGTCTTTCATCCAAGAAGTTAGATCAAGAATGAATGTCATAGGTAGATTCATAGAGCAATACAGATTTCTTTTTCTGAAATTTAGTTCTCAGTTCAAAAAACAGGATTATATGAATTAGGTTCAGTACTTAGGTCAGTCCAAGTAGCTATTCAAGAGTTAGTGGTTAGAAGCAATGGTAAAGCAAGATATGGATTTTGAACCAGAAATATTTTGTTGGGTATTTGAAAGGGAATACAATACATATTTAATTTTACACCCGTTAGCAGTTGCTGGAATTGTGCATAACAGTGGAAAAACAGAGATATGAAAATGAATAAATATTAGAATGTGCAGGAATGAATAATTTGACAAAATCAAGAAGGCTTCGAATACTTTTTCACGTGGGATTTGTTTTATCAATTGCTAACTAACAGAAACAGATATTAGAAATCTTAAAGTATGAAAGAAAACACTAATTATGTAAGGAAGTGTCACTAAAATGTATAAGGAAATATCATTATTACTTGATCATTATTAATGTGTAGATAACTGCGAGACATTACACACCCACACACCCCAAAAATAACAATTTCCCCCCAAAAGTCTGCAGAAGAAACCAGTTTTTTCCCCTAACCCTAAGGACAGGAAAGACAAAGCCACTGGAATAAAAACCATCAAGGCATTGTGGGAAATTATAAAGGACAGTGCCAGGAAGCTCACAGAACCAGCAACCACCTCACAATTACCTAAACAACCAGGTATCACACAGAAACACACAAAATCTGGAAAAGCTGCCTTGCACCAACCTGGCCTGCCCATAGAAAAGCAGCCACTTTAAGACACATAAACCACGCACCAATCTGCACACTTAAAAGCAACATATTGCATCACAAATAAAACATTTGCAAAAAGGAATAACATTTCTTGTAATAAACATATTCTATAAACAATAAATAAATACATTTTCCCTTAAAATAATTTTAAAAAAGATATTCTATAAATAATAAATAAATCCTTAAAAACCATTTAAAAACATTCTATACACGATAAATTAAAACAAAAGCATCAAAAAAATTCTATACACAATAAATTAAAATAAAGCATTTAAAAATATTCTATCCACAATACTTTTAAATGTATTGTGGATAGAATATTTTTAAATTGTTTTATTTAAAAGTATTGAGGATAGAATATTTTTAAATGGTTTATTTTAATTTATTGTTGATGGAATATTTTTTTAAAAATAGTCGAAGACAATTTTAAAAAAATATTCTACCAGCAATAATTTAAAATAAAACCATTTTAAAGTATTCCACACACTATAATTCAAAATAAAACCATTTTAAAGTATTCCACACACAATAAATTAAAATAAAACCAGTTCAAAATATTCTACACACAATAAATTAAAATCAACAATAAATTAAAATAAACCATTTTAAAAATTCTATACTCAATACTTTTAAATAAAACAATTTTAAAAAATTCTATACACAAAAAATAAAATATTTTTTTAAAAAAACATTAAAAGCATAAAAAGAAAATAAAAGAAAAAAACAACCAGGTCACTTACCAGCAGGCAGAATCAGCAGCTCTCCGATGCAATGGATGCAGCAGGGAGCATGCAGGCGACAAGGCAGCAGGTAAGCTGGACTGAAGGGACAAGGGACAACCGGGTCAACTAGGCCTGCTGGAGACTAGGGGGTAGCAGGAAACCATCTTTTGGCCACGCAGCATACGCCAGCTTGCGGCTTTTGCGATGGAAGGCCTGAACGCCTTCCCTCTTGAAAGCTGTGCGCTGGCATATGCTAGCTTCCCGCTGCCGCTGCCACCCACCCCCTTTCCGCCAGGTGGCTTACGCCAGCCCGTGGCTTTCGCAAGGTTAGGCCTAAAGGCCTTCCCACATGAAAGCTGCAGGCTGGCATACGCTAGCTTCCCGTCACCGCGCCCCTTTTGGTCACATGGTGTACACCAGCTCCTGGCTTTCACGAGGGAAGGCCTTCCCTCACAAAAGCCTGAAGGCGTTCCCTCGCAAAAGCCACAAACTGGCGTACGCTAGCCTCCTGCCACCCTCACACTTAGTTGCTTACCTGAGGGAAGCAGCAAGCTGCTGACAGGCAAAGCGAAGGGAAGACCCGATCAGCAAGTGTGATGCGACAGCTGCTCAGGAACGAGAAAGACTCTTTTCAAAAGAGAAAGACTCTTTTCAAAAGAGGAATGTTGGCCGTTTGCATCATGCTTTTAAACGGGCGTTAGAGGTGGGGGGGTCGACCAGCCTGCTCACTGATTGGCTGTATTCCAGCCAATCAGTGAGCAGACGGCTGGGCTAGTTTAATGTGCATGGGCGGGGGAGCGAGCGAGCTGCGATGGAATGGGTGGGGTGAGTGAGCGACAGGGCCGGGGCAGGCGTTCCGCAACTTACTTCCGGGTCCATCAGTGGAACCTCTTCTAACCGGTACAGTAGATTTGACGAACCTCTTCTACCGAATCGGTTAGAACCGGCAGGAACCCACCTCTGGCCAGAATAATTAATTGGATGAGGACCTAAAGTTTGACACTCAAACCAGTCAAGCTGGCTCTAGACTGGATAAAAAGGGCTTTATTATTCATATTTTAATGTTTCATACATCAACAATTTTGGAAGTACACATATGCAAAAATATCCAGATGCCAGAAAAAACTCCTGTTTTTGCCAGAGAAATGTGGAGCTGATTAGTATTAGGGATGAGAAAGAAAAGGCACACAAAGATAGTAGCTTAATACAAGTAGTCCTTGACTTAGAACCGCAATTGAATCAAAAATTTCTATTACTATGTAAGACAGTTGATAAGTGAGTTTTGTTTCATTTTATCACCTTTCTTGCCCCAGTTCTTAAGTGAATCAATACAGTTAAGTTAATAACATGGTTGTTAAGTAAATCTGACTTCTGCATTGACTTGCTTGTCAGCAGGTCACAAAACATGACCCTGGGACTACAACCCTCATAAATACATGCCAGTTACCAAGCATCCAAATTCTGATCACACGACCATGGGGATGCTACAATAATTGTAATTTTGAAAAATGGCCATAAGTCACTTTTTTCAGTGCCATTGTAATTGCAAACAGTCACGAAATGAATGGTTGTAAGTCAAGGACTATCTGTAATAGTGCCAGATATTCCACTGCTACTACCATATTGCTGGGAAACACCAAAAGTGATATAATACATACCTCTCACTCTTTTCTATATTTGCGGAATAATGAATTAGTGTACATAAATTTTCAGGAATAGAAAAACAGAGCAAAAATATGTGAGTCAGAAAAATGATAATAGCTATTGTCCTAAGTTAACTTTAAAATCAGGTATCCAGTTGGCAGTCGAGAGGGCAAAGGTAAGAAGCTGCTAATAGGTACTAATGGTTCCTATTTTTTTACATAGTGCTGACAATAATAATACAATTGCATATACATAGTTTTTATCTTCCAACTTCTAACCTTAATATGCTCATTATAATTATAGTACACACACACACACACACACACAAACACACACAAACACACCGTGTTTCCTAACTTTCATTCAAATTTCCCACTTTGCCACAATCTTCTTCTCCAGTAGATGGCTTCCCTGCTCCCAATTCCAGCATTCAGAATGTAAAAGTCAAAACAGCTGACTGTCAGCCATTCAGGTTTTAAAAAATAAATAAATAAATAAATAAAAAATAAAGATAGAGTTTAGAAAAGGCAATTTCTCCCAATAACTTTTTACAATGTTATTCAACTTTTTCCAGGCTTTCTATGTTTTTAAACATCCCTTAAATATTTCTTTTGCATCTGTGTCTTTAAGCTTGAGTCTTTCTCTTGAATTTTTAGTCTTTAATACTTCTCCATAAACCCAATCACTGCTTTCTTACTATTTGGAGATTGTTTTTTAAAATAATTTTTAACTTGGGTTAAATCTTTGGGGCAAAAATTGGAAGTTATCTCACCCAGTTTCACTGCTTTGTCCACACACTGTTCCAGCACAGAATCTTAGTGTCCCGGTTGTCCCAGCTTGTGACAGACCAAAATGGCCACCATCCCTGCTGCCATTTAGGAAAGCTTTCTTCGAGTCACTGAGGAAATTGCAATTTCATTGTGATCAATGAAACGCCTTTCCTTTCTTCACCACCTCCCTAGGGAGGCTTAACCCCATAGGGTCTCCTGGCAAGCAGTTGTCGGCTGTGTCAGAGTTCCATAAGGCTCCATTTTACTGAGCCTGGCAGAGCTCCACTATTTTCCAGCCGTTCCTGCCGTGACGTCAGCTGGTAGGCCTAGTGGTTCCTAATTTTTTCATATTTTGATTTATACAAATCAATTACTTATCATTTCTGTCATTAAAAGTTGGTAGTACTAGATTAAATTATTCCTTTTAAAAATATAAAATATAAATCTTGTTTTGCTGAATTTCTATGACATGCCTATGTGACTCTGGTGATACATGCAGCAAGTTTTGGCAGAAGTATGGAAGCAATTTGCTATTGCTTTTTCTGGATTCCCCCACCCCTCCAATCTAGCCTATAACCATGGTATACCTTGGTGAAATCACATTCTGAAAGTAGCTAGGTATGAGCCTCCTTATCTTCTAACACCATCACAGGACGACCAGGTGCTAACTATCATCTTCTCAGTATATTTCAATGAATCCTGGACAGAACATGATGCAAACAGAAAAACATTGGTATACAATTAAATGCATACTTCCTCTATATCTGCAGTTGCTTAAAGATTCAAACTAAGAAAATTATGAATATGGCCATTGAAATGTTGACATTTTGCTAGTTCATTCAGTATTGTAATGTTGTTAAACTCCCTCCCCCCAATGATTGATTCATTAGATTTATTATATGTTGGCAGTTCAATTCACAAACAGATACTTTGATCTTCTAACCTATCTACTTTTAACATCATGGGTTCCTTTAAGCAACCTTTTAGGCATATTTGAAAGTAAATATAATTCACTCTTAAAAGGATGGGAAAGCTATTAAATCTGTTCAACGCTTTCAGCTAGAATTTCCACTGTGCTAACCTTGTTAATTGAGGTTACATGGAACCATTGAAAGCAAAGGAAGATTGGAAAGACCCAAGAAAAATCTTTACTAGCAGTGCCTTAAAGTGGTCAAATCTACAGAGTAGAAACCACACATTACTGCTGAAAATATTAGCTAGTACTTGAATAGCTGTACATAGTTCTACAACTTGATGCTGTTTATAGAAAAATGATCTGCATGAGAGAATTTTCATTTAAAAAAAACTCTTTTCTGGTCAAATCACAAAACATTTGTTTATATCTATTTAAAAAACCTTGATAGACCTAAAACCTTTCAAAATAAAGTACTTGGAGCTGATGGCACAAAAATTTGAACTGTTTATCTTAAGCACAATGGTGACTATTATGTTTTGGAATTGTGTGGCAGCTACAGGTAGAGGTACTACTGTATATATTGTGTATATTGTGTGTGTGTGTGTGTGTGTGTATATATATGTATGTATATATGTATATATGTATATATGTATATATGTATATACTGTGTGTGTGTGTGTGTGTGTGTGTGTATGCATGTATGTATGTATGTATGTATATGTATATGTACAATATATATTGTATATAATGTCCCACAGACAATGAAGAATGTGAAGCTGGGAAGAAGTTAGATAATTCAGCAAGACTGAGTCCTAAAATGTACCTACAATCAAGTATGAAGTAGTTAAAGGAAAGAGATAAAATGTTAATACTGATCTTCACAATCCCCAGATTTTCATATTGTAGAACATCTGTGCAAAGATCTTAGGCAACTGCAAATACATACTAAGTATGCATTTAACATTTGCAGAGAGATGTGATGTTTAAGTTTGTACCAAGCAGAGGTTATATCAGCTACTGTTCACATAGGAATTCACTGAAACATATTGTTTGACTGGAAATGTTTAAACTTTAAACATCAAACTACAGGGTAAAGGCTTGAGAAAGAAAGAGAGAATTGCTTCTAAGAAATTATGTTGACCACTCTTCGTGGCCTAATAGATTAGCATTCATAGTGCTAGTGACATTTATTTATTTAGATGTATTCTGCCAAGGAAGTCAGTATTGTCATTTAAGGTTAAAGATCAGGTACATCTTCCTACTCTGAGAAGTAATGATAGCCTTTTTCTTGGTTATATATATATATACTGTCTTTCATAATTTTATATTTTGCTGACTACAAAAATGAAAAGTGCATGATAAAGTGAATGTTGACATAGAACTTTTTATGTTTTTTACAGATATTTTTCTTGTTTTAATAATACTTTATATTTTTAGCAATCAATTTCATTGGTTTCAGGGAATTGGAAAGTAAAAGTTAACTGGACAATCAGAATTAATTGGGGAATGAAAAGTTTGCAGTTTTGATTGGGACTTTTTTTTTAAATTAAAAAGTATAAATTCAATTATGGTTGGCCTGTTTAGAAAAAGGGTAGTAATTTTCCTTATTTTAATTTATCTTGATTTTTACAGCAGTGCACATTCAGTTGTAATCAAGGAAACTACTTTCTGCTAAAAAAGAATATATAATACTCAGGCCTATTTGGCAAAAATGTTTAAAATAATCTGATTTTAATTGGATTACAAATCTTAGTAAAACATTAACAATCAATAAAGAATGTATCTTTATTCACAAAGCTGCAGTTTCAACAATTTGCTTTATATGGTATTCGGCCAAGTATATATTACCCAAATATTTCCAGTTGAGAATAATTTGATTCCATAAGAATTTTATGAGATTTGGATATTCAGAATATACATGGAAAATTTATATACCCACGCCAAGGTGACATTTATGGAGAACGCTTTTACAAAAATGAATGCTATCTCTTTAAGATAAGATGCCTCCATGCTTTGCTCACACAAACAAAATCAATTATGGGCAGATTCCTACTGCTGCTTTATTTTTTTTGTGAAGAGGAGAGATTCTCACGCTAAATATAACCATAGTATTCCTGATAACAGCCTTTTCTTCTTCTCCTGAAATCCACCAAAACTGAAGAAAAATTCAACTGACTGTTCCTAGCAGCTGTGTGGCCCGGAGTTCATGAGGAAAGCTGGCTTCCTGCAGTTCCCTATTCACCACCTGCTTCAAAGGCAGCCTAGCTAGCTATAGTTTGCCGGCCAGGTAGGGTGCCATTGTGCACAGTCTGGGAGGATTAGTATTAAAGCTGCAGCCACCAGGCCCTTGGTCTCCAGCTGCCATTCAGTCTAACATGGAGAGGCTAAGCCTGGCCAGGGTCATCGTTTCCAGTGTGCTTTGAACAGGCAAAGGAGCTTCCTGAGAATAGAATCTTCTTGGCAATCATGGTGCAAGCTTGCGGCACAGCAGGTGCCTCCTAAAACACATACATTTGTTTGTGCTGGGGTGCTACACTTTTTTTTTTTTTTCATTTTCATAGTCTTTTCATTTTAAAAATAGCAGGGGAATGTTGAAAAAAGTTTATATAGACATATATAGATATAGAAACATATACATACACACATATACACATTCCTCCATTCATTCATTCATTCATATCGGACGGACTTTTATTTTGGAGACGTTTGTGCACCCATGAAGAGCGGAAGAGACAATTAACCATTTTTAATCTGTATCACTGCTGGATTTCGGGAACGTACATCCAATGTGACAGGGTTTTTTCCCCCATCCTCCCCCCCCCCCCAGTGTTCTGACATTCAGTATTGGAGATTTGTTGAATTTGTTTCGTTTTTATGAATAGCACCTAAAACTTAGAATTTTTTCCCCCACGTTTTTTTTTTTTTGCAGGTGAGGTAACGATGACGTAAAAATAATGGTAAAAACCTACAATGAAATTGTGGGGTTGAAAAAAAATTAAGCAGTAAGATGAGTTGTCATGACGACAGGGATGTTCTGTTGATGAACTGTACTCCTCATTGTCCAATCAGATAGTAGAGCTGAAGCTGGAGCATGAACAGGAAAAGACGCACCTATTCCAAGAACATAACACAGAAAAGGATTGCCTGGTCCGAGACCATGAACGGGAAATTGAGAAACTAGAAAAACAGCTTCGGGCTGCCATGACAGACTACGACAATAAAACCCAGGAATATAGGAAACGAGATGCTCAGGTAATAACAGCATTTCAAAAATAATGGAATTGCCTTTTTTTTAAAAAAAGTCCCCTATTTTCCAATGTTCTTTTTGCTGCACGCTTTAATCATTTCAAAAAACTGGCATATAAACACAATTTTCTTTTTCTATTGTATTTTCATTACCGCCCCATGAGCCTGCCACTACTAAAAAAGGCTTTCAAAAAAGAAAAAAGAAAAAAAGGAGGGGGGGGTACCCACAGGTAGCCAGATTAAGAATCACATGGTGTGCAATAATTTGGCCTATTATTTATAATCTTGTCTCATTTATTGTCATGATAGATTTAAGAAAAACCGTTATTTATTTCCTTTCTATGTATCTGTAGTAGACCCCTCCCCTTTTGACTTACTCATTGATTTTAAAAATAAATATGCCTGCAATTAGCCTATATATTCTCTGTACTTAAGTTTTTATTAATTTTATAATGATGTTTGGGGATAATTAATATCATTTTATTTTTGCACGTGATTTGCTAAGGATTTATTTTAATGATAAATATATGGGAAATTATGAATTGTGGATTGCTTGCCTTTAGATATGATTTTTTAAATGTGTTTGTGCGTGGGTGTGTAAAATTTTTGTATCTGTATATTTTCATACATAAATGCATTAAAGTATATAAGTACACATACATTGGGTTCTGTGTACACATATGTACATATAACAAACATATATATCTTCCATTTTTATGATGACTGTTAGAATCCATTTACCATAGTAATTCCCAGCTATGGTGTGTTTAATTGCTCAAATGTACAGGTTAAATCTGCATTGTTGATATGGAAAATTTTCTTGATCGTTCCAACTAAAAATATATAACCTATGCCAGTTGTTTTGAACATAGTTCATTATCTAGAATAAATATACTTTAAAAGGCCTGAAGCGAAGACACTTAAAAATGGAAAGTAATAGAATAGGGAGACAATGACTGTTTAGCAGTTCTCAATAGAATAGTTTGAATAATTTGGTAGAAAATGTGGATAATTATTATCATAGTTTAATATATATATTATACATAAAGACATGTATACACATATACACACACATATACGTACTTTGGAGCCTTTTCTCCATACTTGAAGAAAAAAACAGCTCATGTTTTTTTTCTTCACTGCAAATTCATGAGTTATTGAAAAAGTTAATTATTTATTTCATTTATACCATGTCAGTAATACAATCCAGAAATTCAGTATTTATGGTTGGTTTAAAAAGAAACAAGGAATAGAAGGGAAGAAGGGACTGTGCTCAGTTTTTTTTGTTTATTGGTCAAATAATATGTTATGTTGATGTTTAATAACAAATGTACTTCTTAAAAGATAGATAGCTTCTTCTTCATCATCAGTCTTATTATATTTCCGTATTTATATTTGTATACATTTGTGATATAGGTACCATTTATCTTTTTAATGCAGTGCAGTTTGTTAAAATATATGCATTCTTACTATTTTATGTTTAATGAAGCTCATGATACATGAAGAACATCTCTCTAAAAATACGGAAACTTTATGTTGCAACCAAGGGATTCCAAAGATTTATCTACTGTATAGTTGGATTAAAATCACTAGGCTATTTCATCATTAAATTATTCACATAACTTTTTAAATCACAGAGATAATGAGTTATTAGAAACAGTTGCAGAATCATTTCAAGTAGGCGTGTGATTTGGGACCTACCATCCATAATATTTTCTAATTTTTCATGTCCTTGTTAAATCATCTACCTATTGGTTTCAATTTATAACATGTTTATGGTTTTTTATATTATTACTTATTTAGTGTTTTCAATAACTGTGCAGTGTTTTTGAAGGCTGTGCAATATTATAAATATTTAATATGTAGTG
The DNA here is from genome assembly GCF_009769535.1 of Thamnophis elegans. Classification (NCBI taxonomy): domain Eukaryota; kingdom Metazoa; phylum Chordata; class Lepidosauria; order Squamata; family Natricidae; genus Thamnophis; species Thamnophis elegans. The sequence goes on from NC_045542.1 coordinate 38,899,508, forward strand.
GGAAATAATATGTAGTGGGAAATAAAAATTGCAAACAGTTGCTTAAAATTAATATATTAGTATTGAATATCTTCTAAAAATAACCATAGTGACATTACAGAAATAACAGTTGAAGCGATTGGTTGATTGGTTTTTGATGTAACTCGCATGTATTGTGTTTTGCTACCATCTTCTATTTTAATATGGATAGGAATGGAATTTTTATTGAGCAAATATCAGTAAATAACAATAAAAACCATGGTTACTTGTATGTACTGAATTTGCACACTTTGCTTCTTCTCCACAATTGGTTGTTGGAAATTATTTTATTTACTTTATATAAATAATGTGAGTAAACAAATCACTATTACTCAACCAATGAGAAATTTAGCAGTTTCATATTTTTTTCTTACTCTGAAAGACCAAGCTGATCCACAGGTTTAGATTTTGAGGCATAGGTATGAAGATGTGTGGTGATTATCTTTTACTTTAAAAGTTTAATAAATTACCATTATGAAAGAGTGCTAGAAAGTTTTGATTATGATTTTATTTATTAAAATGTTTGTACTCTTTTTTTTTAAACCATTAAAAACAATTCAGTAATGTTTATTAAAAACTGAAATACAGATACTACTGAGAGATATTTGGGTATATGCAGTTACTCTAAAATTTGCATGCAGAATATTTAGATGATCTCTTCTGAAATTAAAACTAACAAAATAGCATCACTTTTTTCATAGTTTCTTTTTAACGAAATGACTTGCTTTATAAGTATTTTTATTACCTTCTAGCAGATGTATCATTTCACCATCACATAATTTCTTTTGTCTAGTTAATGACACCTTTTCTCTAGCATATTACCCATTTTTTGCTCCTTGAGTGAACATGTAATTTTGGACTTCCTATCTGTCTGGCTATCTGCCTATTATTCTCTGATTTCAATTATTTCAGTTCTGTCAGCACAACTGTATAAACATAAAAATACATGGTTAGAATGCAACACTCACATAATAATGAACCCAATACTCTTCGAAACAACTGGGTTTTCACAAGCTTACCTTTAGATACAGCAGGAAGGAAATGCGTTTCACAAAATCTTAGTACTTTGTTTTGATTGTAAAATGGGCATAATAGAAACCAAGTCTTTCCCCTCGTTGTCTGTTGTCTTTCTGTTTTCTTCCATTCACAAATGTTTCTATATTAATTGAGTAATAGAATTAGACTTCCTGACCAAGGATACGGAAAGGAGACATCAAAAGGATTGATGTAATATCCACTTGATCCTAAACACTTGTCATCCATTAAGGGAATGTATGTTCAAATAGTCATGTGATTAGACAAATAGAAGCTACTGTGGATGCTTTCATCTAGGGAAGCAAACTCCTAGATAAGATACAGCACAATTTCTCCTAGCTTTCCTCCTTCACTTTGCACCAGCAACTGCTTTTGCCTGTTTGATCTCTTGTAATTCTTTTTCTGTTTTGTTTTTTTTTTGCCTCACTTAAGCTTTAGTTTCTTTCATTAAATTATATTTCTATTCTTGATCTGCCTTTAAAACTCAATTCCTCTGGTTTTTTAAAAAAAATATTTTACAAATAATGAGAATTCTAATCTCTTTCTTCCTTTAGTTTCTAGTTCTTTGCTCCAGTTGAGGCAAATGAACATTAATATTTTTATTTAGAAATGTGAGAAATTTTGAATTTCAAAACTAGGCTGAGAAAGATCTACACAAATTGGATCTTTTTGAAATGCTGGAATGGGATGTGAACTGATATATTTTACAACCTACACCCATTATTAAAATAGTAACAGGTGCAACAATTAGATCCTTCTAGCTGGTAGAGTCCAATAGCATATATTAACATAATGCTTCTTAGTCAATTCAGGCATAGGAGCAATATGCATCAAGGATATCAGTCATGTAACCTGCTTGTAAAACTGTTAAAACAACCTTTTCTCTTTATTTGAGAGTAATAAGCCAGTATCATCACTGGGCTTTACATTAAGGGAAAGAGGGAACAGCATAGGGCAAGAAATTTTTTTATCTTCGCATTCTGTTTAAAAAAAAGTGTTCTGTATAATAATAAGTCACACCCACTTCTTCCCTCCACTTCCCCCCATCTTAGAAAGAGAGACATATTCTTACAGACACAACGTAAATCCTTCTGCACTTCCAGTATCTTGGATCTATTTCAGAGAGTCAAAAGAATCAAATTCATGTTCTTTCTCAATTCTTTTTGTATTGAAAGAAAAACATGAAGGAAAGCCTTAAGGAAAGAAATTCTGAATATTGTTATGAAATATTTCTATCCAAAATACACTTGTATAAACAAAAATAATACTGTGTGAATATGGCTTTAAAAAATGGAAACAAATTTTGCATAAAACACTTCTTAAATTAAGTTTCTTTGAAGATTCTGCCATAACCTGACCGCCAATGTTATTTCCCATACCATTAAACCTTAGTTCACTTTGAATATATACTCTCTCTGTGTGTCTGTGCATGGATGCATGCGCACGCACGCACACACACATACACACACACACACACACGGACACACCTCAGAGAACCCCAGGTATTCAACTTACATAATTTCATTATTTTTCTTGAACCACAGGATAACAATCTCGAAAATTAAACTTTTGAGTCTAAATTGATATATTTCCAATGAAAAAACTTTCCGCCAATGAAATTTGCCTATTAGTTTACACCTTGAGTTTCATTCACATCAATTAATGGTAACCACTGAAATTTATGAGCATAGTTTTTGTTAATGAATGTCATCGTATTTGCCATCCTTAATTATAGTCTACAGTTGTTTTTTTCACAATAAAGCTACATTACAATTATCGATATTTATAAATTAACCGTGCCTATAACCTTAAGCATCAAAATGCTCCTGAAATCCTGTAGTCAATGTAGTCCCCCCAATAATTCCAAAAGTTGTCATTAGATTATAATTTTTAATGTGGCCGATGGGTGGTTGTAATTAAATACATAAGTAATGAGCTGTCCCACATTACACTATATTTAATTTTTGTAAGCCTAAATATAAATGTAATCTAATTTAATTTCTCTCCTAGTCCTGGTTATAATCCCTAGCATATGACCTAAAAGGCCAAGTGAAACCTTCACTCTAGAAAAATCTAGGTACCCCTGGTTCAAAGTAATTTCTTCTTCCTTTAATACCTTAAAGTGATGGCTTAGAGTGGATAGATAATTGCATTTGCTCCAAACTATAATTCTAAATATAAGGAATGAAGCAGAACTTTAGGTATTGAGCAGGTTTACCTTATTTCTGCCATTTCCAACTTTCAACCCTTAAACAAATGTTACAGATATATATAATCAGTAGCATTGTATAATAGACCAACTGAGCATTGTTGGATTAATTTGGATTAGATTAATATAATTAATGAAGCCCTTCCTGAGTTCTTAAAATGATCCAGGGGGTGTTGTGTGAGTTATTCCTTTATGCTTTACCTGTCAGCTCGTAAATTAATTAGGTCATCTTTTGGGAACTTCACATTACCTCTGAAAGAGGCCTTGGTTTGTCCCCCTCCTATACTGGACTCCCATCATACTGGACAATTTTTGTCACATATCTAACGTCTCCTTTTGGGGAAGGTGGTTGAGCAAAAGCTTCTGGGGAACCCTGGAGGAAGTGGATTATCTGTGCATCTTTTTCAGTCAGGATTCAGACCTAGGCATGGCATGGAAGCGGCATAGATCACACTTTCTTCTTCACATCTCTTGAAAGGGTGGAATGGGGGTTACACATCCTTCTTTGTCCTACTTGACCTTTTGGTGGCTTTCCCATTGGCCGTGTTATTCTTCTTGTCAGCTCAGAGCATTGAGAGTGGGTAGCATGTGGATGGTTGTGCTGGTTCACCTCCTTTCTCCAAGGTTGAATCCAGTAAGTGGTGATTGGGGAGCAGGGGTCCACCCTCTGCCTCTACTATGTGAGTTGCCACAGGATTTGGTGCCCTCTACTCTTCTATTTAATATCTATATGAGACCACTTGAGTTCATCCATTGCCATGGGGTAAGATACTAAACGGTGCTGCGAATATGTTATCCCAGTGCTTGAAGGTCTGGATGGGAACAAGAGTCTTTAGCTAAGCCCTGGCAAGACTGAGTAGCTTTGGGTTTAGAGGCTTATTGGTTCTAGGATGATCCTATCTTTGATAAATCTGAATGAGGTGACACTGCCCCAGGTGGACCTGGTGTACAATCGGGAGTCCTCCTAGTTTCTTTTTTCTTGAAGAACAGGTGGTACATGGGGCTAAGAGGGCCTTTGCACTGCTTTGTGTTCTGTGCCAGTTATGCCTGTTCCAAGATCACTTATGCTAAGTTACCTAGTCAACAGATTGGACTGCTATAATGCTCTACATGAGGCTCCCTTAAAGAGTATGAAGAAACTTCAACTGATGCAAAATGCAGCTCCACAGGCAGTTAGTGCAGCTCCCACGTGACATCTCTACACCAGGAGTGCATTGACTGCCAGTTTGCTTCTAGGTTCAATTTGAGGTATTGGCCTTTATCTTTAAAGTCCTTCATGGCATGGGACTGGGTTAGTTGAAGGATTGCCTTTCCCCAGTTATATCAGCCAGTCCCATCAGATCTGCAAAGGAGGCATGCTGCAGTATGAGTTCTAGTAGGTGAGCCTTCTCTGCTGTGGTGCCCCCTTATGGAATATTCTCTTGGTGGCTGTCTGAGTTATTGAATGCCAAATGGTGGTTTCTAAAACTGGCAACCCTCTTTACATGATGTAAATCATATGGTATCATTCTTAAAACCTGGAAAAATATTGTTATACTGTTTTTTAAAGGGAGGAAATAAACCCTTCAGTTATTGACCATTTTGGAAGCTTGGCAGTTGGCTTGCATTTGCGAATGATTGCAGTATCCTACAATCACATAACTGAGATTTGTGACTTTTTTGCCATTTTCTGGGAGAAACAAATGATGGTAAAATCAACAAATCAAGTTATATGCTGACCCCCCTTAACTAACCACAACAACTGATGACTAAAATTCCAGACTCAATTGTGATTGTACTTTGAGGATTATCTACAGTGCTTATTTATTTATTTATTTATTTGTTTGTTTGTTTGTTTAGTATATGGTCTAATTTCACAACATTTTGCTGAAGTATACATTGGTTCACTATCTAGGACTTTATGTTCATTGTTTGTTGATTTTCATTTGGTTTTTAATGTTTCTGAATATCAGAGAAGATTATGATGAGAATTGGAGCAATCTTCTCTGGCTAGGCACCTCTTGTGGCTCATTCAGCAGATGTATAGTAATATATAGTCAGATGGTTAGTAGTAATCTCCAGGGCCAACTGTACAAAACAATTCTCACATAGTATAAGACAAATGTGAGGAATGTGTTGTAGCTTTTTTGTTGTGAATGTATTAATCAAGAAATATTGATTAAGCCAATGATCCCTCCTCCCCCAAATTTGCCAGTGAATCAGTCCCAACCCTACTATATGCTAATAACACAGCCCTCTTTCCTGAGATTCTGTTCATCCAAGAAGAGCTCTCTTCATACTTCTGAATAAAATCTGGATAGCTGCTGATAAAACCTCAAAAATCCAAAGGTCTGACACTGTTTTTTTTAATTTTTTATTGTTTTTATTAAAGAGAAACACAAAAGAAAAAAAATCATCTTTCATTACATCTTGTAGAAAGCGTATCCATTGGTTACAGGTATATTTCGTGCGTTTCTTCCACAATCGTTACATATATTTCATTCAGTTTGGGTTGTATATTATAGAATTTATATATTTTACTATCACTATACCACAATTTTCATTTAATTAGGGTTTTAAGGACACAGCCACCTACTGGCATTTTTTTTCTCAGTCTCAATAAATCTGCCATAACTTTACAACTTTATACCATATTCTGAAAGAAAGTCGATTAAAAGGATATCTAACATTCCCTCTCCTTCCCCCCCACAACTCTCAAATTAACACTTCTGTCCATTTTATTTTTACCAGTACAACACACCTGTATATATCATTAAATATTCTCCAGTAACATTTCTTTATTGTTATTGTAGTTAGCTAAAAATTATTTACTATTTTTCTCACCTCTCCTCTCCACAGGCCCAAGAGCAATTTACCTTTATAGCCATCTCTAAACAGAAATTTATTAATAAGCATTAACAAAATAACAATTTAACATCTAAGACAATCTGAAAAATGTTGATAGTTCTAGTTAATAATCACCAAAAGTATACATTAACATTTCCTTCTCGTTATTGTAGTTAAGAGGAAAAAACCCAATTGTTTGCTAGTTTATATAATGTCTCCTCTCTTCTGATCCAAATTATTTATACCTTCATGACAAGATCTAAACAAAAAATTTATAAAGTTTATAAGTCTTTTCACTAGATCTCAATTTACAATTTATGGCCCGGTTATTTATCCTAATTAAGGTTATCATTTCATTATTAATATCATAGTAAATTATATGTTGATGAATAAACATTCAACGATGATCTAAAACAGTCTATCAAGTACTAAAATCCCTACTTATTAATCATCAAAACTTAGCTAATTTTTATCATCAAGTGGCATTATCAACCGGTGTCTTTCCAGTAGCAAAATGGTCCTTTCTAACTCGTCAGCTATTGTGTCAATTCTCTTTTTAGCACCTTTTCAGAGCTTAGAACTTTCCTCCTCACTTTGTGACTTGAAGGATCTTTCATGTAGTTCCGTTGCCCTTGAGTTGTTATTAACATAGGCTTAACTTTGGTTATCAAACTTATTTCTGCATTGTCTTCTTAATTCCATCCTTTTTGCTCTTTTATTTTCTCCTGTATCTTGGAATTTGGGAGAAAGCTCCAAATTGTCAGTCACTTTTCCAACTTCCCTTCTTTTCACTTTCACTCTTGTCTTTGTTTTCTGTATTTTCATTCTCTTCTTTAATCTCTGGAGCTCCAACCCTCTCCTCTTTTACTGTGGTACCCCATAGTCTGTCCCATTTCTTGTCAAATCTCTCAAATTCTTCTGAAATGTTTTGGAGTCCAGCCAGGATGTTTTGGATTATTACGTTTTCTTCATCTGAATATTGATCCATTTTTCAAAATGCAAAGGAATGTAAAGAAAAAGAAAGAGGAATCTGCCACTCTAGCCTGTCAAACATTTTTTTGAAGAGTATATCTATATTTATTTTCAATCTTAAGCACAAGGTCTTTTGTGGTTTTCAAAGTAGAAGGGTTCTTGTCTCTTTCTTTCCTTTTCCTGCTCTTGCCAAAATATTTTCCAAGAGCACCAGCAAAACACTGTTCATTCCCTTGAGTCTTTATCAGGTTTTATAAACAAGTTCCAAACCCTTCTGTTGCAAAGTCAGTGAAGTCAAATAGAAAAGACAAAGGATACATTGTTTCAAGACAGGAGAAAATTTCAGGCTCAGGCTTTCAAATGGCAGATTCAATTATTTTTCCCTTACGCTTTTTCCTTAAGTATCTTTAGTATGATTTTATAACAAATAAAATTTGTTAAAATAAGAAATTTTTTTTTAGTTTAAACCAAGAGAAACAGTTAAGGTAGTAGAAAAAAAAAAGAGGAAAAAAGATCAGTCCATACACTTCAAGCGGTGAAACAGGAAACGTTGCAATCTCTTCAATCCACAAAACATTGTTACAAGCAGGAACAAAAAACTTTCTAAGGCAGTCCAATAGGGATTAAATTCGCCGCTTTATTCTTGCTTAGAGGACTAATTATTTTTTTTAAGGGTTTCTTAGGGCAATCTTGAGGGGGAAAAAAAAACCACCAGATGGAACGCTTTCACTTCTTCTCTTCCTTCGGGAGCCGTCTTCGACTATGTCAGCCTGGGGGCTGCCTGTTTGCCGCCGGTTGGAAGCACTACCCTTGGGTCGATCAGGGACTTTGCGGTGTCCCTGCGACCAGCAATGTTTTGTCTTCCCAGTCATCATCTCTTCGGGACGGTTTAGGTCCTGCCGGACCGTCCAAGGGCAAAAGTGTCATTGGCTGGCTCGGACAGTCAAGTCTGCACAATGTGCTGTTGCGACGTTGGCTCCTCCTTTGAAAAGGTCTGACACTGTTGGTTTGCCTACCGATCAACTAAGGCAAAACTGGTGGAATTAAGCCAATCATTCAGGCAACCACAGTGAAATCACAAGATAAATCAGTAGAGACAGACTGATTTCCAGGGAGAATCTATTAAAACATAGAACACAAGGGAGGAGACCAGTTGGCGTCGTGGTGGGAATGGCTGGAAACTATCGCAAGCTCCGCTGAGCTCCATGAAAACCAGCCGGTATCTGCTTGCCAGGAGACTCTATGGGGTCAAAGCCACCCTGGCGGGTGGTGAAGGAAGGAGAGGTGTTTCGTCGATCACGAGGAAACCACAAAGAAAGCTCTTCCGAATGGCAGCAGGGATGACAGCCATTTTGGCAAGTCAAAAGGTGTGTCAAATGGGACAATAAGATTTGTGTTGGAACAGTTCGTAGACAGAGCATCGAAACTCGGTGAGATAACTTAGAGACTCAGATACGAAAGAAATGTCTAATGGAAATTTTAAAACATAGAAAGCCTGAAAAAGATTTAAAAACAACAACTTGAAAAGTGATCATTGGGAGAAACGTCTTTTCTTATTTTTATTTTTAACATCCCACCCCACCCCCGATCGGTAGAATCAGCTGATTGATTTCTTGCACACTGTTTGATGTTGGAATTTGGAGCACAGAAGCCATCTACTGGAGGAAGATGATCACTACAGCGTGCAAAATTCAAGTGAAAGTGATAATTGTTTAATATAAATAAAGGAAAGGAGGGAAAGTAAACAATACCTGGAAGGCCACTTGACCTTAATTCTATTTCAGTAGACGATCTGGATGTTTGGAAATGTTTAGTGAGCTTTTTGAAGATCCTTAAGACAAACTGAATTGCAAATAACTAATACTTTATTGAAATTGTTCACTGAATGGTGGATTTGAAAGACTTGAAGAAATTTGTTGGGCCAATTTGGATTTGGATTATTAATGTTACCTGACAAAACATCCTATGAGGCAAAAGAAGAAAGACGGTAGAAGAAAAAAGAAAAGCAAAATAAGACTTTAAAATTTGGACAATTGGGAAAGTGTAAACTGGAACTTGGAAGGACGGGGTAGCTAAGTGGCTAAGACGCTGAGCTTGTTGATCAGAAATGTTGGCAATTCGAATCCCTAGCGCAGATGGGATTTCCAGATGTGGACTCTTTTCACCTGCCTTCCTCTATCCCCCTCTGCTTAATAAAGAATTGTTTGGACATATTCGTCATCAACTATCAATCAGCTTCTTTAATGAGCATTCCAAAAGCTGTAACTATGTCTGATCTTTAATGAACATGGGCAAATCGTGTTTAGTTAGTTGTACCATTTAAATTGATGGGACGTGATGCTCAAGCTAAGACACTGAGCTTGTCAATCAGAAGGTTGGCAGTTTGGCGGTTAGAATCTCTAGCACCACATAATGGAGTGAGCTCCCGTTACTTGTCCCAGATTCTGCCAACTTAGCAGTTTAAAAGCATGTAAAAATGCTAGAGTCGGGAACGACTAGCACATATGTGCAAGGGGAACCTTTATCCTTACCTTTTAAACTGGAAATTATAAAGTCTTAAAATTATCAAATAGCTTTTAAGGACACCAAAACATTAGAGGATTTGGCGGTATAATTCTGGGGCTGATTAAATTTTATTAATAATTGGCTTTTTTGGAGTGTTCAAATATTGGGACATTGGAAACTTACGAGTATATTGAGTAATTCTTAATATATTAAACTATAACAAAATGACTCAACAGGGGACAATAGAGGTGTATGAAGAGATGTTATTGATGCTTAAAAGAATATATGAAAATGTGATAAAGAATCATAAGGAGATAATGGGATTGTTCAAAAATAAAGATATGAGTGTAGAAGAACCTCAACAAATGGGAAAAAAGATGACCATAATATTCAGAAAACAGATGAGAAACCAGAAGGAGTAGTGAAGGCAGTGACGTGCGGTGAGGTTGATACCTGGTGAGGCTCAGCAGGGCAGCGGTCGGCCTCGGCGGGGGGGGGGATTTGCATCGCGGGAGCCACCAAGCGCAGCAAAGGCGCTTGGTGGCTCCCGCGATGCAAAGTGCCCTGCTGCCCCCCCGCTGTCCCGGCCTGCGTTCGCTGCTTCTCCAAGCCGCGTAAAGAGGCTGCATAATGGAGGGAAATCGCCCCGGAGTGGCCTGTTGGGCTCAGCGGGTCGATATCCTATTATCGAGCTGTGCATATCTCTTTCAACCACCTTGCAAACGCCGGCCTAACATCTAAATTATAGGGCCCAAATTCGGATAATTACTCGATTAAAACCTATTACACTTATTAGGGTGGACTATCGACCGGGTCTGGGCGTTCGACCCGGTCGCCAGATTGCTTCGCTTGCGCGCCCCGCTCTCCCAGCCGCCCCTTCCTAGCCCCCGCTGCCCCCGGTGCCCCCTCCCCAGCCCAAGGCAGCCCGGCTACCCCCGGGAGAAGCAACTTTCTCCAGGCGAAAGCCCCCAGCATCCAGCGAGCGTCCTCCAGCCGGTCCCGCCTCGCTCTGATCTCGCCTGTTCCGGGTTTACGTGCCCAAAGCTAGGTTGGATTCTTCCCTCCTCCGAAAACTTCCCCGCCAAGCGCCCAGGTCTGCAGCAAAGAGGCAGCCTCCTCCTTCTCGCCCACTCCTCTCTCCTCTGAAGCACGCCCCGCCCAACATAAGCGTGCTCAAGAAGACACGATTGGCTGCTTCCAAATCAGGAGGCGGGAGAATTAGTGCCTCTTTTCCATCTGAACCTCTTTGCCTTTTAACTCTTTATTAACTTTTAGAAGGCGAAAAATTCCTTATGGAAAAGAGGCCCCGAGTTCTCTCGCCTCCTGCTTTGGTTAACACTAAGCAGACAGCAAGCCACTGTGAGCTGGAATCTGGTAGCAACTATCTTGGCTTTAATTATTTTAAAAAAAAAATTTACATTTCTTTCTTTTTCCTGAGGAGACTGGTGAGGCTCCGCCTCCCTTGCCTGTAGTGACTGCACGTCCCTGAGTGAAGGAGATAAATCAAAACAAACTGCAAGAAGATAAAAACATGGAAGAGATAAGAACAATAAGTATGAACCAAATAGATAATCTTTTAAGTTTACAATAGAACAGTGAAAGAAAATAAAAATATCCTAAAAATAATGAAAGGATTATGGATGGGGGCTCAAATGATGCAACAGAAGAAGACAAGGGGTACACTAAAGGGAATATTTAGTTGGTATAAAAAACTTAGAAAGAGATATAAGATTCCAAGAGAGAAATATAAAAGAGTAACCAAAAAGCCAATAAACGATGAAATTTTAAAAATGGCAAGAGATGATGGATAGAGATAAAATACCTTTCAGTATCGTGACTGTATTAAATACTAAAAGAAAAAAATAGAAAGTACAAATTGGGAAAATAGTAGTATACATATCGATAGATAATAGAATTTACTATAATCATAAACATATTAAGGTTAGAGGGTGGAAGTCTATGATTGGGTAACCTAATTGTATTATTATTACTAACAGTGTGTAAAAAGTATATTGAAACTTTTTAAGGACTAGAAATTTAGGGGACTTGGAGATATAATCCTGGGACTGATCAATCCTTGTTAATAATTGGCCTTATTGGTGCTTCTAGATGATTGGGATATTGGAATTATGGTGGAATATTGAGTAATTTTTAAATTATTAAAATAGTGACTCGGCATGGAACAAGAAATACATTGTATGAAGAAATGTTATCAATGTTTAAATTATAACTATGTAACATGTAACTATGAAGAAAGTGACAAAGAATCATAAAGAGAGAATGGTATTGTTTAAAGACAAAAATGTGAATGTAGAAAACCCCCAACAAGGGAAAAAATGATGAGTACAAATTGGGAAAATAGTATTATACACACTAGATTATAAAAGAATCTATTGTAATTACAATGTGCATGTTAAGGTTAAAAGTTGGAAGACTAGGATTATGTATAATTAATTGTATCATTACTGTTAGCATTGTGTAAAAAGTGTATTGACTTAGTCAATACATTGTCCACAAAATATGTGTGACTGTTAAAGGAAAATTGCAAATAAAACACACACAGACAGACAGACACACACACACACACACATACACACACACACACACATATACATACTGTATGTATGTGTTTGTATGTATGTAGAACACAAAAACAGAACAAGGGACATCATTGGCTGTCACCTCTACCTCACAGCTCAAGACACTTAATAATAAGTGTACATAATAAGCATTATTAATAAGCTGCAACTCATACTGGACAATGACATTGAATTTTGTCAGGCACTGGGTGGCAGCCATATACTTGTATATAGATAATCACCCAATCTGAAACAGAGTTTTACAAGCAATAAGAAACAGCAAAACAATGATTTAACACGGAAACAAGGCGTTGCAACAAATCCAGGCATCTATTCTACCTTCACATCCACAACATTGCTGGTCCCAACACTTTTCCATACAAAATTTAGAGGCACATTTACATGTTATTTCTTTAATGCGATATATGCCATCAACTGACAACAATGCATCTCTGGATTTTACTTAGGACAAACAGATTGTGCTTTGTGCAGAAGAATTAATGGACACATATTTGATACCATATTATATATTATATTATATTATTATATAATTATTGTATTGTATTTATTTATACATTTATTATATTTATTATATTATACTATACTAATATTATATTATATTATATTATATTATATTATATTATATTACATTACATTACATTACATTACATTACATTACATTACATTACATTACATTACATTACATTATATTATATTATATTATAAGAGGTACTTCTTGGTCTCAAGGTGTCTGAGGCAGCTGCGAGGCATTTGGTAGTAGTCATGGATGGTAGACCTATGTGGCCTGGAATGAGGAAAACTGAATTGTGGAAGGAGTTGTGTTATAAAAAACTCAGCCCTTAGTTTGACTAGTTGCTAGCAATTCATAATCTGTGAAGATGGGATCTGTTCAGTCATTTTCCCTATCATACAGTGAATAATGAGCCAAGGAGTTTCCTATCCAGTAGATGAAATAAAGTTACTCCTCACCTGGGACTATAATTTAGACTGGCAATTTAGTGGCTAAGCATCATTAAACAGAAAAACATGTGACCACTATGGACTTATGACATCACTTCCCATTTGGTCATTAAGAGAAACATCAAGCGAGTGTGACTTATAATTTTACTTCTGCATTCTGCATTAATTCTGCTTGACATAAGCCTGTTGGGAAGCACACAAATGGTGATTATGGGATGCTGCAGTGGTCATAACTGCAAGAATTGGAAGCAAAGCTGGTGGACGGGTTATACTGTTGTAACTTCAGTTAATCACTAAACAAGGCAGTAAGAGAGGGCTCCCTGAAAATCTTTTTGAAAATGTTTTGCTAATTGTAGGTCTTATTGGGTAAGCTATGGTTACTGAAAACATCTCCAAATCAATTGCAAGCAGGCATTAAAACAAGAGGATAGGAAAAAGAAATCCATGATTTAAATGTTGGGCTATCTCTCTATTTCTCTCTCACCTTTAGGAAACTAAAGCTTCATTGTAGCTAATATCTCCTATAAGGAATTTTTATTTACTCAAGCTGAGTCCTTGACTTTATTTAAGAGTATAGGATATCTAGAAGTGTTCAGGAGACATCGTCTGGGTTATATATCAGAGAAGGTGGGGCAGAATTTTCAGAGAGGAAAAAAAGTTAACGGCCATTTGTAAGATATGAAAAATCCTGGCTTGTGCATTTAAGTATCTGCCTGCTTAGCCTGCAAGCTTGACATGTGAGAGATTTAAAAGCTAACATGAGGGGAAAATATGCTCAACTGACATGGTGTAATTTTATGAGAAACCATTGTACCAAAGTCTTTTGATCTACTTGAACTTACATGGGGTCTTGTTACCTTGAAGTAGACTGGGCCAATACTAAAAAGGCTTCTTTGAAGACCAAAATTTCCTCATTAAAAAAGTATGGTTTGGCCTGTAGCTGCCTTGAGAGGATAATGTGCAGGGGAGGAAATGCCTAGGAAGGAAACACTGGATTGTACAAGCACCACCCTCAAGATGGTTAGAAGCATCTGCCTTGGTAAGAAAGTGGTAGGCAGGAACATCTGAATGATCAATAATAGACTGAGATGAAAAAGAGTGGCGGCACATTATTCTCGTCATGAAGGTGTTAAGGACTACTCAATCTTGACTGATATCATGGAAAATATAATTAATAAAACTTTGAAAGACTTGGGCTATGTCTTAATTTGAATAACACCGCAATATATTCAAGCTGTCCATAACTGTAACCAAAGCTAATGAAAAGCTGTCCCACCGTGAACCATTTTATTGCTGGTTATTAATATAGTAATATGTTCATTTAAAATACAGTTTTACTATCATACCTGTTGCTTTTACTGTTGTGTGTGCATGTAGGTGTTTCTGTATCTTTTGTTATTGAATTATTCATTGATTAATTAACGCCATTGAGTTGGTATTAACCTTTAGCGACTACATAAATAGATTTTCTCCATGATGATTTGTCCTCAACCCAGTCCTTCAGGTTTTCCAGTGGTGCACGCATTCAATCCATCTTGATTCTGATTTGCCCTCTTGTATTCCTTCCTTCCTTTCCCAGCATTAAAAATTTATCCAGGGAACTAGGCCTTTGCATAATGGCTCAAAGGGGGATAATTTGAGCCTGGTCACTTACTCCTTGAGTGAGAAATTTGGTTGAAGATGGCATACAAATGTTAAAATAGAGAGGTTTTTGGCTCTTAATGACATATTTGGGTTGAGTTTGAATTGAAGAAATAAAGGCTGAAATATTTGAAAAGGGAAAAAAGAAATGCCATGACTCCTTTCTGCCTTTCTTTGCGGAGTAGGACAATGAGAGGTATGATTGATTATATTGATCACTTTGTCCTTTTGAGTTGGTTCAGAAAGGAAGGATTCTGTGCAGTGGTGAAATTCATTTTTTTCTTACTACAGGTTCTCTGGGCATGGCTTGGTGGGCGTGGCAGGGGAAGGATACTGCAAAATCTCCATTCCCATCCCACTCTGGGACCAGCCAGTGGTGGTATTTGCTGGTTCTCCGAACAACTCAAAATTTCTGCTTCCAGTTCTCCAGAACCTGCGGAATTTCACCCCTGATTCTGTGTAAATAGGCCTTCCTCTTACGGATTATTTGGCTAATTTTTATTAATTAGCATGTGAGTGTGCAGAGGAGGTGATCTGGTAATAAAGGCTTGTCAGTAAACAAATTGTGGAAATATGAGTATTTTGGAGTTAACAATTATTTCTTATGTATCTTATAGTTTTAATGTCCCAAAGTTGCCTTTTCAAGTGGCAATCGGACTTTCTGGTTTTTTTTTTGTTTTTTTTTTTTTGAAGACATTTCATTTCTCATCCAAGAAAGCTCCTTGGATAAAAAGCAAAATATCTTCAAAGAAAAACCAGAAAGTCCAGTTGCCTCTTGAAAAAGCACCTTTGGGACAACCATGACCTGGATGACTTTCCATAAACATATACTTTTGATGGTTTTATTGCTTTTCCAGATGTGGACTCTTTTCACCTGCCTTCCTCTATCCCCCTCTGCTTAATAAAGAATTGTTTGGACATATTCGTCATCAACCATCAATCAGCTTCTTTAATGAGCATTCCAAAAGCTATAAATATGCCTGATCTTTAATGAACATGGGCAAATCGTGTTTAGTTAGTTGTACCATTTAAATTGATGGGATGTGGTGGCTCAAGCTAAGACACTGAGCTTGTCAATCAGAAGGTTGGCAGTTTGGCGCTTAGAATCTCTAACACCACATAATGGAGTGATCTCCCATTACTTGTCCCAGATTCTGCCAACCTAGCAGTTCGAAAGCACGTAAAAATGCAAGTAGAAAAATAGGAACGACCTTTGGTGGGAAGGTAACAGGGTTCTGTGCGCCATCAACGTTTAGTCATGCCAGCCACATGACCACGGAGAGCACTGGCTCTTTGACTTTGAAATGGAAATGGGCACCGCCCCTTAGAGTCGGGAACGACTACCACATATATGCGAGGGAAACCGTTACCGTTACCTTTTACCATTTAAAGAAACAACAACATATGTGTGTTTGTGTGTGTGTGTGTTATGTCAAAGCACCTGGTATGCCCAAATATGGGAGGGAGCATACTGCTTCCCTTTTTGCCTTTCAGCTCCACCCTAGGAGCCTTCCAGGCAGGAAACCATTTTTGTGTTGCATTTGTGCTGATAAATAAATAAAGGGAGACTAGTATAGATCTATTTCAAGCTATTTAGCTCTCATCAGCTAGCCATACCCTTATGGCGACCACTAGACAACTCCCTCACACATCTCAACAGCCTACACCCCAAAATACAATTCACTATGGAAATAGAAGCAAACAACCAACTTCCCTTTCTGGACGTCCTAATGTACAAAAAACCCAATGGCTCCCTAGGACACACCATCTACCGGAAAAAACCACACACCAACCGCTACTTAAACGCACAATCCCATCACCACCCTGCACAGATCGACTCTGTAGCCAAGACCCTCATATCCAGAACCAAACACCTAGCCAACAAAGACCACCTGAAAACTGAATTACACACACTCACAAATGTATTAATCTGCAACAGATTCCAAAGAAAAACAATTACCAACCTAATCCAAAGGGAGACTCCCCCCAAGAACTGAGACACAGAACAGGACAACGGCATTGCCCTCCTCCCTTACATCAAAGGCACCACAGATAAAATCAGCTAAATTCTCCACAAGCACAATATCAAGACAGCCTTCAGCACTGACCAAAAAATACCCAACATTTTAAGAAACCCCAAAGACAAGATCCAGCTAGAAAACCAAGGAGTCTACAAAATACCATGCAAAATCTGCCCTGCCACATACATAGGACAAACTAATAGGAGAATAAATGCACACATCGCAGAACATAAGAACGCAGTCAGAAAAAAAGAAAAACTTCCATCCTTTTCCAGCGCCTTAAAGCAACAGGACATGAAATTGATTTTGAAGGAACCAAATTAATCTCCAAAACAGAACAGTTTAACAAGAGAAGCCATCGAAATAGAGAAACACCCCCTCAGCATGAATAAATGTGATGATACCTCCCACCTACCACACATCTGGAAACCAGGCCTAGTCAATAAATGAACCCCAACCACCACCCAGGTCGTTACAACACAAAAGAAAACACCAGCCTGAAGATGGCGAGTGAGATCTTGCCGAAACGTTGCCAAGACAATATCAATCAGAAGCAAACAACCATGTTGAATAAACATGACGATACATCTCACCTACCAGACATCTGGAAACCAGCCCTGGTAAACAAATGAGCCACACCCACCAGCCAGGCCGTTACAACACAAAACAACAACGGACCCACAGCCAGCACCAATCAGCACCAATCTACCAATCATGATATAGCCACACATCCAGTCAATCCACTTACTAAAACAAAGCCAGCACTCCACACACACCCCAAGATTTATAGAAAGACGGCAGCTCGGATCACACTTTAAGCCCAAAACCCAGCCTGAAGATGGCGAGTGAGATCTCGCTGAAATGTTGCCAAGACAATCTCAATCTTACACGGGAAAAGACCCGAATACAACAAGACCAGCATCTATCTATCTATCTATCTATCTATCTATCTATCTATCTATCTATCTATCTATCTATCTATCTATCTATCTATCATCTCTATCTCTATCTCTATCTCTCTATCTCTATATAGACATACACACACACACACACACACACATATATATATATACACATACATAAATACATACACATATATATATACATACATATATATATATATATATACACACACACACATATATATATAGTGTGTGTGTACACATATATACATAATTATGTATGTATGTAAATAAAACATTGTCCTTTGCATTATACTGAATAAAACTATGCAGGGAATCTAAATAGGCTGTTTCGAAAAGTTTCCTTATAGTTATTTAGCTCTGTAAGAGTATAAAATAACTTGTACATTAACGTGCTATAAAAATATGTTTGCTATGCTGTCATATGTCATTGTTCAGAAAACACAGAGAAAGTCTGACAAATTAAAAACAGAAGGATGTGTCTGGAAGGGCTTTTTCAGTCATTAAAAAGCTTCACCTCTCCGGCAAACTATTTAATGGCAACTTCTTGCTCACTGTACTGACATCTTCAAAGACTTTGACATCTGTCAGCCTTTCAACTACCATTAAAAATATTATCCCATTTCCATTCTTTTATGCCAATTTTTTTAATTATACCCCTTCTTTTAAGTTGAGAATATGGTTGGGTTTAAATGATGCCTTTCGTTTTCAGCCACCCAGCTGTGGTTTGAATAAATTGATGTTGAATCAAAGGCGGGACTTTAAAGGGAAAAGGTTTGATGGACTTGGACTCCAAATCAGATGAGGCTTTATGATGAAAAGGTTTAATCCCAGCACAGGCATTGCTTCTATCAGTTGAGCAGTACAAAGCTATTCATGTATCTCTCTCTCTCTGTATGTCTCTCTCTCTGTGTGTGTATTTTTCAGAAGAAATGATACAGGGTTTTTTTTTTAAAAAAAAGCACAGATTTCCTTAGGACTTGCAAATGTGGCATTAACTAATATACAGAGTACTGATTTTCTTTTATCCACTAGAAGCTTATGATTATAGTACAGTTCTTGAATTGGAAATGAGAACTACAACACACATTTAAAGCTGTGCTGTCTGATTTGTATTCAGTATACATGTCATTGCGGGATGAGTTAGTCTAAGCTAAGCTGGTTCAGTAAATGTACAAACAAATTCAAAACCGGAAATTCAGAGGAAATGAGAGAGGGGGAAGCAGGAATAATCGATTAATTAATACCTGCACTACTTGATTCTTGTGGCTGTAGCATTCTTTTCTAAACTGCTCTAGATTACACTTTAGTGGTTTCATTTTGATAAACATTATTTTCTTAACATACACTTATAACAAAACAATGCATAATAGTAAATGTCACTTATATTTCTGGCAAATCTGATGAGTTTTTTTATCAAATTTAGTTGAGAAAATGACTCTTTTTTCACAGTAGGTGCCTTTGTATGAGCTGTAATTTCATACATTATAAGGCTGTCTGAAACCTTCTCTTTAAAAATGTAGTTTGCTACTCTACAATATATTATAGGATTGCCTTGAGCCCTGAGAAGGGCAGCAATAAATTTAATTAATAAATATAAATAAATAAACATTTCCCTTACTCTGTTATTACATACTTCAGCTTGTTATGTGGCAGTGGGTTCAGTCTTTGCACCATCAATGAGAGATACATTTAGACTTCATACAAATGCATCCAAAGCTATATAAGTATATTTGTATGTACAGTATGTATGATTTTATTTTATTTTATTATTAAATTTATATGCCACCCACATTGCTTAGCAGTGACTGTCTTTCACTTTTTCTGAGTGTATATGTGAAATCTGTCTATATTTGTCTATCTTTCTATCCATCCATCCATCCATTCATCCAGGTTTCTGCTTTTCATTACTCCTTTCTTTAGCCAATAGGAGATGAAACTGATTTCACATCTCAGTTTAAAATTCCCTATCTAGTCCCAAGTGTGTCCTATACATTAGTGGTTTTTATGACATTATTTTAGAACATCTGAGGAGTGAATAGGTAAAAAGCTCAGAGGTAAAACTGTGTTGGTTACCCACAATTTTGCAATCGTCCTGTGAAGGGATTCAATAAAAGATGTTTTTAAAAATGAACAGCTTCAAAGACAACCACAAAACACTTAGCATACATTTCATAATAATGTTATAATTACTTAAACTCTAAAGGGCCTTGAGTATTAAAAGGTCTTCATTTACCATGTAAATGGTATTAAAGGCAACAGATAAATTAATTTTGGAAAAGGATTACATCACTGGGATACCATACCAGTGGGAATCTATGTCCTAGTAATTAGCTGACTCTTCTCAGACTTCCAGAATACTTCTATACTGATTTAATACTCAAGATAAGGGCCTTTTCAGGGAATTCTGACCCAAATCATTAAGAGTTACCTGGAGTCATCATAGTGAAATGGGCAGCATAGAGGTTAAACAAGCAAACAAACAAACTGACATACATACATTCTAAACAATGTATTAATTGCAGTTTTTCATCAAATAAAATCTATGAATGTAATGATATACATACAAGTATTTTTACTATATGCATGTACTTCTTTTGATCTTGCTATGCCCATCAAGATGATGTTTGTCCATCGTGTTCGAAGAGGACCTTGACATCTATTAGGTTGTGGGCTGTCCACAATGTGTCCGCAGGTGGCTGGTAAGGCCTATACGGGCATGAAATGTTCTGGCACATATCGGGCAGATGTGTGAGCAGCATTGTTGCCACATTTGCAGCTCTGGCTTTGCGGGGTGCTCACTTCTCTTGTGCTATGGTTGTTTTCCTGTCCTCAGATGTCTGGTAGCCTTGGTGGATCAGTGTGCGCCATGTTAATTGATCTTGTGCCAGGGTTTCCCAGGAGGTGGTGTCAATTTCCAGGGACTTGAAGGATATTTTCAACGTGTCTTTGTATCGCTTCCTTTGTCCCCCATGCAATCGCTTTCCTTGAGACAGTTCACCATAGAGCAGCTGTTTAGGAATGTGATGGTCTGGTATCCTTGCCACATGGCCTGCCCAGTGTGTCTGGGCTTTCATCAGCAGGGTGTGAACTGATGGCAGGCCTGCTTTGGTGAGGACTTCTGTGTCTGGCACCTTGTCCTGCCACTGGATCCTCAGTATTCTATGAAGGCAGGTCATGTGGAAGTGGGTCAATTGCCTAAAGTGCCTCCTGTATACAATCCAAATCTCATTGGCATACATCAGGCATATAGCACTACTGCTCCATAGACTTTGAGCTTTGTAGCAAGGCTTATTCCATGCCGGTCCCTCATGTTGGCTAGCAATCTGCAAACCCAGAGCTTGCCTTGGCAATTCTACAGTTGACCTCAATGTCAATTGTCACTGCATGGGAGAAGGTGCTGCCAAAGTATGTATATTGGTCCACTGCTTGCAGTTTTTGTCCCTTCACTGTGATGGTGGGCTCTTGGTGTTGGGCTTTCGGAGCTGGCTGATGGATCACTTCAGTCTTTTTTATGTTGATAAGGAGGCCAAAGTTGTCGCATGCTGCTGCATATTTGTCCACATTGGCTTGAATTTCCTGCTCTGATCCAGCATTCAGGGCACAGTTGTCAGCAAAGAGGAGGATGTAGCATAGCACAGTCTCCTTTATCTTGGTGGCAGCCAAGATAAGCAACATCAAGATAACCCATCAAGATAAGCAACATGTAAAGGTCTCTGTGCTTGTATACTTGGTTCCACCACAAAACCGCGATGCCCTTATCCGCGCCGACATAAGTGTGGAGGCAAATCCGCGGCGTCCGAAGCGCTAAGAAAAAAACGACCCTACCGCTGCGACAACAGCGCGGTGACAGAAGGGCGTTCTACATGCTTCGTTCTTTGCCTCCAAAGGTAGCCCTCCTCCTCCAGCTGACAGCACGGGGCAAAGCGGGCTGCCCAGCAGCAGCAGCCCGCGGGAAGGGTCCAGCTCAGCCGCGGGGGGGCAGCAGGAAGCGGAGGAGGATGTGGCAGCGGCGGCAGCTGAGGCTCTCCTGGGCCGGCGAAGCGGGCTTGCCCGGCAGAGGCAGGCTGCCCTCTTCTTCCTCAACAACATCTCCTTGGACGGGCGGCCTCCGCCGCCGGCGCCTCCCCCGGAGGAAGAGGCAGGGCAGGCGGCGGCGGCGGCTGAGGCTCTCCCGGGGCCGGCGAAGCGGGCTTGCCCGGTGGCGGCGGCCGCCCATCCAAGGAGATGTTGTTGAGGAAGAAGAGGGCGGCCTGCCTCTGCCGGGCAAGCCCGCTTTGCCGGCCCCGGGAGAGCCTCAGCCGCCGCCGCTGCTGCGTCCTCCTCCGCCGCCAGCATCGGCGGCCCTGCTCGGCCCCCCCGCGGGCTTCCTGCTCCCCCCCGTGCTGGACCCTTCCCGCAGGCTGCTGCTGCTGGGCAGCCCGCTTTGCCCCGTGCCCGCTGCCGCTGTCAGCTGGAGGAGGAGGGCTACCTTTGGAGGCAAAGAACGCCCTTCTGTCGCCACGCTGTTGTCCCCGCGGTGATGACGCGCGGTGATGACGTCGCGACTTTAGCGACGCGATTTAATCTCCGCTATTTTGCGTAGCGCAGTTTTGTCGTGCCACGGTATACTTAACACATTATTTTTCATTTATTATTTCAATATAAATTTGTTAATTTTTTTTCTCTGATAGTATAAACAATGTGGAAACAGCAGCTCTGACAAGAAGCACTATTGGTTGAGATTAAAAACCACTTCCTGTATCCCATGATTTCATTCAGAATCACTGCACATTTTCAAGTCTGTCTTTCTCTGTTAGCAACTTTAAGCAAATTTGCTCATGGAAAAAAAGTGTAAATGCAGTGACATATTCCACTAACAACTACATCTATTCTTCTCATTGATACTCTTGGCTAATAATGGTTAATAGGTGAATTGGAAGTAATAATAGGTGTTTTAAAAAGCTAGGCTAGAAAAGTATTAACTATACAGTTTAACACAAATGCATTTATTTATTAGATTTGTATGGCTGTCCATTTCTGTATACGACTCTGGGTGGCTAGCAATATTAAAAACAATGAAAAGCATATACAAATAATATTAAATTCACAGCAGCTAGGGGAGAGGGTGGAGAATAAATCCACAATCAAACATTCAGCACAACCAAGAAATAGACTCCACCCCCACATCCATTTTGTCCAGCTTCAAGCAAACAGCCATGTCTTCAAAGTCTTCTGGAGGGGCCAATATGAAGGTGGCCAATCTAATCTCTGGAAGGATAATATTCCAAAGGGCAGGTGCCACAACAAGAAAGACTGCTTCTTTGATGATGAGTGATGGGCAGCATAAAAGTTTAATAAATAAATAAAATAGAAATAGAATTCTCCTCCCTAAGTCCCATCAATCAGCAGGATCTAAAAAATGTTCCTTCTGTCAGGCAGATGGGATGGGTAGAAACAACTGGGGAGACACAGCCTCATAAATAATCAAGCCCCAAGCTATGAAGAGCTCTAAAGGTGATTACCAGCATGTTGAATTGTGTACTACCATAGTAGGTGATGCAACTCGCAAAGCAGTGGTGTCACATGCAGAAAAAGAGGTACAGGTAACACTATCATCTTGTGCAGCAGCTGAAACTTCAAGGTCATCCCTAGAAGTTTACAGTGCATTGCAGTAGTCCAATCTGGAAGTCACTACTCATCCGAAATGGACACTTCTTGCTCTCTGGAATAGGGGGCATGGGTTTTTAAAGCTTCTGATTTGCTTTTCTCTTTCTAAAAGATCTTTTGTATTGCAGGTATGAAGTTTGCACACATATTAATTTCTTTGTTGTTTATAATCTAGTTGTACCATATTCTTGGAACTGAACTACTTGTTCTTTACAGTAATCAGTCTAGTTCTGCAAATCAGCATTTTCCAGAAACTCAGTGTTGACTTCAGTAAGGTTTGCATAGCATCTTTGTTGTTTTGGTTCTTGTTACATAGCTCACTTGACCTTTGAGTTTCCTTCACAGGCTTCTACTGCCTGAGGCCTTCAATACATAGCATTTCTCTCTAAAATGTTTTTGTAAACATTTCCTTAGCTCTGTAAACACAATGTAGAAAGCCAAATGCTAAATTCATGAAATTGTAATTAAATGTGGAAGATTATAATACCAATACCATGCAGAATATTTAGGGCTTAATCAGTCATCATTGTCCCACTGAAATAAATGGGCCTTAAAATTGTTCAGATTTGATTGAACCTCTAAGAGGGAAGTTGTTTTTAATTTGTATATACACACACATGCACATGCACATACACACACACACACACACACACACACATATATATATATATACACGCACACAACATTTTAAAATACTAACATGAAATCTTTAATCAAAAAAATTGTTTACAAAATGAGCCACAAAAATAGAACAATAAAAAATCTGCCCTTTAAAAAACTAAGCTATTACCAAAATATTTATATAAAGTCATTTTGACTCTAAAAGTTAATATTGGCAACAAAATGACTAACTATAGAAATTATTCCATTAACTGAGCATTGTAATCAGGAAAACTTTCCCTAACTGATGTGTTTCTCTCCTAATATTGCAAAGGCATTCAGAGATTGATATCAAAGGAAAATTGCTTAAAGAATTGTTAATTTGATAGAAGAGAATATTTATATCACGATTGAAATGCAGGTTCCTTGGTGCTTTCTAAGCTTGGTTGTTTTCTTGCAGACATTTCATTATCCAAACTAGATAACATCATTGCAAAATCAAAATTGGTTGAACATATTTAAGCTGAAAAGTAAAAAAAAAATAGAATGTAGAGCTCTAGAACTAATTGTGAGTCTGTTTTAAGCATTCGTTCTTAATTTCTGAAGCCTTATTTTATCTAATATATACTTTGACAATTCTGGTGTGTAGTTGGAGTGGAATAAAAGGGTAATAAAATGGAAGAGTTCTTATATATGTAAATATAGGGATTCCCTACAGATTCATATTCATGTGTAGCGTACAGTACAATGCAGTGTATCATATAAAAACAGTGATCTTACACCTTGAGGATGCACTTTG
The DNA here is from genome assembly GCF_009769535.1 of Thamnophis elegans. Lineage (NCBI taxonomy): Eukaryota > Metazoa > Chordata > Lepidosauria > Squamata > Natricidae > Thamnophis > Thamnophis elegans. The sequence goes on from NC_045542.1 coordinate 38,924,266, forward strand.
AAGAAATTTACAATAGTTAGCTAAGTAGACACCTAAATAGTAACATAATTTGTATCTTACAGTCTCGAAATTTTAAACTCACCAAAAAATTAATAGAGTATTGGTCAGCAACATAAAATATTTTATAATAGATGCTTCTAAGATACTTTTCAAAAGTTGAAAGGCATATAAATGGAAGTTTCAACACAATCTTTTTATTATTTGTATTTGTAAGCTAAATTTTAAAAGCAAATGTATAATTACATTTTATATCTTCCTACGTCTGAAATCCATGTTCAAAGGTATGATGGAACTCTGAGTCATATTTCCTGATTTCAAAAGTTACAGCAACAAGCATATTAAGCTAAATCCACAGTTTTCTTTTATCTCTGTTCTGTATCATACATATTTTACTCTGGAAACATTTTCATGAAACTTTATGTAATTGTTGAGACACTATATAATCCTCTGCCTGCCATGTTTTATTTTTTATTTAAATGAAAACAAACTAGTCTAGGATTCAGTAAAAGTAATTCTGGAGGGAAATGCTGTGTAGAGGGAAATATTTATCTTGAAATATGCAGTAGATATGGCTGATATTAATTCCCTAATGTATGGTGGAGTGTAGCATCCCTTACTACTTGCATTATTTGTTTACAGATAAAAAATTGATTATTTATTAATTTGCTTAATAATACATGTGTGCTTATATGCTTGTGTGTATACAGTATTTTACGTCTTCCCTATTTTACACATATAAAAATCCCAATCTTCAGTTTTATATTAAAACGTTACTGCAAAAGTTGATCTCTTTTCTTCCTGATAAAGTGGCCGCAACAATTCTTGGAAATGTTCTTATTGTCACAAATCTTGTATTTATTCTATATAGTTTATCTATTTCTATCTCATATCATCCCGTCCTCCCAAAGTGCTAATGTTTTCTCTAATATCTTCACTACAATCCTCTGAAATTGCTCTAAATCTCAAAACAAAATTCTTTTGCTCTTAATTCAAATAGAGCCAGATTATCTAGTGCTTTTTCCAACTCTCTGTCTATACATTTGTTTACTTTTCATTAATTTTACATTTACAGGCTTGTTTTATGGAGCTTTCCATCTTCTTATCATCTTTCATCTTTACAAGTCTTTTACCCATTATTATTTTTAAAAAGATGTCAATTAAATATCAGTGATATAGCTAACTTACTGCCCAGGATCTCAACAGGTTCTGGTATAATTCCTCTCTTCGCAGGTTAGTCTAGCAATCCTACTACTATTTTTGCTGCTTTTCTTGTGGTTGTCATAATCCAAAAATGAAAGTGTATCAAACAATAGAAAGAGAAAAGGAAAATTTTATTTTATTTTTAATTTTTTTTTATTTGTCGAACAAAAATTACAAATTCAAGCAAAGAAAATAAGAAAATCAAAATGTGACAGGGCAGTAGGCACACTAGTGCACTTACATACATCCCTTTAGGGACCTCTTAAATATGGAGTGAGGTACACAGAAGTTAAATTAGAATTAAAACTGTAAAAGTTAACAGCTGAGACAACTGAATCAAGTTATTTCAGACTTTGACAAGATCAATTTTTAAATAATCGTGTTTAGAGCGAGTTACATTAAGATTAAAGGGGTTGTTTGTTTGTTTGTTTAAGCATTACAATTAATGCTTAAAAAGTCATTTACAGGTATAGCATTACTACATACAATTTTGTTTGCAACACCTAAGTCTGACTGCAAGAGTCACAGTTCTAAACTATCCAAACCAAGAATTTCAAGCCTAGTAGCATAATTTCAAGCCATCTATGCATATTCTATTATGCACAGAAGAATGCAAGACTTTTTGTGTAAATTACTTCTGAACTCATTTGATTGTATTCATGTCCGGTGTATGGAAAGGATTCAAGACAGCTGAACAGTATTCTAGGATTGGCATAATGTATGTTTTGTAAGCTCAATGAGCAATATAATATTTCCAGAGGGGAAAAACCTTCATAGAATTAAATTCACGACTTTCGGTGCTTTTTTTCTTTTTTCTTTTTTAGCAATGATGTTACAATGAACTTTACCACATAAATCGTCGGAGATGAGTGCACCCAGGTCCTTAACAAAATAAGGGTCATTACTTTTTCTACTTTGTCTTCCTGTGCCCTTAATATTTTTGTCTCAAATGGCATTCCATGGCATTACAGTCTGGTTCATGTTACCTTGAGAAAATCTCTATCTGTAAATTAGTGATAACCGGAAATGTTTAAGAAATGAGGCTTGCTTCAACCTTTTGTCCATATAGGTTGCATTATGACAGTGAGCTTGATTGAAATCCCTCAACTTCAACTGCTCAATTGATGAGCCAACTAAAAAAAAAAAACCTCAGTTTCTGCTATCCTGGTTACAAGTGGGCAATCTCACAATCTCTGCTTTTTCCAGAGAAGCTGTATTGGCCAGAATTCACTGTATGACTGCTGATCTCTACCACAGTGCCATCCCTGCTCCTTTGGGGTTATCTACTTCACCGTGAATTCTCACTGGAGGTTTACTTATAAGGTTCACTATAATTCGTCAAAAGTTTGAGAAAGCATTTTCCTATTTTTGAAATGGCAGCTTTTCTGTTCTAACTGATGCAAACTTTGTGTGTGTGTGTGTCTGTGTGTGTAGAAATTAAGTATTTGTTCTTGTTGATTGGTGGTATTGTTATTTTAAAGATCATCTGTGACATGGAAGGCCAGATCCACACTCTGAAGGAAGAGCTGATTCAGGTGAATACTCAAAGAAAACAACAATTGGTAGAACTTAGTCTTCTTCGGGAAGAAGAAAAGCAAAGAGCTGCTCGAGATCATGAGGCTGCCATGAACAAAAAGAAAGCTGAGTCAGAAAAAATGATTCTGGACCTGAAAAAGACTAATGCTGTAGAAAAGGAGATGGTGCTGGAAAAGGTAAGAATAAAAATATCTGATTAAGATATTGCAATTCGGGCATATTATAATTTAATGTGGAACTAACTCAGTGTTGAAGTAAGTCTGGGAAGTGTGAACAATGCACATAAACCAACCCTGTATAGGTGTTAGAAAGGGTTCTTTGTTGAAGTCTCGGGCAAAGCATGCTTTCAAATGAAAACTATAATACAAAGAGCTAATCTGCTTCAGAATAACAGAGTAGCCATGTCACTTCACTTCTCTGGATAACTGGGACATCTGCGCATGTGTCGTTGTCACTGAAGGAAAGTACTTGTTTGAGATGGCCCAATTTTGATTGGCATTGAGGCAGAGAGAGGCGATTCAGTAAGGCATTTCATTGCATCTCCTCAAACAGAAGCATCTGATCCAAGAATATATCAACTCCAAAATGTGGCAGCATGGGTGTTAATGCCACAGAATGCCTGTGTGATACCACTACTGTATGAGCTGCACTAGTTGCCAGTTGGCTTCTGGATATATAGAGCATGATTATTTAAACATGGCACAGAGACTGGTTATTTGTGGGACCTTGTATCACTAGTTGTTTCTACCTCTCTGATAAGATCTGGTAGTTCATATCCCCTCAAATAATGTCATCGGTTGGAACTTTGTAGGCGTGTCTTCCTTGTTGTTGCATCTGCTCTCTGGAGCAATCTTCCTCAGCAATCCATATGGTTCCCATCCAGATGATGATTCGAAAGATACAGAAAATTTGGCTGTTCTCTTAGGCCTCAAGGACAACATGGTTGGTGATTTTATTCTACTCTGTAGGCTGCTTTCTGTATGTATATCATCTGTGTCTCTGTTTTATTGTTCTGGCTTTTTCTTATGTAAAGTACCCAGAATCAGTTGGAGTCAGGAATTCTTTAAATCTATATAAACAAACAAATAAATAATGAGAATTCTCAAAGCAGTCACTTGGGCTCAAAGCAGTAACTCAGGTCTATTCCAAAATTCAAAGAGCATAGTTTATTGGAAATTGAGATATATCCTGGTGGATATCTAACCTCTTGTCCCAGAACTGAATGCAAACCGTCTCCTCCAGAGTCTGGAATACAGAACCAAATACCTTTCTGAAGGTTGCCATAGGGATGTAATTTGTAATGTGACAGAAGGGACACTTATCAAACACATGAAGACATTTTTATGGAGTGCAGTTTCCCAGCATGCAATTGAAAAACTAAGATTAAAAACTTGGGCCAAGTAAGTTTATAACTATGGGTATATAGTTAGGGCCTGGGATTTCCCACCATCTGAACTGGAATCAAATTTATTTAGGCTGCTTGTTAAAGGATTTGTAAGTAATGCATTTATCAATTATTCCTGTTTTTTTCCTTCATATTGCCTGTTATGTTATAGCCATAAAACTTTGCTTTTTCCTTCTTAGCTTATTATCAAGGTGTAATTAGTTATTGAGTGTAGCCAGATCTGCTAAAATTATTTCAATGTAATAAAGAGGGAAGTTTAAGATAGTTTATAAGAATTTGTGGTACTGAGTTGTGGATGCACTCTGCAGGTTTTCTCATTAAATTTAAAAGTTAATTCTGACTTTGCCTTTCCAAGTTACTTAAAGTTCTTCTATACACTCCTGCACTGGAGTAAAAGTTAAGAGTGGTTAAAAAAATATTCCTCTTTTGCAAAAGAGTAAACTGAAAGTTAGATTATTTTTCTCTTTGGATTTCTTGATTAGCGGATGATCAGAAAGTGTAGGCTTATAGATGATTGGTGCAGTGACAGAGAGAATGCACCACCTCTGCTCCGCTCTGACACCATCGTTTTTAGTCTGTTTTTAATCTTTTACAATTTTATTCTGCTTTTATGTTTATCGTTTGTTTTTATATATCTATTTTTACGATATTTTAAACTGCTAGAGTCATTTTGGGTAATGAGAGAAGAGTGATATACATTTAATAGACACATTCAATCAATAAATAAGCACAAGGACTGAGCCACAATGTATATTATTATTAATAGGGTACCAGAGACCCTATCAATTCAGTGCAGTCCTATTTAGCCTGATTTTTATTCCACCTCTGCCCAGCATTTTCTTTTGCCATAATTGTAGTAAATTGAACTTGCATGTCTTGGTTCAAATGAAAAATCAGAGAGTGTGGACCAGAATCAAGTATTATGAAGTTGTGTTGTCAACTTGAATATTCAAGTTCAGTCATGACATACCTAAGAAGGGAAATATTTTCTTGTCTATGTCTTATTTACTATCTTTGTTTTTCTTGGTTTACATTAACACTCTTTAAACCATTTATTTGTCCTATTAATGTACCAACATACATACCGTATTAAATGATATTACTAGCTTTCTGAAATAGTACAGCATATAAATGGAGCAAAACACTTCTGATAAAATAAAGCTTCATTTTACTTTACATTTAGGGCTTTGGTTTGGCTTGTTTTGCCATTGCTTTGGCAAAATTTCTTTTTGATGATGCTTAAATACTTGATGTTAGACTACAAAGGAACTTCTCAAAATACTTATCTACATTAGTTGACATCCAGGTGCTTAAATGCTTTAGCATATATTAAAGTACCATCTATAATTTATTGCAAGATGAAATATGGCAACCAAATGGAACAATTAGCATATAGAATTGGAACAGCATTTGGGAAACTGACATTTCATTTGCGGGTATCATATTCTTTGCCTCTAATTTTAAACAGCTTATGTTGGAAATCTGCCAGCTTGAAACTATTACATAACTATGATCAACAGTTCAGAATCTTTTCTGAATTTAAAGAAATCCGCACTTAGCATAATTATTTAAAGCCAAGGTCAGGGAAAGTATTTAAATCTTTGAAATTCTTAATTAAAGGATTAATATTAACTCGTGACGACACTGTCATTTTTGCTTAAAAGCTGAATTTGAATCACATTCCCCCTTTTTCCCCTTAGATCTTTTTATATTTGAAACGCATTAATGGAAAAAGTTAAGTTTTCCAAATTAAAGTTATGCTATTTTATTATGGTATATTTTCTTTTTAAAAGTAACTGAACTTTTGTTAAAGGAAGCAAAACTATAATAAAACTAATGCCAACTGAAAACTTTAAATGTTTGCCTATATCTCCAGAAACGGAATCAGATTTTCCAGGAACTTTATATGGCAAGTGGACCAGTTGTAGTCTACAGCAGTACATGTAACTTGAAGAAACATAACATGAAATCCTTATGAAACTTACTGGATATAGAAAATATTTTCCATCTTAAGAAGTTTGGTAGATGATTAATGGGCTCTTAGGCTAAAGTCTGCTTTATTTGAGGTATGTAATGTTTGAAATGTCAGAAGCTGCTGCTTAGCTTTCCTGTCTTCAGAAGGCTAGAGAAGATTATTTTATGATGCTGTGATATTACCAGAAGACACATGAGTGATTTCTTTCTTTTTTCTATTTTCTTGACTTGTGTTTTTATTTTTTATTTTTTTATTTTAAACACCCAAATACAAAGACATAGACTATATTTATACAACACACCGGAACTTCATGTTCCTTCTTATAGCAGTTTTAGATCGGTATGTATTTTTATATACAATATTTTCCCTCCTAGTATTTTACCATTGAGTTTCACAATTTTAACACTCTTATTTCATTATCATTTACTTATCTACCTATATTTTGGCTAATTACCTCAAACAAACGTTATCCCTCTTTTAAGTATATAACATTTATCCTTTATTTGTAATTTTAACTGGGATGGTGGGATTTAAGAATAGGTAAAGGTAAAGGTTCCCCTCGCACATATGTGCTAGTTGTTCCTGACTCTACGGGGCGGTGCTTATCTCCACTTCAAAGCCGAAGGGCCAGCGCTGTCCGAAGATGTCTCCATGGTCATGTGGCTGCATGACTAAATGCCGAAGGCGCACGGAACACTGTTATCTTCCCTATTTTTCTACTTGCATTTTTACATGCTTTCGAACTGCTAGATTGGCAGAAGCTGAGACAAGTAACGGGAGCTCACTCTGTTACGCGGCGCTAGGGATTCTAACTGCCGACCTTTCTGATCAACAAGCCCAGTGTCTTAGCCCCTGAGCCACCGTGTCCCTTGGATTTAAGAATGAGAAATGGAAAAAGGAAGCCTCCCAGATACAAACCACTTCTATTTCTCTGCTTAAAACTATCTGAAAAAAAATTAACCAAAATCATGAACATTAGTGATGCAGTCTTCTTGGTGCGGTAATGGTTATGGAGTGCATGGACTATCTAATCATTAATATTTATGTTGATTTTATGGAATGGGATTGTGGGTTTTCAGGGCAAAAATGCAGGGCTACAAAAGAGGCAATGGTGCAGGTTACCATAAAAATTCTAGTGCTTTACGCAAGCAACCTTTGTCAGTAGCATTATTTTGCCGGGGCGGGGGAGGATTTCTCAAGAGAGAACGGGCCAGTCAGTTTCAGAAGTTACTTGAAGCAACTTCTAGAGTGAGGCCAGCAGCCTTTTCATGATGCCAGCAATGTTTGACTTTTTTTCTTTAAAGGTGGCAGGAAGCCTGAAGGTGACACTACAAAATAAGACTCATTGTCTGGTGAGGTAAATTGTGGTGTATGATTAAAAAAACAACAACAAAAAAACTTAAAATAGCATTTGTTAAAAACAGATTTTAACTTTAAGAAAAAAGAAAAAAGAAAATGCAAAATAAATTGATTTTCAGATTTTGATTATATGAGTTTAGGGGTTTAGGATACTACAAGGATGAAGTTTAGGGCTGTGTTCAATTCATTTGACTTGGTGTTTAATTTAAAACGGATGAGATGAAATTTGAACATGGAGAACTTTAATATCTGTCCTTTGCTATTGTCTCAATTATATAAGGTAGACTGAATGAGGAAACAAATATCGTTTGCCTCCAAAAATTACTGTTACTAGAACAGATATTATAACAGAATCTTGTAAATATGAATGTGCTTCTCCTTTATCTGTGTGAATTAGGAAGGGGCCTGAGGTTTTTTAGAAAGTTTTTTTCCTGGAGTGGGCTCAAGTCAGACTTGTCTCATCATTGCCTTGGTAATGATTCTCTCTCTGCTGTCCTTCAATGCCATTTTCTATATCCTGTGCAACTGTTGTAAGATCCATCCCTTTTCAAGTTGCAGTTTCACAACAGCCATGAACATCTGCAAGTGTTCTTAATTGCCTTATGGAGCCAGATGTTTCCAGAGGGAATGCTTTGACAATTTGGTAGGCAATTCATTGCAAAGACAATTGACAAATGGTAGCTGGTCAGTTACAAAAGAATGGATTATCTGGATCCTTTCCAGTCAGGATTCAGAGCTAGTTATGGGATAAAAACAGCATTTGGTTTTTGCTCTGGTCAATTACTTGGGTTGAAACTTTGATGGTGGAACTGCATCCCTTGATCATATGTTATAATATTGACCCTAATATCTTTCTGAATCACTTGCAGGGGTTGGAACTACTAGGTCTTTTTACAGTGGTTCTACCTCATTAAAGTCTCCACTTAGTGATCATGGAGAATGTTTTAGTGTTCTTCCCCATGTTATTTGACATACACATGAAACTGCTGGGAGAGATGTTTCACTGTTCAAAGTAGGGTGTCATCAATATGCTAATGACATCCAGTTATATGTTGCTATCTGGACTGAATTGGAGAGACTGTTGAAGTTCTGAGCCGGTGTCTAGAGATTATAAGATCAAGTTAAACACTACCAAGACAAGATCTCCTATCATTAGAGTGATCTTGTAAGATCTGCTCTAGTAGTCACTCTAGGCACGGTCATGCTATTTCCAAACAAGTTTATTCATACTTGAGGGTTCTTCTGAACTTGTGGGTCCTAATTGAACAATGAAAGCCATGGCCAGAAGAACATTCATCCATCTTCAGCTGGTGCACTAGTTATGACCAAGATGTTCTGTTTGTAATTCATAAGTTGTTCCCCATCTGGCTGGATTGCTGCAATGTGCTACATGTGGGGCTGCCTTTGAAAATGACCAGAAACTACAGCTGAAAATTCCTGTCAAGTTATCCCTGTAAATCAAGAAGCACAACTACTGGTATTATAAAGTTAGCACATGGATTGCCAATAGCTTCCTGGTTTACCATCCCACCTACTGTTTAATACTTATAAATCTCTTTACATCACAGCACTTGGGATGTATCGAGCAATGTCTTATAGATTGAACCCAATCCATGCATGTTTCTTGTTTCATTAAAAAAGAAAGAAAGGTGCAGCAGAAAGCACCAGAAGAGATATCTGTAGGTTCCACATTGAAAATTTCAATTCTGACTCATAACCTTAATTAGCTTTCGAATTATTCTGTTCAATGTCTACTAACTTATGGCCTATGATCATTCCTAGAGCAATGATTTGATAGTAATAACATATTTTGATAACTTTCTATTTGTGCTATTGCATGTGATCTGTGTTGAACTTTCATTGAACTTTCATATAGAAGAGGCTGCAAATGGATATTGAGAGCATAATTCAAAAATCATATAAAGTCCATTTTAAAGGAGTTGCATTTGTTGCCCAAGAGCTTTTGTTATACCCAACAGCTTATTGCAGCTATTAAAGCTCCCCTGTTCTAGTATAGTCCTTTGAAACATTAAGAACTGTTATAGAGTTCTTTTCTCTACTCCCTGGGTATAATGTAATATGAAGAAGACATAATATAGTATTTCCAGGAGAGAGTCTTCTCAGTTCTGGCTAAGTCATTATCTCAGTCTCCTTTTCAGAAGCCAAGCTTGTGCAGTATTAATTTCTGTTTGGCTATAACTGAAAATGTAGATATTCAATCAAGCTGTTGGCTGTGGTTTACCATAGATGACCATAACTTTCTGTGTATACTTTATTGACAACATTTCTGCTTTGAATTGGCTGATTGGTTATTGCTTTACTCCTTTGTAAAATTTATTTTTACCTGTTCTTGATCCAATGATTGATTGATTGAATGCATGCATGCATGAATAAATGAATGAAAGATTTTCTTCCACATGACGATGACTCTACTCGTAGAAGCTAAACTTTGGCTGATGATTATTGTTAAAGTGATGGGTAGGATAAGGAAGCTGTTCATTAAACTACAGCAACATAGAATACAGTCCTGACCAATTCTTCCCTTGCAAATGATCTCAGGCATTTGGAGTTGACCGTAAAGTTTCAGAGCAAAATTAATTGACAGTGATAAGACAATTATTTTTTCTCTTCTGATGCAAATTATCTCATCCTGATGGTAGATCTTGAAAAAGGTTTTGGAGACTACAAGAAATAATGTGCACAACTTTAAAGAAACTACATCCTTCTCTGGGGACATGTGAGAGATGCATTGGAAGGCAATCCTGTGCATGGAGGTGGGGTGAGGGATTAGAAGTGCAGGTGCTTTAAAGTTAGAAAGGAGCTATATTTATGCCTCCATGTGCTCTGGAGCATTTTTTGGAGTTGAATCTAAAATGCTACATAACCCTACTATGTACACCTGTATTGTGTCCTTCTGTCTGACCATTGCTATAGGATGCATCAGCACAGCTTATGAGATAAACCTTAGTCAGGTGTAACACAGAGGTGGGTTGCCAATTTTTTTACTACCGGTTCAAGTGCGCTCCCGTGTGCACGCAACTCTTCTGCGCATGTACAGTAGCATCTGGGCAAGTGAGCGGAGCCTCCCGCCGCTGCTACTACCGGTTCGGCTGATCCGTGCCGAACCGGCAGCAACCCACCTCTGGTGTAACAGAATGAGTAAACCTAGTATATCTTAACACATTTTTAAAAAAGATAAAAAAGAATCTATACGTTTATTTGAGTACAGATGTAATTTAATCTGTTACTAACATTCATCTGAGGAATTTTTTTGTGGGGGGCAAGGAAATTAAGCATTCAGAATAAATTCTAAATAAAAGATCAGTTGAAATATTAGCAACACTCTAAGGAAGCAGTTTTCGAAGATGTAATCATAACTGTATAAAACAGCTATATTTAAATAATACACTATCTTTAATGTATTTCATTCTATAGATATTTATATAGATGTTGTCAAGCTTCCAAGTAATATGTTCCCCAAATGAATAGTCCAAAGCAGCCATATTCCATTAAAGGCTTTTTATTAGGAACATATCAAATTGACAAGGATGGATACTGGAAAGGTTTCCACAATAAGTTCACATCTGTGGGGAGGTGTTCCTTTTCTACTTTAATGGATGAAAAAAATAAATTTGCTACTGTCCACCATCAATTTAGCAGGAGTAATACATGCAACAAGAAGTTCCTATCATTTTATTGCATAGAACTATCTGTGGTTAAGAAGTCTTGTAATTGAAGTCATATACATATTGTTAAACAATTTGCAGCTGTAAACTCCTTGCTTTGTTTGCTCTTACCCCAATATATCCCACTGCCACTATTCTTGTAGATAAGGATCATTCATTTGCTTTCATGTATATCCTTATATATGCTAGAATATAAAAAACAGCTAAGCAGTATAAATGTCATAAATAATATGTCAGAAAGTCTGTACTGTATTTGGCTGTGGAAAGTGATAATTTTGTTTATCAGATTGCCCAGATTGCCCTACCTATATCAGACTTATCTGTTGTGCTTATACAGAAAAATCTGACTTTTTCCCTTTTTTTATTAGGCATCAAAAGAAGTAAATAAACAATCATAAAAAACAAGAACATGTAAAACAGAAGATTTCAGATGATTAAGCAAGGGGTTTTGAAATAGGAGGTTATCATTTTCAAGTATATAGTTATAAATAAGTGAATACCGTATTTTTCGGAGTATAAGATGCACCTTCCCTCCCCTAAAAGAGCATGGAAGTGGTGGTGCATCTTATACACCGAATACAGCCATTTTTGGCCTCCTGAATCCCCGCCCACACATCCCATTTTTGTGAAAAACGGATAAAAATTGGGGCATTTTTGCCTCCCTCCCCCAAGCACTCTGCAAGCTTCAGCAGAGCTGGGGGAAGGGAAAAATCTTCCCGTATTGGTGAAAAAAAAGGCGTTTTTACCTTCCCCCACCTCATAGAAGCATTCTGCAGGCTTCAGCAGGGCTGGGGGAAGGGAAAAATGCCCCTATTTTGGTGGAAAACGGGGTTGTTTTTGCCTTCCCCCAGCCCCGTTGAAGCCTGCAGAGTGCTCCTGGGGTCCAGGTAGGACAAAAACTTTTTTTCTTACTTACCTCTTCGAAATCTTGGTGCATCTTATACACCAGTGCGTCTTATAGTCCGAAAAATACAGTATTTTAAATTGCTTTAAATGATTACAATGACTACTAAGCTCTAAAGTAATACGGAATATCAAGAACCATGATAAAGACAGTATAAATCACCAAGTACAATTAATAAAATATAATTCAATCTGTACTAGTGAGAATCCATTGTGATTTGGTATCCTATAAAGTTGAAATATAGGTTCTGTATATAAACCAAATGTCGGATGTAGCACAAATGCATATAGTCTAGGAATTGTTTTCAGGTTCTGTTGAATTCTATGACAGACTTACTTCCATGAAATAAGGTTATTCTAGACATAAAAGCATACTCCTACATAATTGCCATCTCCCCTTCTCAAAGATTGGTTAAAAAAGCATTAGAAATGCAGTACATGTCTACCCTTGAATAGGTTTTATGAACTGAAAAGTAATAAATACAGGCTCTATTTGCCCTCAATCTTATATACTTGAAAGACCCATCAAATGTTCCACGTTCCATGGTTTTCAAATTTGGCCAAGTCTCTCAGTATTCCCCCTTGTTTCTTCATTTCTTTAAATCTGAATATGTTACTCGGATATTTGCCTCATGTTTTGGGGTCATATGTTTGTTTATTATATAATCTAGAGTTATAATTGACCAAATTGCGGCACCACCTCTTTCTTTGTAGAAACATGTTTGGTTCCATCCTAAATAGAAGTAACAGTAATTTTATCCTGTTCCATATGCAATTGAGACCAACAATTTATCTGATTGTTTTAAATGATTTATGCTTAGTAAAATTCATCTATTTATAAATCTTGTTTACATCAAGTTAATCTGGTTGATTCTGTATTGCTTTTATCTTTTCTAAATCTGGTAAAGTAGTCCTCGACCTATGACCTGGGACATTCTGAGCCCAGAATGCATGTTGCTAAGCAAGAAATTTGTTAAATGAGTTTTGTTCCATTTTACAACTTTTTGTGCCACATATGTTAAGTAAATCACTGCAGATGTTAAATTAGTAACACCGTTTGTTAAGTGAATCCGGCTTCCCCATTGACTTTGCTTGTCAGAAGGTCATAAAATACAACCACATGACCCCTGGACACTGCAACCATCATTAATATGAACTAGTGGTCAAGCATCCAAATGTAAATCATATGACCATGGGGATGCTGCATTGGTCCTAAGTGTGAAAAATAGTCACACGTCACTTTTTTCAGCACAATTGTAATTTTGAACAGTTATTAAATGAACTGTTGTAAGTCAAGGACTATTTGTATTAGGTTGAGTTTGTGTCTTGATTCTAATAGTTTCAGATCATTTAGTAATGTATCCTTCTGTGTTTTGCATGGCTTTTTCTCTGTTTGATACAAGAGAGATAAATCGCTCATGAAATGTCTTACTAAGGTGTCCCACAGGCTTCAGAGGTTAAGATGATTTGGAAAAAGGTATATAGTTCGTGGTTGAATATATTTTTGCAATAGATCTTTGGTTAAATGCAGCACTGCAGGCTACTGCTAGATCAGCAGGTCAGCGGTTCAAATCTCACCGGCTCAGGGTTGACTCAGCCTTCCATCCTTCCGAGGTGGGTAAAATGAGGACCCAGATTGTTGGGGGCAATATGCTGACTCTCTGTAAACCGCTTAGAGAGGCCTGAAAGGCCTATGAAGCGGTATATAAGTCTACTGCTATTGCTATTGCTATTGCTTTTGATCTGGAAGTTCCTCCAGATTTACTATTATTGGATAATGACCTGCATAAAAAGGAATTGCCATCTCCCCTTCTCAAAGATTGGTTAAAAAAGCATTAGAAATGCAGTACATGTCTACCCTTGAATAGGTTTTATGAACTGAAAAGTAATAAATACAGGCTCTATGAAAACTATTTATATACCTAGGCATCCAAGTGAAATAACAGTGACATGTAGGCTGAGACATTTTGAGGGAATTTGTCAGTATTTTTTTTAAATAAAATTGTTTTATCATATAAGGCAGAAAGACTCCATTCACATCTCAAAGAATAAGAATCTGTCACTTTGTACTTTCAAAAAGTGATTGAAAAATATTTTAATAAAAGGTTGTTTTGTTATCATTCAGAGGAAAAAAATTGAAGCAGCTGTTGTTTTTCCAAATTCAATCTGAAATACAATATTATGAGTCTACTTTCTTTCCTCATCTTGAATTTGTTTTTCTAATGTCCATATTTTTTTCCACATATATTGCTACTTCATTTTTTTTGTCTGAAGCCTTATATTCTGAACCAAGATGTCTATATTCTGACAAAGTTTTTGAAATGTGTATCTCTTGAAGGCATATAGCTGCTTATTCCTTAATTGAAAGAGATTGTTTTTCCTTTTCAATGAACTCAAATTCCATTTTTTCAATTTATCATAGTAACCATAAACCACCAATCTCATTCATAACAGGCATTTCCTATTTTAACTTCATCAAGACTAGAGATAATATGAGAGCCGAGGTGGCGCAGTGGTTAGAGTGCAGTACTGCAAGTTACTTCAGCCCACTGTTAGCTGCAGTTCAGCAGTTCAAAACTTACCAGCTCAAGGTTGACTCAGCTTCCATCCTTCCAAGGTGGGAAAAATGAGGACCCAGATTGTTGGGGGTAATATACTAAACCCACTTAGAGAAAACTACTTAGAGAGGTCTGTAAAAGCACTATGAAGCGGTATATAAGTCTAAGAGCTATTGCTAATGCTATTTTATACATGAGTGTTTTCTCTATGTTCAAAAAAACGAAGAAATGTCAAGATAATCATAACAAATCAATCTGTGCATTTAAGAGCCTCTTATATTTGCTTAATATATTCTATTATAAAAATCCCCATATTCTTTGTGTTAATAATCACTTCCAAATTAGTGTAAAAACCATTTTCTGAGTACTGCTGTTCTACAAGTTTATTAGGTTTTTGATTTTCATTATATATTGCTATTTTAATATATATATTTTAGCTGTATTACCTTTTACAGCAATTTAATGAAAATATTTCCAAGGACAGCTAATTACAATTAATGAAATATATGTAATGCATATAAAATTAATGATTTTAAAAGGCTTACCAAATAACCTCTTAAAATAATATAAAATAATACTAGAGTTTAATATTAATAGCCTTCTAATCTAAATTTATTGTACAGTTCCCAAACCGCAATGTAAAGAGTCTGTTTTGAGGTGAAGCTACTTTAAGCATGTGAAAAGATTACACTCGGAGTTGACCTTCATAATAGAGCTTACTATTATGTCATGGGCATTGTGGAAAAAAGGAGTTGCCAGGGCCAAGATAAAACTTTATTGGTGAAAACAATACTCCAGTTAAGAAGTGAGCAGAGGCATTTGTAATAGCGGAAATTTCCAGTTTATTTTTTAACATAATATATTATAAAATATTATATTTTCCTGATGATGCTTCTATACCTATGCCAAACTAGCTGAACAGACAAAAGGCATTTAGAGTCAAAAGTGGTATTTGGTAATTTAGTAACAAAGCATACCCCACAAATAACCACAATTATACACCTGCTTCTCAAGGTGTTGGCCATTGCCTATAAAACTCTACCTGGCATACGGCTTTTAGTTTTTTTTTTTTTAAAGGAACTGCCTAACAACCAATTTCGTTGTAATTATTTTGTACAATGACAATAAAGACTATACTATACTATACTATACTATTCATAGTATCTGCTTGGCCACTTCAATTTTGCGCACTCTGGGTTCCTTCAATTAAATGACGTCAATTAAATGATCTATCAGGATTCTGGAAATGTTCCTTCTCTTTAGCAGTGCCTGCCCTCTGAAATGAGCCTCCCCCTCCCTCCGTTATTCAGGAGACCTGTGAAGACTTGACTCTTCACACAGGCTTTTGGTGAAGGAAAGTGAGGCTTCTTGGTTTTTTTGGCCTCCCAGGTAAAGACAAGAAATACGACAAAATGAAATAATTCTACTTTATTGTAAGCCACATTAACAGAATCCTGCAAGTCTGAAAGTACAAACATCCCACTACCACTTTTAATCACTTGACTCTGACAGTTAAGTCATTGAGGACTCCTGCCTCTCTTATCGGATTGTTTCCTAGGCAACACCTCTTCCCTTCATTCCCAAGGCCATCCACACAATCCACTACGCACTTCATTCTATCTGATTTGTTGCACTTGCCATTTTTTTATCTTTTATTGTTTTATTGTAATTTTTTAGTTCATTGTGAGCCACTCAGAATTGTTGGGAATTGGGCAACATACAAATTTAAGCACGATAGCAATAGCTGTTGTTATTCTTGTAGTTTGGAATAAATTGATCCAATCTTGAATATGTATTTGATACTACCAGTGGGCAACAATACACAAATGATATTTATTATTTAGTATAGAAAATAATAAAAACTTATCTTTTCACCTAATAATTGATTGGAAATAAAAATGTCACCATCCATCCATTCAAATTTCTCAAATAATAGAGGATTTCTTCAAATGGAATTTTAAGATCTGGATTACCAATTTAATGAGAAAAGAAGGATGAAAGTGCAATTTTCCCAAAATATTTTCCAGGTGTACATATTGGAATTTCAGGCAAAAATAAAAAAAAAATTATTAATTTATAAATAGAGTGTTTACTCTATCCTGGATAATAAGGCTTAAAGACTCATATGAATCAATATACAAAGAAACCTCTTTGCACATTCATATTTAATGTAATAATTTGAAAAATCACATGGAATAAGTAGGTAATATAAATAGTTAATAGTTACTAATTGGCTGTTTATTAATTCAGTCCATTTACAAAAATGATAATTAATGTATTAATAAACAATGCTTGCCTATTAATATTAATTCCAAATTAGACCAGTGTGAAGGGTCCTTGGTGCTTTGTGAGCTTGATTACTTTCTTGCAGATGTTTCATTATCCAAAACCTAGGTACCATCATTGGAAGCTCAGAGAGCACCAAGTACCCCTCATTTCAAACCTGAGCTACAAATTAGACTAGTGTGACTACATTGTCTTGTGCTAAATAATATCCCATGAATTGTTTTAGGGTACACTATAGAGGAAAATGTATTTTATGAGTATCCTGCAGTGCTCTGAGAAAGGTACTTCAGAGTGCATGGAAAAGAACCAAGTACCTGTCTACAAATTTCTTAAACTAAACTTTGGAGGATTATGTGGTATATGGCAACCATCTTTTCCAAAAGACACAGTTGCTATAAGGATTTGTAGATATATGCCCCTTTAGCTTCTTTATATATTTCAAAGGATCATTTTGAATCCAAAGCTCTAAAGATACCTGTTATGTGCCGGAGCTCTTTAAAAATAAGCTATGTCTTTTACTGGAACTGCTTAGATATATTCACATAGGCTAGAATGTGCTGCTCCTTAGAAGGAACTTTAGCTAGTTTTTGTGCCGAAACTCATCGAATTATGTATATATATATAATCTCCTTTTTGTATTCCTTTTTACTTTATTTCCAACATCTCTTCTTCTAGTATTACTTTTTTGCCTCTAAATAAAGCATAGTAAACTGGCATATGCATATAGATATTTTTTTTTGCAGTTTAGCATATTTTATGCTTCTTACTAAAAGGTTTCTTAGAAGTTTTAAATAGGCGTAACAAACACATCTCTCAGAACTAATGTATAAAACTTCAGGCCAAATAGGTCATTTAGATTGTTGGGAGATCCTCATGTTTGGTTAGTCCTAACATAGTTTTTGCCAAATTATGGCTTTTAGGTCTCCCCCCCAAAAAATATCTGGCTATATGTATTTCATAATTAACTATAACATTCAGACTGTAGTAGCAAATACATTTTTGGGAAAGAATGGGCATTTTGGTGTGCCTTCTTCTCAAGAAACTATCACTTAAGCAGCTCTTTGAAGAATTTTTACGTAGAGTCCAACCTTTCTCTTTGGGGAATGTTGTTAAAAGCCTTAGTAAAAAAGTATACCTGGACCCTTTTTGGTATAGTTTCAGATATGGAACTAAGACAGCATTGATTGAATTTGGGAATGAATAATGGCAGGCTTGAGATAGGAGAATAACCCTTCTAGCCAATCTTCACCTCTCAACTGCCTTTGATACTACTGATCATGGCATTTTCCTGAACTACTTTATGGACTGGAAACAATAGGATTTGATCAGCAGTTGTTCCACTTCCTCCATATGTAATTCTAGTCAATAGGAAGGGGAGGGAGTTGACCTTAGGCCTTCCATGATGATGCTATAGGACTTAACCTTACTGTCCTTGTATATAATATCTACATGAAACCAGTGGGAAAGGTCATCCTTCAGTATGAGGTCATAGAGCATTATTACCCAAATATAACTCAACCCTGGATCAATCAAAAATGAGTGTTCTGACCCCCCTCCGTCCGGTGAGTAACGCCGACACAAGCTTACTGTTAGCCACGCTTTATTCACAGTAATTACTCACAGACAAGACGTTGGCAGCAACCCAGACTTCCACAGATAAGAGATACACACAAGAGCTTCTCCAGCTTAGTATAAACGGTGTCCTGCAAAAAGTCTCCTCCCAAAGTCTCTTCTTATATACTCTCTTGGGAGGAGCCAAATCACAACCATCTGGGCCTGATTATCTCCTATGAGTCTGTCTCCATAATTGCTGCCTTTGCTTCTTGTTCCTTCTCTGCCTGGCATCAGGGACAAACTCCCTTCGATCTTCACCACTGCTCCAGTGCCTGACGTCAGGGACAAACTCCCTTCGATCTTCACCACTGCTCCAGTGCCTGACGTCAGGGACAGACTCCCTTCGATCTTCACCACTGCTCTAGTGCCTGACGTCAGGGACAGACTCCCTTTGATCTTCACCACTGCTCCAGTGCCTGATGTCAGGGACAGACTCCCTTCAATCTCACTGCTGCTCCATGCCTCAGGTGCCTCCTGGTGGCCAACCAGCCTCTCTGGTCCCTGCTCAGAATCTGAACCCTGCCCAGGGTCTTCCACATCTTCCAGAGCTGACTCATAGGGTCCCTCGCTATCAGAGTCTGTCGGCAGCTCCAACGGCTCCTGTTGGACCACAATCCTTGAGATATTGTCCTAGTGACAGTCGGTATGGGATCTGGATGAGGAAAGACAGTCAGGCTAAATCCCAGAAAAAGAGGATTCAAATAAAACCAATGTTTTTTTGTTCTGGATGGGATCACATAAACACTGCCTTACTCAACTATTTATAAGCCCTACATAACTCAGGACTAGATTATCTTTGTGATGGCCTCCTTCTAATAGCTTGTTCCTATCTGATTAGATGTGGGTAAAGGAGTTCCTTTACTTACTTGCATCGATGGAGTGTCATCAGTAGAGAGTAGAAGAGAGTCATCCTCTCCTATTTTGGGAATATCTGAGGTAAGATTGGCACTGTTTTAGAATTCAAGACTTGGGTATTCTTAAAGGCCTTTGGGGTTTGATATGATTGAATTATTAACGATCAGTCTGCAAATTTCAGCCACCCTAAAGACCCCACGGTCACATGTTCACAATTTGGGAGCTGTGCAACCAATATCACAGCAGCTTCCTATAGCCAGTAGCATGTCCTGCTGCCTCTTAGAGCAGCCACTTGGGTGACACTCACTTAACCAGCCACAATTGTTGCTTAACAATGACAATGGACAGGATAGCTGTTGCTAAGTGATACAGTCATGTGATGTAGTGCTTTATGGCCACATTGTTTAGAAAGGGAAATTCCAGTCCTGGTTACTATCCTGAAGAGAGGAATACATGTATCTTTATTTTTTGTTGTTTAACTTGTTATTGTAATTTGGAGCACATGCTGGTTAGAATTGATCATGGTTGAAGCAATTTATCATCCTAAAAGTATCTATAAATAAACTTGATTTAGCTTTCTCTTAATTATTAAGCAGTTCTGATAAATATTTTTATTTCAGTAACAATTTGAATGGAGCCCCCAAATCCCTGTGTACTGGCACTGGTCCATGGCCCTCAAGAACCAGGCCACTAGTGAGCAAAGCCCCATCCATGCACATGTCAGATCCAGGCAGTGTGGCAAAGCCACCCCCAGCCCCAGCCCATTGAAAAATCTCCCTCTGCAGAACCAGTCCTTAACGAACAAAAGGTTGGGGGCAGCTGGAGTAGAGGGTTTCTATTTAAAGTACAAGATCATATGTGACTGATAAGGCTAGTCTTTATTTAAAACATGGTCATTTGAAATTATACTTAAATTTACTTGAGAAATGTAAAAAAAAAATGAACATGGAAGCAATGGTTGAAAAACCAGGAAGAGACCATTTGATGCTTTTAATCATTCGTTGGGGTTGGGGGGACTCAAAGTGTTCCGAAATGACTTGCAGCTGCAGTTGGAGAATGTGTTAGAGAATAAAAACCTCCTTTGGTAAATGGATAAGAAAGAATTATAATTGTTTTGAATTCTTTGTGATCAGCCTGCGTATATTTCATTGTAATACGGTACTAAACCACCCCAATCATGATCTGTATATTTTCATGCCAGAATATATTTTCTTCTTCCTACATTAAATTATTCAGTTCTGTCAACCATTCGGCTGTCATATACAGATACAGTAAATCATGTTATATTTTGTCACGGATTACATAAAAAAATATATTGAACATTCAGATCAAAGTAGTTTCACAATCACATTTGAGCACAGCAAGAATATTTAATTCTTGTAGAAAATCTGATTAGGGACAAACTGTTGCCATTCTGTGCATTTGGAGTGCTTAGTTTTCCAGACAGTACTAACAAATTGTATATGTGCTTGTGAGCACATTTGGTGATCTTCATATATATAAATAAAGCAGAGAAATCTACAAAAGTGTCCTGAGACTTTCAGAGAAGGAAATAATTCATGATTGTAACATACATTTATACATTAGTAGTTGTCGCCAAGTTGTGCCTGACTTTCTATGACCCATGGAACACAGCACACCAGGCCCCCTTGCCCTCCCCTGTCTCCTGGAGCCTGTCTATATTCTTGTTCATTGTGTTGATGACACTATCTTCAACCCTGCCCCAACATCAGGGTCTTTTCCAAAGAACATATGTCAATTTTTGCTGGAATTTTGCTGAACTTGTATACTGGTAGTCATTGGTTCTGTAGCGCTTTTTGGTACTGATTGTTGTTTTAAGCTTTTGTTTTATTTTGTTATTGTTAGTGGCGAAGTCGTGTCTGACCCATCGCGACCCACATGGACAACGTTCCTCCAGGCCGATTCACCGACAAATGCACGATAGATATATGTGCGCCAACAAAACCGTGACATCAAAATCGCTAATTGATTTTTGACAATAGCGCGACGACAAATGCGCGACGACAAAATCACATCATCAACAAACTGTAGACAGCCTAGTGACAAACGTGTATACATACGTTATAACCCTAACCCTAAAATTATTTCAATTTTATTGCGGTTGTCATCGCGGTTTTGTCGGTGCGGTTTTGTCGGTGCGGTTTTGTCGGTGCGGTTTTGTCAGCGCGATTTTGACGTCACGAATTTGTGGGCACGATTTTGACATCGCGATTTTGTCGGCGCGCATATGTCTATCGTGCAATTGTCGGGTCACGCTCCAGGCCTTCCTGTCCTCTACCATCCTCTGGAGTCCATTCAACCACACTCCTGCTGCTTCGGTGACTCCATCTAACCACCTCATTCTCTGTCGCCCCCTTCTTCTTTTGCCCTCAATCTTTCCCAGCATCAGGCTTTTCTCCAGTGAGTCCTTCCTTCTCATTAGGTGGACAAAGTATTTGAGTTTCAACTTCAGGATCTGGCCTTCTAAAGAGCAGTCAGGGTTGATCTCCTCTAGAACTGACTGGTTTGATCGCCTTGCAGTCCAAGGTCTCACAGTTTTATTAAAGCTATTTAATTTACCATCAAATTAGTAATGAACAATTATTTCATAAGAGAGCATTTATTAAAATACTACATAAGACTCTTTTGTTAACTTTAATTGTTTCATCTACTTATACAAAATACAGCACTATTTTGCATTATTCATACATAACCTTAACCATTGATACCTTTACAATTTGCTTTTCAGCTTATCCACAGTTTCATTATAAGACTGTTTTTTATCTTAGGGCTCTATTTGTTACTTTACATTTATTAGCTGGACTGTGTTTGAATTTATGTCATAATTTATTAGTTTATGACATAAGTTCTGCTGTATTGCACGTATTACTCAGTCTGATTTTTTTAATGCATCAGTAATTTGGATTATGGTATATTTCATATATTGCAACAGCTCTCTGTCTCATTGCTGCCAGAATACTTGAAACTAATGCCAGATTTGAAAATGATGTTCATATAAACTATTAGTCCATAACAGAATAGAGTGTAGAGTAGTGTAGAGTAGAACAGAATAGAGCTGGAAGAGACTTTGGAGGTCTTCTAGTCCAGCTCCCTGCTCAAATAGGAGAACCTACACCATTTCAGATAAGTGATTGTCTAATCTCTTCTTAAAAACCTCCAGTGAGGGAGTGCCCATGATTTCTGTAGGCAAGCTGTTCCACTGGTTAATTGTCCACACTGTTACTAAGTTTCTCCTTAATTCCAAGTTGCTTCTCTCTTTAATTAGTTTCCAACCATTGTTTTTTGTCTTGCTCTCTGGTACTTTGAAGAATAATTTGACTTCCTCTTCTTTGTGGCAGCTCCTCAAATATTGGAATACTGCTATCATGTCACCCCCCAATTTTTATTTTCTTTAGACTAGCCAAACCCAAAACCTGCAGCTTCTTCATATGGTTTAGTCTTCTGGCCTTTGATCATCTTAGTTGCTCTTTGAACATTTTCCAAAGCTTCAACATCTTTTTTGTAGTATGGTGACCAAAATTGGTTGCAGTATACTTCACATGATTTTGATTCTATGCATCTGTTTATACAACTCAGGATTATATTAGTTTTTTTGACTGATGCTGCACACTGCTGGCTCATATTCAAGTGATCATCCACATCCAAAGTCCCTCTCATAATTACTGTTTTTTGAGCCAAGTCTTGCCTAATCTGTATTTAGACCTTTGGATTTTCTTCCCTAAATGTAAAACTGTGCTTTTCTCCATATTAAAATTCATTTTGTTGGATCTTTTTGGATCCCCAGCTTGTTTTCTGGGGTGTTGTCTATTCCTGCTAGTTTAGTGTCATCTGCAAATTTGATGAGTTCCCTTTCTATTCCTACATCTAAGTCATTTATGAAAATATTGAAGAATCCTGGGCCTAAGGTGGAGCCTTGCGATACCCCACTGCTTCCTTCCTTCCATGTGGGTATAGTACCATTAAGGACTACTCATTGAGTACGGTTTATCAGCTTGCTACAAATCCAACTCCCTGACTCACACCTCTAATACATCCTCACAGACTGTCTCGACCCATTCCATACCTCTTGCATCCTTGTGTACCCCTTTGCATCCTCATGCACTGCCCCTGACATATGTGCTGCACCTCTTGCATACTCTCATGCACCCTCCTTCATCACGCCATGCTTTCACAAACCCTTGAGCACCCTTGACCCTTCCTCATACCATTGTGTTCTCTTTTTGGCCCTTAAGAACTGTGGTATTCAATTAAGAATGGTAACTGTGACTACAAGGATTGCCATTGCCAAGTGATGTGGTAGCTCTACACAACTGCATTGATTAGCAACAGAAATGCAGGTCCCAATCTTGCTGTTGCGGATTATCTGTAATATAAATATTGGGAGCAAATAATGCCTGATTATTATTTTTTTGTTATTTTTGTGCATAGTTAGTGAAAATTTAAGATGTTAGAATGAGGTTCTTTATTTTGTTCCTTTTTTTTCAATAGCTGTTTCACAAAAAATGAAATAAAATTGCACATAACTAAAGAAAAATTATTTTAGGAGAGTTTAGATTTTCACGATACAATAGATAGAATGCCACTTTTCCCTAATAACATTTTATCAGTGATCATTGTTTGCATTTGACAGGTTCAAATATTCCTGAAGTATCTAATCTTTTGGTAAATCATGTATTTCAATCCATTCTGTTATATTTTGCCTTTAAATACAACAGACCTATCTTATCCACGCTATATTTATTTGGTAGACCTTAGCCTCAGGTAAATATATGAAACTTGTTTCCCAAATAATACCAGCAGAAAAAAAGTAAATATGATATCATTGGTCTTGGTGTTGGCTATCCCTCTATTGCCTAACTTTTAGTCTCATTTCAGAAATTTTGTTTTGGAAATTAGAAATCTTGGAGGCTTTTTTTATTCTGACCTAGCCATCTCTAAATTTTAATTACAAGGTTGCATCCCCCCCAAGGTAGTTTGGCAAACATAGCATATAGAGTCATTTCTTGACACCAGTGAAATTATTCAGTGCTGTTTTTTTGATTTTTTAAATAAGAGACTATTGTAAGAAAGGGGTTTTTAATTATTATTTTAGAGTGGGGACTCATTTACATAAGCTCTTTGATGTGAAATTCTTTGCTGTACTTCAGAGAACTGTTGCTTCTTCCCTGGAGCAAGTTGTCTTTCTGTAGTTCCCTCCCAGTCTTTCTAAAGCTTGCTTATATTTTTACTCAGCTAATTAGGGAATATTAACATGTGATATTGCTTTACTATTGTGGTTTTTAAAATATAGCTACGTTTTATTTCATTATTTACCTAGTTTAAGCCTTGGCTTTGAAAAATGCACCAAAATAGTACTCAAATATTTATTAAAAGTCATGCGTATTATTCACATCTAATACCCCATGAAGGAATTATTTAGCTCACTTTAAGAATTATATCTAAGCTCTTTGCATTGTTATTTATCCTAACAGTTGAAATAACCATTCATCCAGAATCCTGATAAATTCAATTTGGTTGCATGCAATTTGCATCTATAGCTACTTTTGTTGTTTTGTTTCTTGTCTTATTTAAGAATTGTTATAAAATTCATAAGAATTTACATACAGAAATTAATTTTTTTCAGATATTAAAGTATGTTTGTATTTTTGTAGTAAGATCAAGAGGTTCAGATAAGAATGCTACTAAGCACAAGGGTAAATGATGCAAGAGTGCCATCCCTGCTTGTCCCTCCAATCCAGCTTCACATTTATAGGGCCTGATATGTAGCCACCCTCCTGAATAATTATTAGTAACCCTTTCTTGTTGGCCTTGGAGTTGCAGTTCCTGTAAAACTTGAAACCCAGGAGATCTTGGATATGGACATCTCTTCATCCTTCCCATCCAGTAATACATGCCAGGTCTGATCTTTCCTGAAGGACTAAGTCATGAATAAGGATAGATTTATTAGAGACTTAGCATTTAGCAGAAGGCTAAGGCCAAGGCTGATAGCAGTTTGGCCATCTGGGCCCAGGAATGAACTAGAAGTGCTAGGTCTAGGAGAAAAGAATGGCTTTACATTTCCAATTGCCCCTTTCCCTGTAATAGTCAGGATAGAGCTTCCCATCTATTTCCCTTTGCCTACCTCTACTATAATTTTACTGTCCTTCTTCATCCCCCATTAAGATTATCTCTCCTATGCCAGAACTAATAGCAACCCTTACACCACATGAACCCTTCAATTAACACACAATTCTCCTATTGGGCCCACAAACTAAAACCATTTAGCAATTCCTCATATATCTTCTGCATAAACTTCTCCATCCCACACCTGCTTCATTGCCACAGACCCCACTTTGGCATCATTCCCACTCTCACCACTCAGTGTATGGGAAAGCCCCTCCCCTTTAAAAGGAATGTCCATTTTTATTTCTTATCACTCTCTTGATTTAGATTGAGGGATCCATTAATATTTTGTTTTCCTTTATCCCTTCCCTTGGCAGCCTTCAGCTGATAGGTAAGATATACAAGCCTTATGATAAATGAGCATATGTTCTTGTAGTGAAGGTTCTCGTTGCAAGCATAACCTCCTTGTGCCAAGGATTTTTTTAAATAAACCATTCTTTCTAATTTCATTCTAGCCTTTAAATGTCAGTTAAACTTCTAATTCTGTTTATATTGTTCAGATATGATTGGATGAGAAGTCTGATCTTTATTATGAAAACCTGGGTCAGGCCTCGTATGTCTCTTGGAAATGTTCCCTGCCAGGATTTTCTCATAGCACTACCTATGAAAACAGAACTGAGACAGGATGTAGCCATTGTCATCTGAGAAATCCTATGGTCTTTTAGGCACACTGTTCCAGAGATAATTGTGAAGTTGTTTGTAAAGATTAGAGGACATTGGTGCTTGTGTATCAACCTTCCTCCTGCATAGTAACATCTCCACCTAAGTTGCCAAAGGCCACAGCTGGACTGGCAGTGAAATTCCCCAACCTTGAAGTTCTTGTGGAATTTAATCTGCACCTCTGGATGAAGATTAGGCAGCTCAGAAGTTCTAAACCACCATGGATTGGAACCAGTGAACTTTGGTGTGATTCATGGGGGGAAATCACATATTTGATTATTGTGGGGCAATCAAATCCAGAACTGGTTACAGCCCTGAGATGGCATTGATCACATATATTGACTACCTGTGGCAGGATCGGCATAGGGAAAGGTCCAGGACACATTACACTGTTTTAATTCAGTGTGGACCAGTTCTTTGTTTCGTTAGTATTTCTGAACTTAAAAGATTGAAATACCTTAGAATTTAGCCTACTTCATTTGTAAAGATATAGAAGCTCAAGCAATAGATGTATCATTCTTGTCTGAATAATATATGCTAAATTTTAAAAAGTAAGCAGTGAACAACTACTACTACTACTTCCTTCTCACTATACTATACAACAACATGAAATCACAGTTCTTTAGCTTGTGTCAGAGTTGATAGTGTCTAGCCACTGTGTTTTAGCGACCTCCTTTCCTTTCACCGTTGATCATTCCAACCATACCTGCCTCTTTTTGAATGAGTTTGAGCGCATAACATGGCTGAAATAAGTAAGGCAGAATTTTGTGATTTTGCCTTCCAGTGACATGTCTGGTTTTTTTTATACACTCTAGTTTGTTTGTTGTTTGCCTGTTTGTCATCTTTGCTGTCCAGCAGCCTTCTCCAATACCATATCTCAAAAGTTGATTTTCTTCCTGTCTAGTTTTTTCATGGTCCAATAGCGTTGACTAATCTGCATTTAGTTGCCAGGATGATGTCCTTGCTTTTTCATACTCTATTTGTGCTTATCTTTGCTGTGTGATCCAGTATGATTCAAAGTTTTATTTCTGCACTGCTTTGATCAATCTGCAATCCTAGGAAACTGAATTCTTGCACACATTTGATCACATCACCCTCAGTTGTTATTTTGAAATTTGCATTCCTCACAGTGGTCATGCGCTTTAGTCTTTTTGATGTTCAGGAAGAAACCCAATTTCTCTCTTTCTTCCTTACTCCTTTTGATCTGATGTTTCAGGCCTTCTTTGGTTTCTGAGAGGAAAGTTTTGTCGTCAGCATATTGAAGATTGTGGCTGTTTCTTCCTCCAATCTTTACTCTCATTTCTGAGTCTTCAAGTTCCAGCTTCTGCATGATCATCTCAACACACAGAATAAGAAATGTGAAAGAACTCTGAGAGTTCTGAGAGCTACTTGCACTTTTTGTTTGGGGTTCTTGTATGGTATGTGTTCAACTGCTGTTTCAATGATGGTCAATTAAATTTCCTGCCACACTTCTTTGGCCATTTTTTTAGAAGTGTCCAGCAGCTCAAATCTATTTTTCACTTCACTTGCATGCATGGCAGAGATTTGGGCAATGCCAAACTTGTTTGGAGATGTTTTCTTCTTGATATTGCATTATTTGACTCTGATCTTAATCATCAACAATTCATGATCTAAACCACAATTGGCACCTGAATATATCTTGACGGACCATCAATGGTTGCATAAGACATAGCGGATCTAATTGTGGTGCAGTTGATTTGGTGAGGTCCAAAGGTACAGTATAAGTGACACCTGTGCTATTTGAACCAGATATTCATGATTCAAAGGTGAACACTGCCAATTTTTGCACTGAAATCATCCACTATGCAGAGTGGATTTTTTCGGTACACTTGCTTCAGAGTTCTTCAATGTTGGCATTGAAACTTTATTTCAGGCTCCATTGTGTCAGTTGTAGGGACATGATTCTGAGGTCCTTTGCACAGATTCGGATGGTAATAATGCAACTATTAACCATTGAAAAGCTTTCAGCTGCTTGAGCAAGTTTCTTGCTTGTAATAAATGCCACACCATTTTCCTGTCATCATGTCCTGAGCAACAGTGAATTTCTCAAACTGGAAATAGCCATTATGTGTCCAGTGTTGCTTACTGGGAGCTGTCATGGCTTCTGTTAAAAAAAAAAACCCCAGCAGCTAGACTTATGGAAGGGATACCTTTGCCACCCCTTGGTGCTAAATTGGTCATGGCTTTTCTTAGAGCAGGGAACTTTAACAATAGGCAAACAAACAATAGCCTTATTTCTTTAAAGCAGGATTATTGCAATTTGAGGATGTCATTGAAAACTGCTTGAAAATGTAAACTGATATAGCAGCCCATATGCTGGCAGCTGAGAACGAATTCAAACATTTTTCACCTATACCACAGGCACTGCCTTGGTTACCAGGTTTATTCCTGATACAAGTCAAAGATGGTAGTCTTTACCTATAAAACCTACACGGTTTACATGTTTTGGGACTTGTCTCCTCCAGAAGACATTTACCGTATATACTCGAGTATAGGCCGAGTTTTTCAGCCCACTTTTTGGGCTGAAAACAGCTGCCTCGGCTTATACTCGAGTCAGTGAAAAATTTGCCCAAATGGAGGAGAAAAAGGGGCGCCCCTTTTTCTCCTCCATTTCGGGACCCAGTGGAAGTTCTCTGCGCGAGGTGAAATGGCCGGCAGCAGCCTCACTCTCCTGCCGTGGCTTCCGTTTCAGTCGCGCAGAGAACTTCCACTCGCTTCCCGGGCTTGTGTTCTGATGAGGGGGAAAGAGAGGACTTTCCTTACGCCCGCATGAGAGCTGGACGTAAGGACTTTACCCCATTGATGAGGCGGGCGGCGCGGATTGTAGCAAGGACGGCCGCCGATCGCAGCCTGGCTGCGCTGGCGGGGACGGGCGGGGCGGGGTGGGATGAGACTCCCCACTCGCCAAGATGGTAGGACTCCAAGTCCCATCCCCTCCACCCGTCCCCACCAGCGCAGCCCCTGCCGCATCAGCCGGAATCTAATTTCCCCCTCATCAGAGCTCGGCGCGGATTGTAGCAAGGACGGCCGCCAATCGCAGCCTGATTGCGCCAGGGGGTTCCGCTGGTTGAAAGAAAGTCCTTCTTTGCACCAAGCGCTTTTCCCTCCCAACTAATTATAACTAATTATATTAATTAGATAGATCAGTGTTTCTCCACCTTGAAGACTTGAAAATATGTGGACTTCAACTCCCAGAATTCTGGGAGTTGAAGTCCACACACTTTCAAGTCTCCAAGGTGGAGAAACACTGAGATAGATGATCCACTGTGTTTATTTTTGGAAAAAAGCGCCTCCTGCTCTGGACTGCCGGGAACGCGATCGCGTCTCTCTCTCTCTCTCTTCCCCCCACCCCCGGCTGTTCCCACCCGGGAATGTTCTGGCGGGCTAGGCGGAGGGTGCGTGTGCGTGCATGTGTGTCAAGGGTGGGGAGGCTAAGAGGGCGAGGTGAGATCCTGGCGGGGACCGCATTTCACCCGCCGAGCTTCCTTTTCCCCCGTCTTTTCCTCCGCTCGCCGACTTCCTTTCTCCCGTGGCTGACAGGTGGGTGGGTTTCCCTCCTCCTCCTCCCTGCTGGATGTGGATCTGCGGCGTGGGTGGCCGTCCTTGTTGCCCGCCGGCGGCAGGTCGCGGCAAAGAGAGGGAGAGGGAGAGAGAGAGAAATGCCGCCGCTCCCCGGCTCGCCTCTTTTTCCCGGGATCGCCGTGATGCTTTGAGTTTTCCTTCTGCGGAGATGGGGTGGAAAGAAGAAGTGGGGCCCTTCCCCGCTTCTTCTCGGACTACCTAAGCGTTGGGTGCGCTGTCCCCATCTGGGCAAGTAGTGCTGACTCATCAGGTGTCTGGGAACGGGTGGGGCTGAGGAGCGGCTGGGGGTGGGGGGTGTTTCACAGAGCGGCTGGGGGTGGGGGGTGTTTTACAAAGGGATGAGGTGGACTGAATTACCCCCTTGTATCTGCTGGCTGCAGCCTTCTGTGTGCAGAGTCCAGACACTGCTGACTCATCAACATGAGGTCACCCATAAGTATGCTCTGCACACACACAGACACACACACAAAAAAAGGAATGGGGGCTAACTAGGGTTAAGGGGAGGAAAGGAAAAAGGGGGACCCAAACAGATAATCTGCTGATTCATCATTTTGGGGGTAGTCAGACTTGACCTCGGATCCCCTTTCTTTCAGCTGTTTTGTCTATAAGCCCTTGTGACAGTTGCTGACCCTTAGCATTACTGTAGCACTGTGTGTATTTATAGGTAGGGAAGAGTGTGAACATGGTAAAAATGGTTTATGGGGTCATTGGGAATCCTTTGGGGAATGAATGGGAGAGCTGCTGGGATGTCCTTATACTCTGTGCACACCGATGCTGACACTCTTGTTTTGGATGGTAAAATTGTAGGTCCTGAAAACCTTAGCTTTATGGGAACACTCCTTCTGTTGCAGTGCATGTTGTCTCTTAGACCAGTGTTTTTCAACCACTGTGCCGTGGCACACTAGTGTGCCATGACATAGTGAATAGAGAGAGAGAGGATGTGTATAATTAAGGTGACCAGACGTCCCTAGCAAGGCCGTGGGCTGGCAGTAACCGCCGCGGCCAGCTCCCTCCCCCCCCCCCCGGTCAAAGGTGTCCCTCTTTACCAATCTGAAAATCTGGTCACCTTAATCATGAGGTGAGTGAAGTATTTCATTGAATACACCGGTATTGTGTGATAATAATTTGTTATCCAGAGCAAATTTTTACAATGGCTACTGTATATTTAATGGGCACAGGCAGGCTGTATATGTTATTCAATGGGCAATGGCAGGCTGTAATTAATGGACACAGGGCAGGTTGTATATTCAATGGGCACAGGCAGGACACTGGTAGAATGTATATTATGAGCCTATGAGTTTTGAAGGATTTTAACTCTTGTGTTTTAGCTTGGTTGCTGAATGAGCTAAGGTTTTTGTACTTTTAAAGTTATTGTTGATACCATATTGTTTTTATTGACCCTCTTTTCCACTTACAGAGCTAGTTTACTGTTTTTCTTTGAAATAAATATTCAAAAACATTATTGGTATCTATTTTTATTTTTGAAATTTACCGGTAGCTGCTGCATTTCCCACCCTAGGCTTATACTCGAGTCAATAACTTTTCCAGTTTTTTGTGGTAAAATTAGGTGCCTCGGCTTATATTCGGATCGACCTATACTCGAGTATATACGGTACCCATACTGTTGGAGCAATGGACAGATACTTTGGGTCCCCTCCCCCTCTTAACAGATCAAGGATAAATGGACTCAAAAGGCGTATTTAATAATTACCATTTCCTTGAGGAACATGTTGTCCTCTGAAATCTGTATAGCCTCCACATTCCTATGGTTCCAGAGAATAGCTAGCTCTTTGAGAGAATATTGAAGATTGGCTCTAATTCCTTTCCATTATCTTATGTCCCTCTTATATTTTAGTGGTGGTAATGTTAATCAAGATGAGACAGTTGGAGTCAGGTAGGTTCCTATAACAAATTAATTCAGTTAAAATGTTGATGGTAATATGAAATTTAATTGGACATTAGCCAATTCAGGTTTCTGGAGATTGCCAGGATATAAAAGTTAACAAATAAATAAATGTTCTCCCATAATTTTTGTTCCTCTCTTAAAACAAGCAAACAAAAAAATAAAAAGCACAGATACAAACTTTATTTTCCATTGCTCCCAAATTTTCAAAAATTTTAATTTCTGTTGTTGAATTTCCCAGCAGTTAATAAACGGATGAGCTCAACTTCTAATATTGTAATATTGGCGGTTGGGTGCGTGTGTGTGTTTGCTTTTGAAATGAATAAAAAAAGTCTAGTAAAACTCAGTGGGATAAAATTAGTAGTCATTATGCTGCCCTTTGTACCACTGTATATGAGTCACACTGAAATCTTTGGGCTACTTACAGTTTGATGTTGATAAATGAAGACAGGCTGAAATTTGCACTTGTTACGAAAATCATTGCCATTGATTTGCTCTCTGAAGCTTAAAGGTGGTTCTTTTCAAACTTCCTGGAGCATTTGCAAAAAGTGCATGAGTAGCTTGCATGCCGTGCATTCTGCAATAGCTGCCAATGTAGGGTGAACTAAGGACAGAATCATAGAGATCAAGATTTTATGCTTATGGAGACTTCAGATCTATATTTTAGAAACAGCTGCTCTTGCAAACTATGAACCATTATGTTTTTGCCAAAACCAAACCCATTTGTCATTTCCGTTCTCCTCGTGGCTACTCATCAAGGTATTTAGGAATGAAAACTTTCTCTTAAATAGCAGCCAGCTGCAAAGCTCATTCACTCAGGGAAACCACAACTCAATGTTTATGGTGTCAGAACTGATCACTGTACAAGTGTTTGTAGTGTCACAAGCATGGCCCACAGCTCAGTTGAGTGAGTTAGACAAGAGGAAAGGAATGCTTCAAAAGTTCCTTTTATAAGACAACAAGTATCTTGTTAATCATCACTTCTGATTTGACTGGATCATTTTAAGGAAGTATAACAAGCTTTTACCAGCAATAGTATGTAGGGTTTTTTTTTCTTTTGAAAAAAACAAATACCATAGAACTGGAAATGAATTGCATCTGTTGTATTATTGGGGGTGGGGGGGAGAGATAATTAGTACAATTTTGAAACGTTATCTATTTTTAGCCTTTTATCTATTCTACTAAACTATTATTACCACAGGTTTGGCTGAATACGATCAGCCTACAATATGGATATAATCCTTGTAGAAGGTCGGCATGTAATCCTGCTATATACCTGTTGTGGCTTTTCATGTAATAGAATACAAAGGTAGAAATCTCCCCACAACTTTTAACAGCCTCAAAAAGTGTTGTTTATTAGCCTGGTCGAAGCTTCATTTTTAGCAAGCACATAGTGTCTGAATCATACTGAATAAGTAGATTTTTTTTTAATTCAAGTTTTTTTTTTAAAAATTAATGAAATGAATTATTTAAAAACAAAAATAATTCAATTTCTTTTCAAGGGCTTTTCCTGCCTGTCAAAATGTAAAAGATTACTACAACACAAAGCTCAATTTCATATGTGTTAATTTAAGAGAATGTTTATAAAAGGGATCATGCAATTGTTTTTTTGGTGGATATGAGTTTGGAAGTTGAAATATAAACTCACATCTGGATATGTACCCTATTGCCATGTGGGCTAAATTCCAGTGAGTTATTAATATGTCTTTGGATCAGTCTTGTTGATTGAGGATGTTCTGTTGGCTACTTTCCCAACACTTGGAATGTATCTAGGCATCAATAACTGTAGATTTTATATCTACCAGGGCTGGCCAAAAGAATTAATCTTAGAAGGACAGGTCTTTGCTGGTGCAGCAATGAATTTGTGATTTATGGCTTGTTTGCATTTCAATTGATTAGTTTTTGTTAAACAGTGAAGAGGACATTTGAGCAATCTGAACTGATTCCAGGGGAAATTCTATGTATTTTTTAATGTTACTTTACATTGTTTTCATTTTAAGGATAGAGTAATTAGTTTTCTTAAAATATTTTTAAGAAAAATAATATTCATCTCTTTGCAGTTCATGATTTACACTTGAGTTAATTTACTTAATTTTAAAAGAGAAAAAAACATGAATCACAGAGCGTAATGTAAACTGAATCTTAAAGTAGCCCTCCTTTCAGATTTCATGACAATTAAATATTTGTGCAAATAAGATAAAGTTCAAAGCATTGAATAACTGACAAAAATTTTTATACATTTCCATCCTTACAATGTTAATTATGACTTTTTCCAGGCATATGTGTAAACAATATTGTTTTCTTTTGTCCTTTTGTTAGATGTTTGGAAACAAAATTAATTCATGAAGCAATTCCTAGTGAAGTTTTGCCTGATAACTTTGCTCCACCAGTGCCAAGACAAGACAGTCCAGATCATACTCAGCAGTCCTATATTGCAAACCTGAAAGTTTAAAGTTGTTGAATTCAAAATATGCTTTACATATTTATAGCCAAGCTAACATTGATTTCAGTTGCTAATTCAAAATGTGCAATCCCTGGGAGCTAATGAAAGAGGACAAGGAACCAGAGCGTTACCAGTATGATGATCCCATAGATCAAATCTCTAGACATCGATCTCCATAGAAAATAAGATACAATGTATGTGGACTAAAACATTAGTCTCTCAATACCATATTTGGAAACTGGTCAGGAAGTAGCAGAACTTTTGTAATAGTTCTGCAAGGGCTAGATGATTTAAAAATGTATTGGAACTGGTAGCATTAAAATCTATGAATAAATTAACTAGGATGATCTTGTCTAGCTTTTGACAGTGGTTGTCCCTCAAAGCGACACAATCAATTTCTGTTAATAATTCAGATGAGAAAATATGCTGAAAGGCCAGTCATTCTCTCCTCTCTGCCATGATAACGTCACTGCATCACTTGGCACACTTCCCACATCCCTCAAAAATATAAAAAATGTTAATCAATCAGAAGTTGCAAATTCAGGAAGCATGCGTGAACAATCTATGCTTGCTTCATAGGTGAATTTAAATGGTTTTTCTTACACGTGCTAATGTCAGCTGTATGTATCATTGTTAAAGTTTATTCAAAATTAGAAATCACCTGCTATCTTTTTATTATAATTGATGACCAAGAATGACTCAACGATAATTGAAAGCAAAGGTTCACATACTTTTTGCCACCCAGATTTCTTTATTCCATTTATATATAGTATTGGATTTTTTTCCTCAAGAAATTAATGAATAGGAATAATGTTTTTGACTCATTTGTTCAACTGGTTTCTCAAAAGGTTCACAAACTTTGAAGTACCGGTACTATTGAGACTTTTGAGGGAGGTATGGAAAACTGAAGATATCTCCAGGAAAGCAGAGCTGACAATAGTTGCAAATACTAAGGAACTGGTGAGCAGACTGTTTCCTTGGAAACACTCTGGATAAAGACAATAGGAGATTGCCCACATATGCTCCTGTTGGCTGCTCCCTACAAGGGAAGACCAGGACAGTGATTTTTGGCAAGTTTGAGCTCTTAGAGATGACAAGATTACCCATCTTGCTCACAGACATGGTGAAGACTTTTAAAGGACTCTTAAGTTTGCAAGCCTCACTTTGTAATCACTTTTGAAAATCATTCATTAACTACTACTAGGTTATTAGAAACCTTCAGAATGACGAATCTGAAAATGCTGGGTGAGTCTGCCTTTAATCCTGAATGAAAGAAAACTTTTATGATAAGCTTAAGAACTTTAAAAATCTGAAATAAACAGCAAAAAGCTAAATAAGATTTTGATCTTAGAAAGTGATAAACAAACTAAAGGCCAAGATAAAATTGGAATATTGAAACTTTTATGATACATTTTAGGAATAAATTATAAAGTACGAACAGGTTCTCAAGGGAAATTGATCCTCTTTTGGTTTTTATAAGACATAGATAAATAATGCAGAGCTAGTTTGATCTGGAAGCCAAGAAATTCTCAATTTTAGGCCCACCTTGGATATGAAAGCTGAATGACTTTGGACCAGTCACTCACTCTTGCTGCCCACCTCACTTCACAGGGTTTTTGTTGTAGGAAAAGTAGGAGAAGGAAGGAGTATTGTGTGTGTCCACCACCTTGAGTTATTGATAAAAATAAAGACAGGAGTTAAATAAATTCATGATTTCAAAATGTGGACAATAAAAGGTTGTTTTTAGATGGAGGAAAGATATACAAGCCTGCAAGATGTCTGATTATGACAATAAATATGCTGAAGGAAACTTTTGAGAAATGGAATCAGAAAATAGTAGTCACAATGCCAACAGTGTGAATAATGATGTCTGCTTCTTATGATAGATTGTGTCCAAAAGAAATGTTAAATGTAGAACAAATTTTATCTGACAAGGTAGAAGTGGTATTGAAAGTGGATTTGTAACTGATAGCCCAAGAAGCTGCAGTGGTCCAGAATGCAGTAGTATATGCAGGTTTTGGGTGCCCCATGTTCAGTTGAGTTACAGTGTTGCTGTATGTCCTACAACAGGGCTGCCAAACTTCCAGCCCATGGGCCGGATGCATCATGCGCTGGCCCTGCCTACGCCCGGTTTAGCAAAGGGAGAAAAAGTCCCGATACATCATGTGATGATGCTGTGACAACATGTTTTTGACTTCCCTGTGCGACACTGTCTACCAGTTGCTTTCTGGGTATAATAATTAGCTTTAATTCTATCCTTTTTTAATTGCTGCCTTTTATTGATACTATAATATTTTAATATGGTTTTTGTTTTTCATTGAATACTGCCCAGAATTGCTCAGTGAGATGGGTGGTCTCTAAATTTAATATATTAATCAATTAATTAAATTAATTCATAACCTTGAAAGCTTTACATGGCAGTGGGCCAGGTTATTTGCAAGACCGTGAGAGTATCTGCCTGTCCTGTTAGATTAGATCGGGTGAGCAAGTTCCAGATTTTTTAAATGCCACCTGATTGGCAAGACTTATAAGTGGCTACCCCTGCCCTCTGAAACAGCCGCCCACCTAAGAGCCGATGGATCTATATCCTTAGCCCTACAGAAGGCAGTGAAGACCTGGCTCTTTCCCCAAGCATTGAACTAGGATGGGGTGTGAGCTGAGAAACTGTTTAGTCTTGCAACTGGGGGGAGGCTATTTTTGTTTTATCTTGGTTTTTAGGTCAGTTTGTGTAGTGGTTAAGGCAACAGTTAGAAATCAGGAAACTATGAGTTCTAGTCCTACCTTAGAGTTTTGTTGTAGGGAAAAGAGTATTAGGTATTCTCACTGCCTTGGGTTATTTACAAAAGTAATAAAGATTGGATATTAAACAAACAAACAAATATGGTTTTTTGCTACCTAGAACCATTATGACATAGGCAGCCATATAATTCTGCAAATAAAATAAAATAACCTGAATTGAGCTAATCCACATTAACAATGTTAATTAGCTAACATGCCCCAATGTATGTGTTGTTAACTGCTTTTATGAATGGTCACTATAATTATTTAATTTTTAAATTTTATTGCAAGTATCACAGACTGCATTTCTTACTTTTTCATTCCTTCTGAAGTAATTGTTAATTGTATTCTGTCAACTGAAGCTAACATTCCATGTATCTGATGTAGTTTTACTTCATAAAATTTGATGCCATAAGTAAGCATATCAATTTTTATTGTGCCTTAGTGCTTCTTGTTATGTTTTGCTGCAACCAACTGTGGTGGTGATCTTTTCAAGAAATAGCAATAGCAATAGCAGTTAGACTTATATACAGCTCCATAGGGCTTTCAGCCCTCTCTAAGCAGTTTACAGAGTCAGCATATTGCCCCCACAGTCTGGGTCCTCATTTTACCCACCTCGGAAGGATGGAAGGCTGAGTCAACCTTGAGCCGGTGAGATTAGAACCGCTGAACTGCAGATAGCAGTCAGCTGAAGTGGCCTGCAGTACTGCACCCTAACCACTGCGCCACCTCGGCTCTTATACAATGTGTAAAATGCTTATAACGTCATAAAGTATAGGGTGGCCCATTTTTTTTCTTATGTCAAATGTGGAAATGACATTGATACCCTTCTGCAGTCTTTGGTCACTAGCTGATAAAGGTAATCCTCAACTTACAATCATTTGTTTAGTGTAAGGTGACCAGATTTTCAGATTGGTAAAGAGGGACACCTTTGACCGGGGGGAGGGGGCTTGATTAAAAAATTTATACGGAGCAACAAAAATTTTCATACAACGCAAAAATAGTATTGTAATATTTTTTTATTTCAACATAACTACAATTTACAAATATAAATTGTAACTGTTGCCAAACATCAAAATTTTGATCACGTGACCATGAGGATGCTGCAAAGTGTGAAAATGTCGCTAAGTGTGAAAAATGGTCATCGGTCACTTTTTTCAATGCCATTGTAACTTTGGTCACTTTTTAAAAATGGTTTATTTCAATTTATTTTGGATAGAATCTTTTTTTAAATAGTTTAAGACAATTTAAAAAAAGAATCAACACAGAATAAATTGAAGTAAAACATTTCAAACTATTCCACACAGAATAAATGGAAGTAAAACTATTTTTTAAAATTCTATGCATAATACATTTCAAAGTATTGTGCATAGAATTTTTAAAAATGGTTTATTTCAATTTATTTTGGATAGAATCTTTTTTTAAATAGACAATTTAAAAAAAGAATCCACACAGAATAAAACTATTTTAAAAAATCCTATACACAATAAAATACTATTTTAATATACATTAAAAAAATAAAAGAAAAAAACCCGGCTCACTTACCAGCAGGCAGGCACTCCAAGTCAATCCAGAATGATGTAGATGTTAATACAAAGAACTGAGCAAATTAAAATGGTGAAATTAGTCCCAGGGAAATATTTTTCAAAGAAACCTTGCCATCATTTTTCCCACACGAGCCAATCTCCAACCTCCATGCCCCTCCCTCCGGGAAATCCAGGAAGGAACAGTCGCTACTTCTCTAGCCAAAGTATTTCCTGGAGCTCTATGATACTGGGTCATCTTTTCTTATAAAAGGAAGTAAAAGGGGGGGTCCGTTTTCTTCCTTTAACGTTTTAATATCTTCAATAAAAGTACTGAGACATGGAGAGGGGTTAGAGTAGACAGAGTGTCTTTTGTCTTGCCCCGGTTAGGATTTCTTCAGCAAATCTGCTGCACTTTCAACATGAAGCCAAAATCGGGACTTTTTTAAAATGCCGCGGGACACGGGACAAATTGTTAGAAATCGTGACTGTCCCGCCAAAATGGGACTTTTTAAAAACGCCACAGGACAAATTGTTAGAAATCGTGACTGTCCTGCCAAAATCGGGAGTTTTTTAAAACGCCGTAGGACACGGGACAAATTGTTAGAAATTGTGACTGTCCCGCCAAAATTGCGACATCTGGTCACCTTAGTTTAGTGACTGTTTGAAGTTACAACAACACTGAAAAAAGTAATTTATGACCATTTTTCACACTTTACAACCGTTGCAGCATCCCCATGGTCATGTGAACAAAATCTGGATATTCGGCAACTAGCTCATATTTATGATCATTGCAGTGTCCCAGGATCAGGTGATCAATTTTTACCTTCTGACAGGGAAAGTTAATGGGGAAGCAAGATTCACTTAACAACTGTGCTACTAATTTCATAACTGCAGCGATTCACTTAACAACTGCGGCAAGAAAGGTTGTAAAGTGGGCCAACACTCACGTAACATCTGCCCTGCCTAGCAATGAGAATCTTGGACTCAATTGTGGTCATAAGTCAAGGACTACCTTTAGTCTGCTATACCCACACTTGACATTTTTATATTGATGTAATTCCCTGTTAATAATTGGTAAGTATTTTTGTATTAAGCTAGAAGACCTAATTCCAATTTATAGTTACAGAATATAATTTGAAAATTGGACCACTGGTTCAGCTACAAAGTCAATAGCTTGACTGACTAGTTTTGCCTTACACTTTTTTAAATAAATGAGTGTTGTCCAAAGTTGCTTTTTTCCTCTTACAAAGAAAAGTATCGCACAAGGGTGCAGTGATTGTCTATGTCTGGTGTGCTACATATTTCCCTGCTCAATAAAAGAACAAGGAAGCATGGTTCATCAGAGTTATTGTCCCATTTCCCATGTGCCAAGTTACCTGTATGTATTTTTAGAAAATAGGACTGCGCCTTGTGTCTAGAAACATGTGAACATTGGTTCATAATTAAGGAGAAAAGTTGTCTGTTGAAAGGTTGGAACAGATTCTTAAATGTTTTAAGTCAATAGAGAAATCTAGGTAAATATTTCTTCAGAAGTTTGGGGGGACGGGGGTTGAGATAGTTTTAGAAATCCTGCTCTTGGAGCTCCATGTGGTATCAAACCAACAAAGAACCCCTATTTTCAGATTGCTTTGCTTCTTACCTTTGAGGTGCAAAAGAGAAGCTAAAAAGGGAGAAGAGGGCTGTGGGTCAAAATAAGCTCAAATGATTCCATAGTGTAGTAGAATTTGAGTTAATAGAAGCCAATTTTTAGTCAAGAAGGTATGTGGGAATATTTAAAAGGAACTAGCAGGCATCAGTTGGCACACAATATCATAGACTATCTGTCAATTATATCCTCCCAGCCCCCAGTGGAGCTGGTGACTTTTTTTTTCCCTTCCCTTTTTTCTTCTTTCTGAGATGAGGTCATCCAGATAAACTCCCTCTCCCTTTCCCCCCCCCACTTAAAAAAAATCCACAGAGGCCTTTATGTTTTTTCTAATAATTGGCAGCAGCAGTACTATTCTCCTCCCTTTCCCCCCTCCCTCTCTTTCAAGTGATGAATAGCTGGCCCTAGATCAAAGGCAAGCCCTAGGGTTTTTTTGGCTGCCGCAAAAGGGCGTTGGAATTGGCAAAGCTCCCAGCTGCTTAGTGATAGGCATGCAGACGAAGTGCCAGGCAACAGAGGTCAGTGGCAAAATGTCTGTACACGTTCTTCATCTGAGATAATCTGGTTTCCCTTTTTTGTTTGTGTCTTTCAGGCTAACGACAAGTTGAAGCAGATTGAAAAGGAATACAGTCAGAAACTCGCCAAATCTTCACAGGTAGGAAACAAAAATGAAGCATAACGAGGATATTTCTTGAGGAAAGTTTTTTTTTTGTCTTGTCTTTTCAGTTAAAGATGAAAACAGAAATAAGCCACATTGGTATCTACACACATAATACCAGGATTTATTCTAACACTCATTTCCTTTCCATAAAGTTAAATTCTGCTGTTGGCAGATGTTACTTTGCTTTTTACAGTTTATTTTCACATGTTACTCTCCCCCCACCCCCAAAGCTTAAATAATGAATTTGCCAACCTGTGGGATTAAAATGAAATTCTCCAAATACACGACATCTGGTTCTCAC
Source organism: Thamnophis elegans (assembly GCF_009769535.1). NCBI lineage: Eukaryota > Metazoa > Chordata > Lepidosauria > Squamata > Natricidae > Thamnophis > Thamnophis elegans. Next base: position 38,965,346 of record NC_045542.1, read on the forward strand.
AATACTGTTAATTTAGTTACAAGGAAAAGATAACATCTCACACAAACTACAAAATTGGGTCATTGGATCCAGCCAGCTAAAATCTCTATACAAAATCCATGGGTGTTTTAGTTTTTATCTTCACTCTAGTAAAGAAAAAAGAAAAGAAATTGGCAGGTTGCACACAATTTCCTGACTTTGCAGTGTTGCCAACCCAGTCATGCCATTGTAGATGGAAGTGGAAAGTGAAATAAAAGGTCCTAGTGTCCTCTATCATGTCTGGGACTGAGGCCTTAAAAAGATGCCAGTTCATACACGCTCAGGACATCCTGCATTATATGCTACTTGAACATGGAGATATTTGCCATATTTGGGTGGGGTAAACAATGATGATAATTTATTGTGAGTATATTATCCCATTAAAAAGGTAAAGGTTCCCCTTGCACATATGTGCTAGTCGTTCCCTACTCCAGGGGGCAGTGCTCACCTCCGTTTCAAAGCTGAAGAGCCAGTGCTGTCCGAAGATGTCTCCATGCTCATGTGGCCAGCATGACTAAACGCCAAAGTCATTTGCATTTTTCACATGCTTTCGAAGCTCACCCCGTTACATGGCCTTAGTAAATTTAGTAAATTGAACCCTATTTACCCCATAATATATTTATCACATAAGACACTACTATATATTGCCTTTTAATTTTTCTCCCTGTGGAGATATAATCTTTATGATAGCATCATCCTTGAATGTAGAAGCACTGATAGCATTTGGGGAGTAATTTTAAGTAGATTGCTCCTATCTAGCACTACCCTTTTCGGATCAAGTTCTTTCAAGAAGACCAGTTGTCCTCTTATCAGTCCACCAGTAAAAACAACTATGTTGACCTGTCCAGAGGTTCCCCCAATCATCAACATATTCCTTCTCTTGCTTAATTTGGTAACACTATAAACACTATCAAAATTGGAAACGGCATTTGCTTCATTTTTCCCCCTTATTTGGAGAGGAATAGTCAGATTTCTACAATATAGTTCAATAGATAATTGTGCTATTAGTATAAGATTAAAAGGCAAGCCCGACAAAATTACATTTACTCAATACTTATCTCCACTGTCTTAATTATGAAGAAAAATACTTATGGGTTAACATCAGTATAGTCTGGTGGAACCCCATTTTGCATCATTAGGAAAGTTGTAGGAAGCCATAAATGTAGTTATCAGTAGAGAGATAACATGGAAAGGAAAGGAAGACTAAATAATTATTTTAAGGCTTGCACCAACTCCTCCCTGAGCATTAGATCTGCTGGGATTTGATTACTTTATTGCACAAGCAGAATTTAAAAAGTTGCTTGAAATATATCTCCTGAACATTATGCAGTCTGGCTTAGATGTTATTGCACCGTAATCAAACTTGCAAAAGCTAAACAGGGTCAAATTTGGTTAGAAGGTGGATGTCAGACTTCCAAGAAATCCCAGTGTGTAGGTTAGACTGGGAAAGAACATAGGCCGTGGCAACTACTTCTATATAGATGCCAAGAAATCTATTTGGACATGTCCATGAAATTCTCATGGTAAAGTTCAGTTGCAAGTAGACATACATTTATATACCTGTTTCTCCGAAAACACGACCCACCCCAATAATAAGCCCAACCCTAATTTTTGGGGGGATGGGCCTAATATTACCCCTACCCTGAAAATAAACCTAGAAGATGGGTGTGACCAGCACAAGTGGCAGGGCGGGGTGGGGGGAACTGTCAGGCTACAGCTGAAGCCCACTGGCCCCTTGAGACAGCACAAATACTGCTTTTGCCCTTCTCTTTCTGGATGCAGCGCTTCTGCTTGTTAGGCCGCTTCCCTGAAGCCAGCAGCTCCATGGCCAGCTGCTTTATTTTTTCCCTTTTTTGGGGAGGCTCGTGGGAGGCTTTTGGGCAAACAGGAGGAAAATGGAGTGGTGGATTTTCCTGTTGTCATGCAGAGGTGGGTTGCTCCCAGTTCGGCTGATCCGGTAGTAGTGGCAGTGGGAGGCTCCGTCCGGATGCTTCTGCACATGGACAGAAGTGTTGTGCGTGCTAGCTCGCGCAAGCAAACTGGTAGTAAAAAATTTGGAAACCCATCCCTGCTGTCATCCATTTCTCAAGCCTAGCACAGACTGAGGGAAGGATGACAGGCAGAAAATCCCTCTTCCCATTTTCCTCCCCTTCGCCAAAAAGCCTCCATTCCGAATGCTGAAGGTTCAGAATGGAGGCGACGGTGCGTCCACTGCACATCTGGCTCACGGAGTCTGGCCTGCTGCACCTCAAAAAAAGTAAGACTGCCTCGAAAATAAGCCCAAGTATTTATTTTCAAGTCTAAAAGGTCTTATTTTCTGAGAAACACGATAGACAGCATGGAAATAATTCTTCCCAATTAAAATATAAAAACTTGAAATGCTTACTCCACTGAGGGTGTAAATATATTCTGGGAAACAAATTAGCACACTTCTAATCTGTGTGTATGAGTATTTGCTTGTATATACAGAAGGCTAATAAGATGGTCGTGTATAAAATGTGTTTTTGCTATTAGAAATTTAAAATTGAACTTCATCTAGTGTATAATTCTGTCACCTTCATTTCTCTTAATTTTTCAACAGCCTGACTACTATGTAAACACAGTTTTGTAATGTTAACAATAAGTCATTTGTAAATTTTGTAGGGTCTCTTAATTTTCTATTGGCCGCCTGGACCATTATCAAAAGAAAATGTACTTCAAGAACTTGTTTCTAAACGTGGTCAAAATAAATAATATTTATTTTCCTCCCTCCCTAAATATTAGTGCCTCACCATTGGTCTGCTTACTGCTTTTAGAAGCTATGTGAGCATCATTTTATGTGAATTGAAGCATAAAACTGGATTGTTTTAAAAGGAATGGATTCAGTCTAGGGATGGGCAAAATGTTTCATTTGTTGTTGTTAGTTGCAAAGTCGTGTCTGACCCATCGCGACCCCATGGACAACATTCCTCCAGGCCTTCCTGTCTTCTACCATCCTCTGGAGCAGGCATGAAATGCTGTAATTTTCGCTACAGGTTTGGAACCGGGAGCACGTGTGCATACTCACTTCGCTCACGTGTGGCACTTCTGTGCATCCACAGAAGCTTCTGCGCATGCACAGAGCATCTGTGATAATGTCTGGGTGGGTGGGTGGAGCCTTCTGCCGCCGCCACTCCCAGTTCGCCCAAAACGGGGCAAACTGACAGAATACCACCTCTTCTCTGGAGTCTCTTTAAGCTCACGCCCAGTGCTTCGGTGACTCTATCCAGCCACTTCATTCACACACTTACCCTAACCTGCATGGAACTTCTGATTTTGTAGGTCCCTGTTCAAAACAAAGCTTGCTTTGTTTTGGAGCTTTGTAGCAATTTGTGGACCAAAATGTTCCAGACTGAAGTGGAGTGTGTGTGAAGGTTACAGGAGAAAGCTAAGACTGAGAACTATCCGTAGTGATGGTGCATGTGGTGCACATCTGCAGCAGTTGCTATTGAGAGGAGGCCGAGTGAAGACCCTGGCAATATTGGGACTGGCATAGGATGCCCTCCTGGATCATCAGTGGTGAATATGTCACATTGGAGCATTAGTAACGATAATAGCAACTGATGTGAAGGCGGGGGGTGACATTCTGGAAGACATTCTGGAACTAGAGGAGAGATAGGGTAGAAGATGCTAAAAAGGTTAGGGTGGGTGTCAATGGACAGACAACATGGAGTAGAAGATGCAACAGATTTGACCCATATAAACACTCTGGGATCCCTTTGGATTTTGCTGTGGGCAGAGTCCAGAACAGCTAAAGCATTCTGAGTCTTGCTTCTGCTGAACTATTTCAGATATACCTGTGATTCAGCAGAAACAAAGACTATCCCTGTTGGGATATTCTCTCCTGGTCTTTCTGATCCCTTCCCTCCTTCTCTCGCCTGCTTCCCCTTGCCAATGATGTTCCAATACAGGCACTGCTTTGAATAATTGTGCTGATTTGGCAGCACTTCCAGAATGCAATAGTTTCAGCTTTTAAACAAAACATATTTTTCATTTTGCACGCCCCTGTTACTCTATAGCATTATGTAAGCGACATTTGCTTCCTTTGAATTATTTTTCTGGCTACAAAATCAATTGAAATATTCAAAACTGCAAAATAGTTCATAAATTGTTTTGCTTTACTGGAATTCAGTTTAATATTTGAGGGTATTTTTATATGGACAAATGCTTCAATATCCTTACTATGTGATGCTCTCTGCATTATTACAAACTCAGTCAAACTGTATTCAGAAGAGTTTACACCAAGTTATCATTTTTTAAACTGGTCTGCTTCAGATTTGCTCCAGATTTCCAAACTGCCTAGCCAACATAGACAATGGCTGAGTTGCCATCCAAAAACTTTTGGAAAGTGCCAAGGCAGGGAAGGTTGTTGTAAATAAGTGTATTAGGTAGTCCAACCTTTAGAAGCAATTAAATTACAAAATTTAAAACATGTACCCAAAGACAATTCACATTCACAGTTGTGTAATTCAACTTCTGTTCATTATAATCACAACACATAGATTTCAATATTAAACTGTTATATAACATGAATCAAAGACTGTTCTGTTCACTTGCAGAATCTCTCCATACTGTAACCCATAAATATCCTGAAAAAGACAAAGTGGCTGACTAGGGTTCCTTAATCTAGGAACATACATATGAATTATGCAGTTTAAGAGAAATATTGTCTAGAGCTGGCACATGCACCCAGCCCTGGACCTTCTAGTAATCCACAAAATTGTAAACTGTTATCATTGATGTGTGATTTTTTGTGATATTTGCGTACATTAGCTATACTATATATTTAATATGGGGCTGAAGACAATTCTTCACTCAGTGCAGCCCAGGTAAGCTAAAAGGTTGGACACCCATGATCTAGAGTTGTGATGGCGAAGCTATGGCATGCGTGCCAGAGGTGGCATGCAGAGCCCTCTTGGTGGGCCTCCACCGTTGTCAGCTGCTCTTCTGGTTTCCAGCGTGCACATCGCCAGCTGATCTTCACGGCCTCTGGAGCTCCGGAAAATGTCCTGAAATGGCCCCAAAAACGGCTTGAAAACAGGCATGCACACACCAGCCAGCTGGCCTTCTGGTTTCTGGTGCTCACTCACGCGCGAAGACCAGCTGGCCGGTGTGCATGCACGTGCTGGAAGCCCAAAGACCAGCTGGCCGGTGTGCGCATGTACACTGACCAGCTGGTCTTCGGGTTTCCGGCCCTCCGGTGCACACACATGAACAGGCGTTCCAGTTTGGCACTTTGTTGCCGAAAAGGTTCGCCATCACTGCTCTAGAGTTATATTGTGTGTTTCCTGCCACACACGAGTGAAAAGGGGTAGGTAATTGGTGGGTGTGAATAATAGACTGATCCTGATCACTCCACACTTTTTTCCCTTACGTGCCAATTTCCTTTTGTAGCAGCTGGCGGTTAAAAATTCACTGACAGGTTACAATTTGACATATCTGGGAATCTACACTGCTGTAACATGGATATACAGTATGTATGTATGTATATATGTATATGTATATGTATATGTATGTATGTATGTATGTATGTATATATATAATATGTGTTTGTGTTTGTGTGTATTATATATATACATATATGTATATGTATGTATATATACACAGACACACATATATACCTATACATACATACATACATACATACATACATACATACATACATATATGTCAGCTGGCGAGGGGAATTGATGATTTAATTAGCCATGCCATGCTGTAGCAGATGAGAAGAGCTGGGTTGCCTGCCTGGGTTGTTCCTCCAAGTCCTCTGGTACTGCCTGTTACCTTCTGATTATGGAGCATCTGTTAGGCTGCATTTATGCTGCTGGTGGTGATGGTGCTGCTACCTATTTTGGGGAAATACTTTGACCTGGCTTCCTCCTTCTCTGATCACAACAGAATGTGAGATAAATAGGGGATCTTATACTCTGAAGACCATTACTTGCCAGGGAATAAATTTTTAGTTGAAATGAAATGAAATAGCTGTCATAAACCAGCAGAAGTAGATATTTTCATTTATACGGCCTTCAGTCTAAAAAGACTTTAAGCAGCATTTATGAAAAAGCTTTATTGGCATTAGACTTTGGATATATATGTATAAGATTAGTCAAAAAGCCAGTGCTTTTAAGTTCTGCTGAATTCAATTAACAGTAATTGTAACAAAAATAATGAAAAAGGAACATGAACTCTCTACTGCCACCTCCTGGTCATTGTAAGTTTAGGAGTGTGACCAGAGAAAATAATTCCCCCTCTCTGTCTGGAACAAAAGCACAATTTATATTTTAAAAATTAACTATTAAAAATAAAAAAAATGTAAAACTTCCTTTTAGCTTTAGGAAGTCACATACAAAGTGAATTACAGATGGAAAAAAGAAAGAACATAATGCCAACAAGGTAGCAAACAATGTCTTAAAATCAATATCCCATAAAATGCTATTGGGGCGATTGGGTACAGACCCACATTAGGGAGATCTGTGGCTCAGAGAGCCTAAGAAGGAACAAAAATACAGGAAGCAAGTTGGCTTTCCAAACTTCAAACACAAAAGTTACCAAGGGCAATTTCCAAAAAACAAGCAGACACACCCACAAAAAATAAAGCACAAATGCCTGACAGTGTATTTTATTTTGCTGTTCCTGTTTCTCAGTAATTCAGTGATTTATCTGGATAAACCTTGCTCCTTACAGATTTCCAGATGTTGATCAGAGGCTTTTGAATGATGTCCTTTCCTCCTTTGACTTGGTATGAGGCCTGATCTAGAGCTTCTCCTTAACCTCCATTCTCCAGGGAAATCAGTTTGGCACATTACCACATACAATTCACTTTTTCATAAACCTGGAGTGTTGCCCTTTGTTTTTCTCAAGCTTTGTCTTTTTCCAAGAAACCAACTCTCCCCTGGCTTTCACCAGTTCTCATTCCAAGCCTTCATTATCTGAGGATGTGTTCATTCCCTTAATGTGTCTTGAATCTAACTACAATCTTGCTCACTGTCCCTTGAGAAAAAGACTCTTTACCAGAAAGGGTGAGGCCTAAAGGATTTTTTAAAAACTCTGTTCAGGCAAGCCTCTTCTTTCCCCTTTCCTCCTGCCCCTCTTGAGGATGACAAAATGACTGAACTGTTTTGCTCTCTAGCCAAAAAAGAAGGGCTTTGGATAACCTTCCTATGTCCTTTCAAGTATTCTTTACCAGCAATGGAGAGCTGGGAAAAATCTCTTTCTGCTTACCTTTGAAATATTGGGGTATTATCCATATTGGTGAAAATCTGTGAGTGGGAACTTCTCTTTACTTATCTGAAAAACATGTTTGTGTAAATGGGGATTTACCTTTTGACATGTGCAAACACAACTCCAAGAAAAAGTAAATGAATAGAAAGTTTAGCTGCAGGCTCAAGAATCACTGAAAATTTATTTAATGGTGGCTGCCTTAGCTACCAGCTAGTTGTGAAGATGCAAGGAGTTTATATGCCAGGTCCTCTGTAGAAGCCTAGTGATAAGGAATTATGGTAATGGATTTCATCTGCACAGGGAAGAATGCATCACTTAGAAAGCCCTTGCAACAGCTGGATCTTTTGCAAAACTCAGAGACAGGATTTCACAATAATGAAAGAGGTCAGCAATGAAGTCTAGATACAGTCTCCATTTGTAGAAAATATCTCAGGTGTGGTTGAAATTGTGAAATTATATTGGCTCATTCAGATAGATAACTAAAAGTCAGCTCAATCCCTCATGTCCTGGTCATCTCTCATTTGGACTACAGGTGGTCCTCGATTTACAACTATTTGTTTAGTGACAGTTAAAAGTTACAGTGGCACTAAAAAAGTGACCTGTGGCCATTTTTCACATTTACAACCGTTGCAAGCATCCCCATGGTCACGTGATAAGAATTTGGATACTTTATAACTGGCATGTGTTTATGACAGTGTCAGTGTCCTGGGGGGTATGTGATCACCTTTTGCAAACTTTTGACAAGCAAAGTCAGTGGGGAAGTAAGATTTGCTTAACCATGTTAGTAACTTAACAACTACAGTGATTCTTTTAACAACTATGGCAAGAAAGGTTGCAAAATAGGACAAAGCTCACTTAACAACTGTGTGGCTTGACAACGAAATTTTGGGCTCAATGTGTTCATGAGTATTGCAATTCGCTCTACATGGGGCTAGCCTTGAAGAATATTCAGAAACTACAATTTGTACAGAAAGCAGTACAGGCAGGTCTAGATATTTCTAAGATGGCACATATTAACACTTCTGTTGCATGAGCTGCACTGGTTGCCAGTTTGCTTTCAGGTCCAATTTAAGGTGTTGGTTATCAAGCCCTTCCTGACATGGGACTAGATTATCTGAGGAATTGTCTTGCTTCAGTGGGAGTGCTTGTCCCACTCTCTGTAGCAGAAGGGTCTTGCTAAAGATCCCATCGGTTAGGGAATTCTAACTGGTGGGGTCTAGGAGAAGAACCATTTCTGCTGTGACCCCTGCCCTTTGGAACACCTTTCCACCAGAATGAGATCTGCTTCCACCTTCTTGGCTTTCCAAAAGGCCCTGAAGACATTACACTGCTGGATGGCTTGGGGCCCCGATGGGAATGCTTTATGCTGAAGGTGGTTGATGCAGTAATAGAGGAGCACCCACCTCCCTACTGCTTTGTACACTTGGTTCTTAGTTTTATCTAATTCTTCTTAAGCAAATTATATTTGCTTTAAGTGTATTGTATTGTAAGCTGCCCAGAACTGCTTTGAATAGTGAGAAGGGTGGCATATAAATGTAATAAATGAATATAAATAAATAGAAATTAAGTAAATGAAAAAGTTTCATGAACCAGAATTCCCGTGCAAAGCTGTAGGGTTAGATGAGTACGTCAAACTAAGAATATCACCCCACCATCTTTATTGATACAAAGACCATTGCAAGATAGTTGATTGCAGTGTAGTATTATCAGGTCCAAAAAATCTGTACAACTCCTGGTAATAACTATAGTCATTATACATCATATAACCATCTTGAATAGTATACTTCTCAACCAAGCTTCAAAGTACCTGGCATCAGAGTAATAGAAGAGGTAGGAAAAAAAGGAGCTTGATTGGAAATCTGGAAGGAAGGTTTCTTCATGAAATAAGGATTGAAGCAGGGGTGAAATTCAGCAGGTTCTGACAGGTTCTGGAAAACCAGTAGCGGAAATTTTGAGTAGTTCGGAGAACCGGCAAATATCACCTCTGGCTAGCCCCAGAGTGGGGTGGGAATGGAGATATTGCAGTATCCTTCCCCTGCCACGCCCACCAAGCCACTCCCACAGAACCGATAGTAAAAAAAAAATGAATTTCACCACTGGATTGAAGGACTGAGTTAAGGAGGTCAAGATAAAGATGTTCCATGTGTAGATGAAGATAGCAATAGCACTTAGACTTATATACCACTTCACAGTGCTTTACACCCCTCTTTCTAAGAGGTTTACAGAGCCAGCATATTGCCCCCAACAAGATGGAAGGCTGAATCAACCTTAAGCCTGATGAGATTCGAACTGCGAAATTACAGGCAGTCCGCAGGCAGCGGAAGTAGCCTGCAGTACTGCATTCTAGCCACTGCATGACGGAAACCAAGTTCTAGTATTTCTTACGTATGAAAACTGACCGGGTCAACCTTGGGCCATTTACTCTCAGCCAATCCCACTTTACATGGTAGTTCTTATAGGGAAAATGGGAGGTCGAAGTATTAGGTATGTTTGCTGCTTTGAGTTATTTATAAAAAATTATAAAGGTGGTATGTTAAGGTATTTAAATTTAGTAGCTAGAGCAGACTTGGGGTTGTGTACTGAGCCAGAACACTCAGTTATAGTTGATTGATTGCAGAGCGCTGGCTCCTGCATGAGACAGTGTGCTGTGATTGGCTGCTGTGGGTGTGGAGGGGGAGTTTCCCCATTTTCCCACCTTTTTCTTCTGTGTGCCCTGGGTGCTCTGTCTTATCTCATGATGCTCCCGTTTTCTGGACTATTTTGTCTCTGTAAATATAGATGTAAATATGCTTGTGTCTGCATCTCTAACTTCATTTGGACATCTGCTGCGCAAATCCCTGACATGGTATATAAATATAAAAGCAGCAGCAGCAGCAACTACTTGTCTTTATGAACCAAAATTGTTCTTAAACAGCATATTCAGGATACTGATGTTTAAATGGATGGTTCCCATCCTCAAAGCCTATGTGTTTTGCCTCAATATGATTAAGGTGCTAGACTAGAAACCAGGAAACTGAGTTCTAGTGCTGGCTTAGCAAAAGCCAGCTGAGTGACTTTGGGCCAGGACCTCTCTCCCAGCTCAACCTACTTTTCAGGTTGTTATTGTGAGAAAAATAGACTAAGGAAGGAATATTGCGTGTTATTTGCTGACTTGAATTATTTACAAAAATAATAAAGATGGGAAATAAATAAATGGGTACCTTCCAACTTCTTACTTGCCCTCATCACAATTTTGAATTTTTGATTAGCTTTTACTTTGGCCAGAATTGATGCATTGCATTATTTTTTGATTTTTTGCTAGGGTGTTACAAAAATGCCCCTTCAAACCAACACGTATGCCCCTATGAGGATGACTCAGTCCATAAATTGTATGTTCCATTTTTGCTTTATCAACAACAATGCTTTTTCAAACTTGGCAAATTTAAGATGTGTGAAACTTCAGCTCCCAGAATTCCCCAGCAGTGGATTTCTCTTATCCTGCTGCTCAGAAAATCTCTCTTTAGTTCTAAACTGATTACATGTGAAAGTATTTAAGAAAGTGAGCCTTTTGTAAATCATGTATCCCTATGGGCTCAGAGGTTGTATTCAGCCAGTTTGGACAGGTTCAGGTGAATCAGTAGCTCCGACGATCAGTTGTCCCTGCCTCCCCTCCCCCCATCTTCTCCTTTATTTCCTGTTTTCTAGCTCATTTCAATCATGCAGCACAATTGATTCCCCCCCACACCATGCTATTCTACTGACCATTGCTGATTTGGAAGGTAAGTAGCTGAGCTTCTAAATGCTCCATTTTCAGCGCTGTGGACAAGTGCTTTAGACGCACATGTGAAGCACGCGCTCACCAAACCATTCGTTAAACCAGCAGCATCCCAAGGCTGTATAGGCTGCATTATGATTGTGAACTTGGTGGGGAATTATGGGAATTGAAACCTTTAAAATGTTTCCAAGTTTGAAAAACACTGAACTTTATATGGCCTTTTCTACCCTATCCTGAAGATATATATTTATATAAATATGAATATGAATATGAATATGAATATAAATATAAATATTTATGTTGTATTTGTATATATATTCTGTTTCTATTTATAGATGTTCTAATATGCTCATGTATATAATAAACACTGATTTGGTTTAAACCAGGGGTGAAATTCAGCAGGTTCTGACAGGTTCTGGAGAACCAGTAGCAGAAATTTTGAGTATTTCAGACAATTGGCAAAAACTACCTCTGGCTGGCTCCAGAGTGGGGTGAGAATGGAGATTTTGCAATATCTTTCCCCTGCCATGCCTACGAAGCCACACCCACAGAACTGGTAGTTTAAAAAATTGAATTTTACCAGTGGTTTAAACCCCACTACAACAGCAAACTACCCTATTGAAGTGAAGATATTTCCACCCTTCCTAGTTCAAAGAAAGGCTATCTCCAGTCTAGCATACACTAAGATATATTACTTACAAATGGAAACTCTCTTTATCTCAATAAATCTGGGTACGTTTACTGTCAAATAAAGTTTTAATCATTCACAGTCAATTGATTATATAAAAAGTACAGAGTACAATCCCCTATGTTGATCTTTCCAGATAAAACAGAAAGAAGATAACATAAGAAAAGTCTCAGTTTATCACTTGGGGATGGTGGCAGCAATATTTTAAAGAATATTTATTAATGTGTAGATTAAGATTATCCAGTCCTGACCAAATAAACTAGATTTCACTATTTCCCGCAAAAAAACAACAACTCAGCTTTGGAAAGTTCCTAGTGATGGTTTGGCAAAGAAAGAACCCTCACCAAAGATGTAATGCAGGGACTGAAATGAATGCTGTTTTAGCACAGTGCTAAATGTGCAGTACATAGTTCAGAGCAGGTAGAAGAGATTACTGGAGAAAACTTGCTTGTAAATAACTAAATGAATGTATTGATAACTATTGTGTCTCATGCTAAAAAGAGAGACTAACTACACTATACATTAGTATAACGTATGATAATATAATACATTTTCTTTCTTTGATAGTTAACTCAATATTCTCTTTGCTGCATTTCCCAGTATATATGCAGAAGCATTTCAGACTGTCAGTTTTCAGATCATTACAGTAAAGTGGAAAATTGGAATCGTATATTTGATGTTTTTTACGTAACAAGTGTGCTTTATTCTGGTATGCAGATTTTTGAGGGACTTTCATAGTGGAAAATTTTCTAAATGTTTTTGTTACCAGTTTATACTACTGTATATACTCGAGTATAAGCCTAGTTTTTCAGCCCACTTTTTGGGCTGAAAAAAGCCGCCTCGGCTTATACTCGAGTCAGTGAAAAATTTGCCCGAAATGGAGGAGAAAAAGGGGCGGGGCCATGCCGCTGGGTGACACTCGTGAATGGCCCAGTGCCCCTGTGAGTTTCCCCTCCCTCTGTGTCAGTTTGCCGCGCAGCGCGCACCGCACCATCCCCCCTCCTCACGTTCTAATGTAATGCAGGGCTGTCTTACGATTCCCCTTCCTCCCCCTCCTGCCGCTCTGCAACGATGTCCCACCTCCTCCTTGTTATGGCAAGCAGCCACATAGCGATGTCCCACCTCCTCTGGTACAGTGATCCAATGATAGGAATCACTGTGCCGTGTGTCATAGGAGGCGGGACATCGCTCCCGCGGCTGCACGGGACATCATCATCACAGCGGGACATCAGCATCATGAGGTGAGTGAAGTATTTCATTGAATACACCGCTAGTTTACTGTTTTTCTTTGAAATAAATATTCAAAAACATTATTGGTATCTATTTTTATTTTTGAAATTTACCGGTAGCTGCTGCATTTCCCACCCTAGGCTTATACTCGAGTCAATAACTTTTCCAGTTTTTTGTGGTAAAATTAGGTGCCTCGGCTTATATTCGGGTCGGCCTATACTCGAGTATATACGGTATTCCAAACTCAATGTTTCTTTTCTATGTAGAATTTTCTGCTTGCTGGCCTGTAACATTAATTTAAGCTATTTAGTTTTCACAGTTGAGTTTGCCAACTCAAATTCTTGTGTCAACGATAAATACATTGCAAAATGTATAACTTCTTACTGTTGCAATAGTTTTAACATGCTGTTTTCTTTTTAGATCATAGCTGAACTTAAGACAACAGTTTCCTCTCTGACAGAGGAAAGCAACCAGCGGCAACTTGCTGGAGAAAGGCGTCTGCAAGATGTTTTACAAAAGTTTGAAGATGAGAAGCAGCAGCTGATTAGAAATAATGACACAGCAATCAAGGTAATCTGGGGCTTTGAGTCAATTATGCTGCCAGCTGTTTGAGTATAATTAAAGTTTTTAAAATATTGACTGTGGCCTTAAAAATATATGTTGAAGTCATGCTTTTATAGAACTCAGCATTTCTTTTTCTCTAGAAATTTCATATAAAATATGCTTTTTATTTCTGTTGTGTTTTAGATGCATTGTGAATGCTAAAAATACCAGTGAATGAAAATTTCTAAATGCATGGTTAATTGAAAAATTGAACAATATCTACCATTTGCCTCCTTTGTGTGATTTAACAAAATTCATTGACATTTTCCTTAAACACATGCTTAATATATGGTTCATTTCCAGTTTGAAATATTCAGCATGTTAAAAGTTACATTTTTGTGCTTCCTTACCTAACTCCATAGATATGAATAGAAAGAGCTAGAATAAATAAGGGATTTCAGCCTTGTATTAGAGTTGGACTCTGACTGGGTCTTCTTGAAGTATCTGGGACATTTGATTTGGCTGTGTTAAGTAGGAATTTGATCTAGTGATCTTTGAAAAAATGAATAGATTTTACGAGCTCTATAACTATGTCCTCCTATGCTAATTGGCTCCATGTCCCTGACATGTAGTTCGGTCCAAGTGATGGTGACTTCATTCTTGGTTGAGGATCTTTGATTAACTTGGATTTTGTACTTAGTTTGGGATTAATAATTATATCCATCCATGACTGTTCCATGTGTCAGGAATTTTCTGTCCCACCGTATCTACTCTAACTGAAGTGGGGCCTATTCGATTGGCAACTAGTGGACCCAACTGGATTTCAGAAGTAGATTGGATTTTACCCCAAAGCTCTGGTGCATGGATTGGTGGAGGTCTTGACCATTGCTTGTAATGAACAAGTGATAAATACCTGGATTGGGTCACACCAGTGCGGACTCTTTTTTTTTTAATGGATCATATAGAATAGGGATGTGAAACTTGTGGCATATCATCACAAGTTTTCCTCTGTTCACTAAACTGGGTGTGGGTGTTGTCAGCGCATGATGAATCCAGCCCACAGGCCACAAATTTGAGGGGGCAGATCTGGCATGTATTACTGAGACCTGGCTGGCCCATGAGGGAGGAGTCCCCTGCTCGGAAATGTGCCCAGAAGGGTTTCAGGTGCTGCACCAACTACGACAACAGAGAAGGGGTGGGGGAGTAGCAGTTGTTATCCGGAAATCATTAGCACCTTGTGGGATCCCTGCTCCGGAGACTGTTGTGTGTGAGTCCCTTCTGGTGAAGCTGGACCTCGGGGGTCAAGTGGTCCTGTTGTTAATGTAACTACCTCCCAGCTGCATTACAACAGCCCTGCCTTCACTCCTAGAGTCAGTAGCTGGACTGGCGGTTGAGTTCCCCAGACTTATTGTACTGGGGGACTTTAATCTGCCATCTCTCGGCGAACGCTCTGATGGGGCGCAGGAGTTCATGGCTTCCATGAGAGCCATGGACTTGACCCAGGTAATTCAAGGTCCGACTCATACAGCGGGACACACTCTTGACCTCGTGTTTCTCTCAGAGCAGTGGAGATGTGATCTGGAACTGAAGGGCATAAAGACCTTGCCCTTGTCATGGTCAGATCACTTTCTACTGATGCTTGATTTTCAGAAACTACTCCCCCACTGGAGGAAGGTGGAACCGATTAAATGGTTCCGCCCCAGGCGCCTGATGGATCCTTTGAGATTTCAGACAGAGCTTGGGGAAATACCCGACTCCCTTGCCCACAATCCTACAGAGTCCTTGGTCACTGCTTGGAACAGAGCGGTGGCTGGGGCTGTTGTTCGGATTGCGCCTTTGTGGCCTCTCTGCGGCAGTGGATCCAGGAGGGCCCCTTGGTTCACTGAGGAACTCCGGGAGATGAAGCGCCAAAAGAGACGCCTAGAGCGACGCTGGAGGGCCAGTAAATCCAAATCTGACCGAACACAATTAAGAGCCTTTATCAGGACTTATCTAGTGGCGATTCGGGCGGCAAAATGTGCTCATTTCTCCGCTCTCATTGCGTCCTCAGAATCCCACCCGGCCGCCCTGTTTAGGATAACCCGCTCCTTCCTGAAAGGGAGGGATGCGGGTGAACCCTTGCAGGGAAGAGCCGAGGAATTTGTTCAATTTCTGTCAGATAAAGTCGCTCAGATTCGGATGGACCTGGACTCCACTTGGGCAGTACCTGCAGAGATGCCGAGAGTGGGCCTTGATCGGATTTCCTGGAGCGAGTTCCAGCCTGTTACTCCTGAGGAGGTGGACAAGGCCATGGGAGCTGTGAGTGCCTCCACCTGTCTACTGGACCCATGTCCCCCCTGGCTGGTTTCAACCAGCAGGGAGGTTACACGAGGCTGGCTCCAGAGGATTGTTAATACCTCTCTTCAGGAGGGATCTTTCCCACTGCCCCGAAAGGATGCAGTGATAAGACCCCTCCTTAAGAAGCCTTCTCTGGATCCAGCTATCTTTAAAAATTACTGTCCAGTCTCCAACCTCTTTTTTGTTGGGAAGGTTGTTGAGAAAGTGGTGGCCTTTCAGCTCCGACGGACCTTGGATGAAGCAGATTATCTGGATCCCTTTCAGTCGGGTTTCAGGCCTGGTTACTCCACTGAAACTGCTTTGGTCGCACTGACAGATGATCTCTGGCGAGCCAGGGATAGAGGACCTTCCTCTATCCTGGTGCTTCTTGACCTCTCAGCGGCCTTCGATACCATCGACCATGGTATCCTTCTGCGATGACGGGGAGAGGTGGGAGTGGGAGGCACCGTTCTATGGTGGTTCTCCTCTTACCTCTCAGATAAGTCGCAGTCGGTGTTGGTTGGAGGGCAGAGGTCGACCCCTAGGCCCCTAAAGTATGGGCCTCAGGGCTCGGTCCTGTCCCCCCTCCTATTTAACATCTACATGAAGCCGCTGGGTGAGATCATTCGTCGGCACGGGATCAGATACCACCAATATGCGGATGATACCCAGCTGTATCTGTCCACCCCGTGCCAACTCAGCGAAGCGGTAGAAGTGATGTGCCAGTGCCTGGAGGCTGTCAGGGTCTGGATGGGAGTAAACAAGCTGGCACTCAATCCCGACAAGACCGAGTGGCTATTGATGTTGCCCCCCAAGAATGGACCAGATATTCCATCTCTTAGCCTGGGGGGAGAAACTCTTCACCCCTTAGAGAGGGTCCACAACTTGGGTGTCCTCCTGGATTCTCAGCTGACATTAGAATACCACCTGTCGGCTGTGACTAGGGGGGCTTTTGCCCAGGTTTGCCTGGTGCACCAGTTGCGGCCCTACCTGGACCGGGAGGCACTTCAAATGGTCACTCATGCTCTCGTCACCTCTAGGCTTGATTACTGCAATGCACTTTACTTGGGGCTGTCCCTAAAGAGTGTTCGGAGACTACAATTGGTCCTGAATGCGGCCGCGCGAGCGATATCAGGTGTACCTAGGTACACCCATGTTACACCTATCCTCTGCGAGCTGCACTGGCTTCCCATCGGTCTCCGAACGCGCTTCAAGGTGCTAGTCGTTACCTTTAAAGCCCTACAAGGCTTGAGACCTGGATATCTGCGGGACCGCCTCCTGCCACATACCTCCCAACGATCCATAAGATCCCACAGGCTGGGCCTCCTCCGGGTACCTTCGACTGGGCAATGCCGGTTGGAGACTACTCAGGGGAGGTCTTTCGCTGTAGCTGCCCCGGCCCTGTGGAATGATCTACCTGCAGAGATCCGGACCCTTCCCACTCTCTCGGCCTTCTGGAAAGCCATTAAAACCTGGCTGTTCTGGCAGGCCTGGGGCTGTTGACCCCAAATACGCTCCAGCCCCATTCAGAATGGAGTGCATGATGTGTTGTATTTTATATCTATCTTTCTTCCCTGTATCTTACATTTTTTATTATTATTTTTGTACTGTAAGCCGCCCGGAGTCCTACGGGATTGGGCAGCATATAAATGTTATTAAACTTATAAACTTATGTGCACATGCTTTACGCATATGCGCACCAGGCGCACACTGCATGTGCACTGTTCAATGTAAATTGTTGTGCACGCATGCCCAGAACAATTTACAGTGAACTGCACACACACACAGTCACTAAAATTCAAAATGGTGGCACTCAAGTGGCAGCGAGGGAACTGGTTAAGGGCATGTCAGGCCTGGGTTGCTGCCAGTTCTGCGACCCAGGCCTGAATTCCACAACCGGTTCGGCCGAACTGAGCGGAACCAGCAGCAATCCACCTCTGAGTTGCACCCTTTTCTAGACAGGAGGCATTGCTCACAATCACTCATGCCTTGGTCATTTCTTGGTGGACTATTGCATATATCATTTTATTATTGGGCATTCAATGAGCGCTCTATTGAATATTTCTCTTGCTTGATGCATGGCAGACATTGTACTCTAATCCTATGTAGCATTCAAAATGTTCAAATGTCATAAAGACAAAAATAAAAACTATACTAAGATGAATTGAGGATCTCTGTCCAGTGTTACGAGGGGCCTTCAAGTTATAATAAATATTCACTTTCCTCTCTTCTGTCCTAAATTTCCAGTTTATTCTCACATTGGTCCAGGTTTCTCCAAACTCTCAATACTTTACATTTGTTATCTTCATGTGAAGTTCCTATATTATTGAAGGACCTCAATTTTGCATATGAAAACAAGTTTCATAATCAAAGCGGGATATTTATGACATTCTATAGTTGAAACATTTCAAAATTACATTGTGCTTTAAAATTCAGTTTCTTAATGGTTTGCTGAATAGCTATTGTTGTTGCAGTTAGGCTTAAAGGTTCAGCAAAAGATTGTAAATTGCATAGAATCAGAAATTTTTTGATTGCTTTATTTTTCACTGTTATTTTTCACTGTTCATTGCATTTGGCTTCTAATAACAAATCCTGAAACACTTGTGAGACAAAATCAAAACTTTGATCAATTTCACTGGGTTCAGGCTGGTGTCAAAAATCAGCCAAGAACACACAAAGCTGAGTTGTAGGCAAAAGCATGATCAAGGTCCAGTACAGAAGTCAAGCAAAGGATTCATTATTGGTTGCCAAATTCAGAGCAGTAAGCAGAACAATGTTGTCAGATCCAGACACATGTCAGGGTTTCCAGGATGTCAGGTGAAGCTTAGAGTTGAAGAAAAGCTGTCCAGAATATACTTCAATGTTTGATTGCTTTCAGACAAGAAAGTAAGGACTCCTGGCCCAATTGGTAACATCTTAAAGCTGGTTGCAGAAATTGGACTGCTCAAAAGCAATAATCTATCCCCAAATTAACCATTACTTTTGGAGTGCTCTTCAACAAAATTTGACAGCTTGACTCTTAATATTGATGCTCTTGCTTTCATACAGTTGGAACAATTGCATGGAGAATTCCATCGGTTTTTTACTTACCTTCTGCTCCTCCAACCCTCAGAAGGGAACTAATCTGAGAAATCTATAACTTATTTTATTCCTATCCATTTATAAAATAAGAACATTTCATTTGCAAGCCTACTGTTAACATTATTATTTAAAGCTAATTTATCTTCATAGGAAATCTTTGTCTCTTCTACCTACTTACTAATGGTTGGCTTTTCAAATGTCTATTTGAAATACCACTTGCTTGGTAAATGTTATAGTGCTCTAAATACCTCCTAATTTACATATAAGTTTGTTTGTTTAAAAAAATTCAGTATAAAGCTTTTTAATTGGTTTAGTGGTTGTAATGTATCTAATTCATGAAAGTGTCTGTGTTGGCTATCACAATGTACTCCACAAGCAAACCTTTGTTACTCTTTTTAAAAGCATGTTGAAAAAATGCTGCATGTTTTTGAACTCTTTATAATTGTGTTATAAATATTTTGTTTGTTTGCTTGTGGCTTGTATATCTCAATTCAGAGAGAGGGGGCACCATTGCACTAAAAGTGAAAGGGGACAAATTTTAATATTTGAGCTATTCATTACATGACTTGCATATAATTTGTGAATAGTTTTAGTGTGATCATTTACTTGATCTTAAGTCAAAGGATGAACATTGTCTTTAAACATCTAAGAATTTAAGAATATTGTTTGTGAATATACTTTGCCAGACACATGTCAGAATGATGTAGATTGCAAGGTTCCAGTTTATGACATTAAGCAAGATTATGACACAATCTGTGGTCCAATTGAACCCTTGATACAACAACTTCTTGTCTCTATTTCAACTGGATCATTCAGAGAATCTTTCAGCCTTTGAAGTTGAAATAACAGAGTAAATATGTACATAGAGTCATTGGCTTCTCTGTAATGGCATCTGGAAGTCAACATTTCTAATAAAAGAATCTTCATTTCAGAGTCAGTTCCTTATAACACCTCGTTGACAGTATAAACAATCATTTTGTGCCCTCCATTAAAGTATACCAGTTTAATATTGTTGACCCCACAACAATATTAAGTGAAATTTAATGGTGGGTATAGTTCAACTATCAACAATAAAGGAACAATAAACTTTAATGGTGACTATGGATTGACCATCAGCCGTAAAGGAGCAAGCAGTCAAGAAATATGCCACGAACTATCATCTCAAAATTATACCGCTAGAATTTGAAAGTGCAGTGTTAGTTTTTAGCGGTACATTTAAAAAATAACAATCAAGGGCACAAGCAACTAAGCGATAACAATTAAGTGTTAAGCTTTTTTTAGATGTAATACATGTATTTTATATGAAAATATCTGAACTAAAGTAAACTAAAACAATGAGCCTCCCTCTTTCCAGAAACATCAGGTCATCCTCAAACTTCTTGAAGTCCTCCAAGACTTTTTGAAAAAGAGCTCCCAGCAACAAAATGTTTTCAACCTCAGTTCTTTCAGTGGATTTCAGATGACATTGACTTTCTAGGATTTGAGGTAGGAAAAGGACAGGGCTAGAAGATGGGATTTTTAATGTAGAAATGAGAGGATGCTTTAAAAGACGTCTACACTGATACCTCAAAATGTCAGCTGGCTCTTCAGGGAATAGAATTGGTCTTCAAACATCTCCCATATGTCTACATATTATCAATGCCACTCTTAATCATTATTCAACCAATTGCATTGTTTCATGATTATTTTATTTTTTGAAAACTTGTGCCTAAAAAGGACCAACTTTGAAATAGTAGGCATTTCTTTTTTATTTAATGTCAGACATTGAGGCTTTGTCAAACAAAGCTTTTTATGTCTTCCATAAGGGAGATAATGCCTGGCTCTTTTTTTCATACTCATCAAGCAAGCTTCTTTTACCCATCACAAAATGTGTTTCATTTTCTCCTGGGCTATTTTTACTCTTGAGCAGAAGATGCTTATGCTATGCGAGGTGTTCTGCCCAGATTGTTCTGGAATATTATGACTTTCATTAAAACATCTCTGCGAAGGTATGTGTCAAACCCCTGCCATTTCCAGATGCCTGACAAATGTGTATTAGCCTTTCAGTTATTAGACATGTTGCATATCACATAATCACTGCCTCTGTGTAACTAGAACTTGATGAGGTTACTCTTTGGAGGATGCAGAGAACACATTTGTGTAGGTATCCACGTAGTTTTTATAAATATACCATAAATATCCATATCTGGCTAAAAGGAGCATTTGGCAAGAGAGTGAGACAAGCAGTGCTGCCAACTTGGACTGTGGCTGCATTTATACAACCTAGCTGTGACAATTGCTTTCCTGCACTTCAAGAAAAAAAAAGGGGGGGGGGTTGTAAATGCTTATTCTTAGAAGAGGCAAGGATAAGCAGTAATGGCATTCTATTTTTGGTAAATCATAACAATTCAGAAAACTGGAACTCACTGAGATACCCTATTTGCAGTCATTTCCTCCCTTTTCCTCTGAGTATTTTTTAAGGAAATGTATTTTAGATATAAGTGATGGGTTGCCTTAGGTTGCCAAGCAGAGGCTAGGTAGTTAAGCATCTACCGGTAACCTAGCAACTTGACTTTAAGGATCCTTTCCCCCCTCCTGCATATCATATAATCTCTGAGTTTCTGAAAAAAATACTTATTATTTATTTGCATTCTAAAACTGAACAATATGATATTCTTTTCTTTTTTAAAATTTGCTATAATTTTGTATCAGCAACCATTGAATTGTATCACATTTTAGATAATTTTAGGTCAGTTAAAACAATGTAATTTTTTAAATTTAATATTCTATTTCTAAAACACAATTGTTTAAACAAAGTCACCAATTTAACTTAAATGTTCATGAAAACTTAATAATTAAGCTGACCTTTCCGAAATGTTAAGCTATAAATTTACTAGTTCAGGCTTCTATCAATATATTTCAGTAAACATAACCTCTAATATCAAAGGAGAGTATATTTCATTGAGTTGCTACTTCCACTTGCTTTAATAGGCAGGGCCAAACTTATGTACAATGTAGCTATAGGAAAAAGGGTAACTTCTGATTCTAGTCCTGTCCAGTTTTAATGTGAAAGCTATAAATAGACACTCCTCTACTTTTTATAGTCTTATATCCTTATGTGATAGGTATAAGAAACGAGTCTTTCTTGACGTGATAGCAGTATTCCAGTATTTGAGAGGCTGCCACAAAGAAGAGGGGGTCAAGTTATTCTATAAAGCACCAGAGTGCAGGACAAGAAACAATGGATGAAAACTAATCAAATAGAGACGCAACTTGAAATTAAGGAGAAACTTCCTAACAGTGAGGACAATTAACCAGTGGAACAGCTTGCCTTCAGAAATTGTGGGTGCTTCATCACTGGAGGTTTTTAAGGAAAGATTAAACAATTACTTATCTGAAATGGTATAGGTTTTCCTGCTTGAGCAGGGGCTGAACTAGAAGACCTCCAAGGTCCCTTCCAGCTCTTCTATCCTTTCTAGGGTACAAAAGCTATCCATTGCCTGGTCAGATACATAAACCAAGCTGCGGTAAATGCTATGACTTAATGAAAATGGTAAAACAAGATTTTATTTTGCCCATCAAAGAAACAGCCATTTGTTTATCCTTGGGTGACCACTGCGATAGTTCCCTATAAAATAGCCTGACATGTGTCTCAAAAGATGGGCGCCAACTGTGTCTGCAGGATTGCTTGGGGAATCTAGACTATGTAGTCTATGGTAGTACTGTTGTAGTGGTATGTGAAAAAGAACCTGGGAGATGGGATGAAGAAATGCCTAAGGAGCAGTCAGATAAGAGAGAGCTTAGCCCACAGCTGCAAGATAGATGCAGAAAGAAAGAAGATTTAGAAAGGATCCTCCCTAACTTCTCAGGTTGTAAAGGAGATAGTGGGAGATTTGTACTTTCAGACTTGCAAGATTCTGTTAATGCAGCTTTACAGTAAAATAGCTCATCTACTTGTGTTTCATGTTTGGACTACCTGGGGAGGCTGACATCTGTCCTAGAGTAGGGATGGTTTATCTGGTCTTGGTTAGGTTTGAACCTATTATATATAATTCCCAAATCCTGGACAATCAGACTCTGGGTGCAACTGGTCGATTGGGAGAATCTAAATCCTGTTCAATTGTGAGGAACCATTCTTGGCTGAAAGATTTCATTGCATAGTTACGTCTCTCTCTGCAGTTCACATTTGAGATTTTCACATAATGGCAGTTGGATTCAATTGTTAGAATCTAGAGCTGGAAGAAAGGAATCTTCCCCTGAACATTTTTGCCCAATTATATAAATATTACTAGAGAATAATTTGCATTTCTGGTCAATTATGAAATCAGTCCATCTTTTCACAGTCTACCAACTTAAGGGCAGTAGGGTCTACCATGTAATCCTCTGGATTCTATTGATAATTGCAGTCATGCATAGAGAATGCAACAAACAGGCAATTCCATTTGGTACTTCTACTCTCAGAGATCTTAATGTTAAAACTTAGTAATTTTTTTCAGCAAACAATCCTCTTCTATTTCTGTTTCAGGATCTTTTGTTCCAAGGTTGGCTAATAGTTTGTATGATATCATATACATCATCATAATATATCATTTAGACTTTGTAAGGCTTAAGGTTATTTACAGTCAAATCAAAATCAAACAGATAAAAACTGTCCCATTCAAAAACTATGATAGCCCTTCCTCATCAGTATTCAAACATCCTGTAGAAAGTAAGTAATCAGTGACTTCTTGAAAGCCAAGTACTTGACTTATTCTGCATTTTTCAAAGCAAGATATTCCAGAGTGTGAGGACAGCCAATAAGAGGCTTGTGGAAAAGTTCCCACTATTCTCCCTTCAAGACAGTAAGGACAATTGGAGCATCGGTGAAACTGAAAAGGCTTCCCTGGCCTCTAACTGCTGTTTTAGCAAAACCTTCTCTAGTCTCCTCTAAGGTGACTATGACCCTATCCAGGTTCAACATTGGAAATGGAATTGAGCTAGATTGATGATCAATAAATAGTAGCTCCGTCTTACACAGAATTATTCTGAGTTTGTTTTGATCCATGCCCTCCCCAATTGCAGGGACAGAGACAGGAGTTCGACAATGTCTTTGGTCCATGGAAAGGTAGGGATCTATAGCTGGCTATTGTCAGCATATTGATTATAACTCATATAATCTTTGAACATGAACTGTGAAGCTGGTGGAAGGAGAACATACCACTAAAAAACCCCAAACTATTTCCAGATTGATTTGGTTGAGAACTTCATTTTATTTTAACATTCTTTGTTTTCTAAAATTATTATTCAACTTTTTCAGCTGAAAATAGTATTTGAAAATACAGCATTTTATGAAACAGTTCACACTAAAAAAAATGTCTTCAAATGTTTGGCCAGTTGGGCAACTATGAAAAGGTTGAGTCTAAGCACTTTATAATACATAACATTTTTATGAAACAAAGAACTCATTTTCCCATAACTGGCTTTGCTCAGTGCTATTTCTCTTGGCTTTTCATATCTCAGCACACTAAAAAACCATACATGACAAACATCAAAATTACACATTAGAAATCTTACACCTGGCAGGTTTTTGTACTTATCTGGCCATTTTGGTATAGTGGCTAAGGCATCAGACTAGAAATCAGGAGAGAGTGAGTTCTAGTCTGGCCTTAGGCACAGAGGCAGTTGGGTGACCTTGAGCCAGTCACTTTTTCTCAGCCCTAGGAAGGAGACAATGGCAAACCGTGCCAGGAAAACTACAGGAACCTGTCCAAGCAGTTTCTGAGAATGAGATATGATTGAACATAAGAAGTAAAAGATTGTTATTGGATTGTGGTTTTACTTGTATCTTTGATTGTGCTTTAAAATGGGGTTTTTACTTTCAATTAAATTCTAGTTTATCTTGTGCAGTAGTACTTAATCTATATCCAAGTCAAATGAGCTAAAAATAATTTGGAGAGGGAGGCAAAGTTTAATGAGTATGGAACATCTTTGAAAGCTCTTTTGGAGATTTTGTTGGTTTCAGAATACAGTCTAAAATGAGATCCCAGGAATCCATTTCATAAGGCTGGGTTACTTTATGGAAGATTCCACATTCAAAAGTTTGGGGCTTCACAGAAAGGGCTTTGAAAAAATCTGTCTCTGCCTTTTCCAATTCCAAGTATTGCAGAAGTAACACAGGCTTTCCAGTTGTCAGTCTTTGTTCTGCTTCCAGAGACTCTTTGGAATTGTGCCTGTCTTCCTTTTCTGTTATGGAACAGTGTTGACTTGGAGTTTTTTCCAGCACTGTAGGAGGAAACACAATATTAACAAATTTCATTCAACTGCAAAAATTTATGGGAGCTTTATGGCATTTTTAGAAGAGCAGAAGAATGTTTACCTCTTTGTAGCAAAATTAATAACATCTAGTTTTCACAGCTTGCTGCAGTAATGCAAATGTTACATTTGAGACATTAGCGCAGATTTTAAAGTGAAACGAATGATAATTTTTCAATGATGATAATAAGATAGGGTATGAATCCAATAAATTTAAAAAAACCACAGTTCTGCTAGAATCCCAGAATGTTAAACTTGGGAAAAACTAGGGACAGTTTGAAGATACAATGAAAAGTGACACTGCTAAGGAACTGGTTTCTGAAACCAATTTTAAAATTACCAGTTATCCCATTTGCTTCTGATAATATTGGTTTTAAGTTTTAAAGTACTGTGACTAGCAAATATGTCCATGCCAAATAGCATTTTACCATTGTAAATGAGCCAATCTTGGCGCTCTCAAAAGCAAATGAGCAGACTGCATTCCCGAAAGTGACAGTAGGGCAAAAATATGAATTATAATTACAACGGTTTTAGGGTAGGAACTATCCCTTTTCTCAGAGTCTCTGATATTCAACTCCTACATAAAAATAGTAGTCATGAAGTCTTTCATAAAACACACAATTTATTTATATAATTCACTCTCTTTAAACATAATACTATCAGCTACATGGATATCTTTAAAAGGCAGGGACATGCAATCCGGGGAGACAGGGGAGGCAGAGCCTCACCACTGTCATTATGAAAAGAAAAAAAATGTAAAAGGAAAAAGGCAAGAGCTGAAGGCTGAGCTAGTTGCTGCCAGAGTCACCGTGGATGACTCTGCTTAATTGTTTAAAAAAACCTCTAAAAATGTGCCCTCTACAGGAGGAAGCAGAAGAACAATGTGCCTCATCTAGTCTGACTTTGGGCGTTTTATGATCACTCAAGCAGAGTTAAGCAAGGGTTAAAAGCCTAAAAATTCCTGATATAGGTGAGGCACGTCGTTATCCTGCCGCCTCCTGTAGAGGGCGCTTTTTTAGAGGCTTTTTTAAACAGTTAAGCAGAGTTATCCACGGTTGGAAGAGATACAGTTAAATGATTGCAAGAATGGAAAAGAGTATGCTGTTGACTATTAAAAAAAATTCTTGCATCTGGACCTTCTCTTATCAGGTCCCTTTCCTAACTATACTTTTTATTAAACAAACAACTTCTAACTTTAGGGCCAGGTTAAGTATCACAGCTTTTATTATTTGCAAATGTAGGTCTGTGCTATCATCTGTGAAACTTGAAGCTTTTAGCGGGTTGCTTCAATCCATTATTAGTAGTTCTAATCTACACAGATCAGTAATAAATCTATCTGGGAGAAGAGAGTAAAATGATTGAGGGTTGAAAGGCTGTAAAATTGGAGAATACAGGTAATCTGCATTGCTTTTTAACAGCTCTCCTTCCAGTGTGTATATTAATGGTGCAGTTTTTTATTTAAATAAATGTTGGCCATCCTTATGCATAAGTGTACAAGACCTGTCAAAGAAGGAAATTAAGAGTTGTTGCATTTTCACTGTGTACATTTGAAGTTCAGAAAATAAGTTTATCTTTCAAAGGCAGACAATTCTTTCAAAGATGCATCTGATATTTTTATGTGAGTAAACTTTTATAATTCATAGGTAGGCAATATGGTGATCATGGACACCATTGGGCATATCAACACAAACACGATTTGAAGGTTAAAAACACCATATTACCAATTTTATTTTAATAGAGCCTTATTTTGTAAAAAGCCACAATTATCATTCCCTATGTTCTGTATGCACTATCTTCCTATGTCATACTGGGCTCTCCCCAAATCTTTGGGGAATTTAGTTAAAGAACTCAGGTTAACATAATTAGTGGTAACCTCAGCCTGTCTATTTAATTATTTTTGTATAATTACGATGAACAGAAAGTGCATTGCTAAATCATTTAAATAAATAAATCTTTCATAAAAATGTATATTTATATAAAATTCAGAAGAAGGTACCTTGGTTTGCCCCATGAATGAGATAAAACTCTAAATATTTCATTCTGCCCTAGAATTAATTGCTACAATTCAATAACTTCTTTTTTAATTGAAATCCATTTTGAGAAAATATGCTATTGCACCCTGCAAAACAAACAAGATAGTTTAAGATAACTTTTAAGGGAAGATTTTTGTTTCTAATCTTGACATATTTTATATTTGTTTTGAACTCAAATACTCAATAATGAATATCATTGTATATCAGTTTAAAATGGCCACATCAAATACTGCTGCTTGTTAGTTCTTTAATGGTCCGTTTTCGTGTTCCATGTAACTGTTTGCATTTTCCAAATCATTTTCATGTTCTATTTCTGATTCTTATATCCATGGTATTCATGAAGAGAATAAATATTGTCCTTCTTTTTGTATCTAGAGACCTCAACCTTCAAAAAGCTTCAAACATGTGTTAACGAATATTGGCCTCAGTATTTCTTTCATTATGTTTTAGAAAACAGAAAAACAAATTAGGCATGAATCAATAAATATGTTGCCAAATACAGAATACATGGTATCAGTCTAGAATAGTTCTATATTCCAAAGTAGCTTTTTTTTAATGCAAAAAAAAAAAATCCATTTCCTTTAGCTGTAGTAAAAATGTAAATCTGGCCTTAGAACTATACTTAGATTTGTTGTGGTTTTCTTTTTAAAATTAATATAATTCATGTCATTTCAATTCCCCTGAGTTAAAACAGCAATTACTGGAGCCAGTGTAATAATTTTAACAGTATCAGCAGGTTCTAATTGTCTGCATACCTAGTGACATTTTTTACTACTAGTCTCTATCCAGCCTGAGTGTTTAGCTCACATCTGATATTATGTGCTTCCTTTGTTCCACTGTAATGCTGGATAGTAATTGACCACATTTAGTGAAAAGATTGGAAGCCAGAAAAGAACACAAGGAAATGAAGGTGATTGATGTTTTGAGATTTCAGTATAGTTTGAATTACTGATGCACTATTTTTGAATAGTTGGGTTGCCTTCCATGTCTTCATGTCTCCTTTCTTTGCCCTTCTGTTTCCTGCCTAATCCTCATAAACAATTTAATATAATCCTAATTTGCATCTGAAGTTTGTAATGATGCAATCTTGGTGATACCAGTTCATTTTTATTAGAGAATCCAAACCATCACTTTGTGTTGCTACATTTTTATCGTCTGCTTCTTAAATTATTTTTTCAAAATGGACTTCAATTAAAAAATTGGAGCAATTAATTATAGGGCAGAATGTAGTTTTACTCTCGAACTCTGCTGAATGAAGTCCCATGTGTTTTTGAAGTCAGATTTTGAGATACAAATGCTCATAAACTGTCACACAATTCCATTTTTTCTTTCATTGCCACTAGTATCTCTATAAAAAGGCAAAAAAAATCCTCTCCTTTTTTTGGACAGGGAAGTTATGTAATAGTTTGAAAGGACTGACATTCTATGATTTTTCTGTGCAATTCTAATGAGAGTAGGATGGTATGTAGCTGCACAAATGAAAAACTTGTGGTGCTTTAGAAGTTGATCTGTTTTCTATTGCTTTTAATGCTTTTGTATTTATAAGGATTCAGCTACAGCTCAAAAAAACTGAAATAATATAAAAAATGAAGGAAAATTAAAGGAGCCTGTGTTACAGAAGTGAGCCAAGCAAAGCATGGTAATGACTCACCATAAACTGATCAAACACTATTCCAGTGCTTTGACGTTTGAATATTTTCTACCTGTATAAGGAATCTTTTAGTTATAGAAAGATGGAGTGAAAAAGCCACCAGCTCCAGAAATTTTAATTGTTTGTTTTAGAATTTGTCAAATTAATTGATAACTTGTAGGTGCTCTATGTTTGTGGAGCAATTACAGTAGTTAGGAATAATTATACAGTAAATACCAATTTGCTAGCTGAAGGCCATAATGAATTGAGTAAAGACAGTGGTGACCATTTTAAATAATGTTATTTACAAAGAATATGGTGATTAAACATGATGTTACCTAATTTGTTAATTAAATGTCTGCAAGAAAACAACCAATCTTAGAGAGCACCAAGAACCCAAACCTGAGTTACAAATATTCTCTTCCATTGTATCAATTGGTTATATTAGCAAAAGTCTTACGTTTTTGACTTAATGATATCTGACCATTCCTGCTTTCAATGTTAATTCCACTGTCTAATTCAAGGTTTAGCCCTAAGTATGTTTACCAGCAAGGATAAAATTCAGTGTGGACTCAGTTTGGGATCTTTGTTCAGTTAACTGAAAATAAATGTTTGGAAATGATTTTCTATGTTCATTTGTAGTTTTTAAAATTGCCTCACCCTGAAGAGGTTCTAGGCAGTGCCCAAATTGGAATACTCCTCTGTAAATTATTATTTTTTGTAACCTTTCTTCTAAACAAGATAATAAATTGCGCTTGTTATTTGATTGTCTGTGGTTGAGACCACATAATTTGTCGGTATTTTCTGGATTAATAGGAATTATGGAGATAGATATGGTGGCTTCATATTGTTTACCAACATTTACATTCCTGTGAATTGTTCATTTAAAAAAAACAACCTGAAAGTGATACTTTCCAGAACAGTTAATATTAGAATTATTTTTAAATGAACCAAAATAATTAAACTTAGCAAAAATTAAAATAGCAGAGCAAGTAAAGCAAGGAGCAAAACTGCATTTTGAAATGAGCTGCAGTTGACTTTTTAGCCAAGCAGACTGAAGTTTCTGAGAAATCCATCCCCACATATAACTACAATAATAAAAATATGAAGTCTGTGTGTAATGGAACTCTTCAATTTTATGCCCACATAATACATCCTGTGGCTGTCCAGAGTATGCAGAACATAATACAGAATGATTCCTGAGTGTGGGGAAAATCTAGCTCTTCTTAACAAAATATTAGGAAATGAATTTTCTGTTTCAGGTTATGATAATTGAAACATACATTTCTACCAGCACTGCAGTATAAATGGCTAAATTGAAAGGCTAAAAGGCGATCACAAAAAAGTTAACAGAATAATAGAATTTGAAGGGACTTTGGAAGTCTTCTACTCCAACCCCCTGCTGAAGCAGGAAACCCTATACCATTTCAGACAAATGGTTGTCCAATCTTTTTTTAAAAACCTTCAGTGTTGGAGCATTCACAATTTCTGGAAGCAAGTAATTCACTGATTAAATATTGTAACTGTCAATTGTTCTGATTGTCTCATAGTGGAAATTTGCTCTGTACTCCAATTCTGGGTTCATGATGAAAACAAGTCCTATGAAACCTAGTGTAATTTAACTTCCATTCTCTATAGAATTGCATTCTCTGTACATTTTCTGAAAAAAAAAAACTTAAAACGTATTCATTTTATTCTGCTATTTCATTGTTAAATGAATCAGAATGGAGATAATTCATTGAAACGTATAAACAATTTACAATAATAATTTTAATTACGCATAAATAAGACCTTGAAAACAACATATCTAAGACCATAAGCAAAGTAGCCTCACAACCATGGGAGACCCTCAAAGTCTAAACCATTGAATAGTTGGTACAAATCCAACTATACCAAGAAGTTAAAATCTGATAAGTGAATTTGTTTAAAATAACTACTCTGGTGCTTATGCATTTCTTCACATTTTTCACAGGACCTTTCAAACACAGCATGAATCTAGTAAAATAGAGGTAGAAATATTTACATACAATATTAGAAGTGCTTTAAAATACAGAATATTCTATGAGATGTTGATATGCTTTCTCTTTAAATCTTTGTTGTTATATTTTGATGTAAATCAGATTTGGACGTCAGGGAACAAGTATTATTTTGATGCTGTCAACATACTCAAGCCATGCGCATATCTTGTGAATTGTTTTGGAAGTAGTTTGCAATTGCCTTCTTCTGTGACTCATCCAATTGGCTTTCATAGAAAAGGCAGAACTAGAACTCGTGGTCTCTGAACTACTTATCTTTAACTCCTACATCAAAATGATTCCCTGCAGTGTAAGTTAGAAAGCCATAAAATCATGAACCAAAACTGCACAGGCTAAAGGCACTGTGAAATAAAATTTGTAATGCATGATATAACACCCAGATTAATGGAATTAAAGTCCTAATAACTTTTTGGCATTGTTTCTTTTTTACATAATCAATCTTTATTTCAGTTTAAAATATAAACTTTACTTACAATACAATACAATACAATACAATAGCAGAGTTGGAAGGGACTTGGAGGTCTTCTAGTCCAACCCCCTGCCTAGGCAGGAAACCCTATACCATTCCAAATAAATGGCTATCCAACATCTTCTTAAAGACTTCCAGTGTTGGGGCATTCACAGCTTCTGGAGGCAAGCTGTTCCACTGATTAATTATTCTGTCAGGAAATTTCTCCTCAGTTCTAAGTTGCTTCTCTCCTTGATTAATTTCCACCCATTGCTTCTTGTTCTACCTTCAGGTGCCTTGGAGAATAGTTTGACTCCCTCTTCTTTGTGGCAACCCCTGAGATATTGGAACACTGCTATCATGTCTCCCCTGGCCCTTCTTTTCATTAAACTAGACATACCCAGTCCCTGCAACCGTTCTTCATATGTTTTAGCCTCCAGTCCCCTTATCATCTTTGTTGCTCTTCTCTGCACTCTTTCTAGAGTCTCCACATCTTTTCTACATTGTGGCGACCAAAACTGAATGCAGTATTCCAAGTGTGGCCTTACCAAGGCATTATAAAGTGGTATTAACACTTCACGTGATCTTGATTCTATCCCTCTGTTTATGTAGCCTAGAACTGTGTTGGCTTTTTTGGCAGCTGCTGCACACTGCTGGCTCATATTTAAATGGTTGTCCACTAGGACTCCAAGATCCCTCTCGCAGTTACTACTATTGAGGAAGGTACCACCTACACTGTACCTGTGCATTTTGTTTTTCTTGCCTAAATGTTGAACCTTACTCTTTTCACCATTGAATTTCATTTTATTAGATAGTGCCCAATGTTCAAGTTCTTGGTTTATTGACAGCTGCTGTTTTGGCGATTGGAGTATCTCCTTCTGAAAGCTTTGATTAAAAGAGTTTTTGTGATTTGGCTGTCCTGTATTGCCAGTGACCAAATAATTTTTCTTAAGTTCTTTTTTCATCATATAGCATATATTGAATCTTCAGGTCATTTTGATTCATGTAAAGTCTTGTTCACTTCAAAAAGCAGACTTACAGTGTTACATTAAGACTTGATTTAAAGGATTTCATTGTCCAAGGTATCTCTTCAATCAACTCTTTATGACTTTATATGATTTTTTATAAAATTTATCTCATAGAAGAAAGGAACAAGATTATGATTGTAACATAATAGCATTATTGCTTCTGCTGTGAAAGAATTGACATTTTGGTAGAAATAATCAATATAGAGGAATATTATATAGTCTAATTCAATGTTACCATAGAACAAATGATTATTTGTTCAAGCTGATCATGTAATAGGAAACATAAAACAAACATTGCATTTCCATTCTCAGGAACTGTATTTCTTGTATTATCCTTTAATTAATTAATGTAACATGATATTATAATATAAATTAGACACACACAGAGGTGTGTATATGTGTGTATGCACGTATATATATATGTACAATGTTTTTTAAAAAAAGCGTTGACATTAAAACTGGCTGAAAGTTCTAATGATGAAAGATACTTGAGAACTTGCGGGAGAAGACTGGTTATCATTTAAAGATCTTGTAAGAGTTTGGAAAAAAGGCATGTATGCATTTTTAAAAAGCATATATTTGAAAATCTGTCAATTTTATTTTATATATATTTCAATTGCTATTGTTATTTATATTTATTTTATATTGGGAATTTTCTTCAGTCCTTCCTTTTTTAGTGATAGAATCTTACATCAAAAAAGTCTTTGCCTGAGTTATTAATTCCTTCAGGCAAATTTATTTACCGGTGTTTGTATTCCACCTCTACTTTTTTACAAATAACTCAAGGCAACAAATGTATACAACACACCTTCCTCCTCCTGTTTTCCCCAGAACAACAACACTGTGAGGTGGGTTGGGCTGAGAGAGAATGCCTGGCCGAAGGTCACCCAGCCGGCTTTCAAGGCTAACACTGCTGTCAAAATCTTTGTATCACCATTAATCAATGAGATTGGACAATAATTGGCACACTGAGGGTGATATTTAACTGCTTTTGGCATAACTGTAATATAAGCCTAATTAAAAGCCAGTAATAAAATTCCCTTATCTTTATATAAATGACAACATTTGGCACCAAAAGACTATAAATGTTTTGTACCTGGTGTTTTGCCGCTTGCCATTTTTAAAATGATCTATTTAATCTCTACCTCACATAGTGAAGAAAACTCAGTGAACTTTTATTAATCAACAGTTGGGTCACATGAACATTGCACAGATACATATATCATGTAGAATGCATTTGAAGGTGTAATTATAAAACTCACTGGCAGGCAGGGGGGAAAAAGGAAGAGCCATTTTTTTCATTGGTTTCAGTGCACCTTCCACAACTTTGGTGTTTTGCACTTAATTGGTTTCTAGGTTTTGCACGAGTCTTACTGGGTGTCATAGATTTTCAAACATATCTGTCAAAAAGAAGCTAAAAACAAAATTCCAGGTTTAGCATTCATAGTTACATAATGGTGTAAAAGTCATTTATTTTAATTATTTTTAATTAACAGATCTTTTGGTAATATGTGTTTTTTAATGTTTTTATTACAACTGGAAAATTAGCTTATTTTGGGTTATTTTTACTGATATTATAACATAGATGCTTCCCCTTCAGCTACTAAGCTAATTGGATGAGCTTGAGCAGTCATTCTCTCAACTAATCTCCTAGTTCATTAAGCTATTATAAGGAATAAAGTAAATAAGAAATAGTTATGTCAGTCACCTTGCACAAAATATCAGTATTTAAGCATCAATATTATATTTATGTTTCACTGTTGCTGTTATCCTTGTTTTTTCTCAAGGGCTATACTCAAGAACTGAAATCAATTTGTATTACGAATTATTATTTGCCTTTAAATCAGGGGTGTCAAACTCACAGCATCACATTGCTATCATGTTATGTATCACAATGTTTTTCCCCTTGGCAGAGCTGGAGTGGGTGTGACCTGCACATGACCCATCCTGCCCACGGGCCGCCAGTTTGACACCCCTTTCAACCAGAAAGTTGATTTCAGTTATCCACATATTATTTTGGGTCATAAACCACAACTCAGTGAATCGGGTTATAATTACTAAGGCTCTGAAGTACTTTGGTTTAAATTTAAAAAAAACTATTTTAGATGATGAATGTCATACCTGCA
The DNA here is from genome assembly GCF_009769535.1 of Thamnophis elegans. NCBI lineage: Eukaryota > Metazoa > Chordata > Lepidosauria > Squamata > Natricidae > Thamnophis > Thamnophis elegans. The sequence goes on from NC_045542.1 coordinate 38,999,786, forward strand.
GCTCTTTAAAGCAGTTGAGCTTTTATAGCCACTGTGTGATCTTAGGAAAAGGAGTGGCTTCTTTAAAGAGCTGCAGACCAATACAGAGTTTGCACACTCCAAAAGTCCACCTATGCACTAATCCAAAGCAGCTTTCTGGAATGTAATCCAAAATGCTGCACAACTGTAATACTCAGATGTCAGAGAAGTGGGGCAGTTCTTCCTTTTATGTTAGGAGACCTCAGTCCAATATAATTCTGATAGTTTAACTGCTAGAATTATATTTTGAGACCTGAAACATTAACTGTTATGGTTGACGTTCTGTTAATATTACCGTATTTTGTGTAAAATGAATAGGATTGCCAACATTCCTTGACAATTATTGCCAACATGCCTCAACAAGAATGCAAGAGTTCTTCGAAACAAATCCTCTAGCTTGTGGAATCCTTCAGCATGCCAAAATTATGAATACATTCTTTGTAGAGTATTGTAGAGAAAATTACAATATTGGAAAGAAAAGGCTATACCTGGTTGCAGCAGTGAATTATTCAATATGTCTTTTCTATCAACAATCAGATTGGTTAATTCTTGGAAAAGAGAAGTAGGGTGGGATTTGTAATTCATTAGCACACTGTATTATTGTCTAGGATAATATAGCAGCATGACACTTTTAAAAACTACATATTGCATAATATGCTTATACTTTTAATTTAGATCATAGAGAACCATGTTGAGCCCAATAGACTGGGTTTCCATGTTATCTCTTGAACCATATCAGGACCATTGGAAAATTATCACAATTGAGGGTGATAATTATGGTGATGATTCAAGACTTTATTATCAGTTTTAACATAGGATAACTTCAGTAATTTTTAAATCTATTATGCATCTGGGAAAAGAGTTAATTTATTAAATTCTTATCTGAATTCTCCTGCTTGAGTGCTTCCCCCACTTTATAGTTGTAAAATTACACCAAAGGTCTGGCAACAATTAAATGGGTTAAAAAAAAAACCTTAGCATGTCTGCTTTGAGACTGATAACAAACTGTTCAGTTTTTTAATTTTTTAAAAATCTTGCCTTTATTATTTCCTTGCTCTTTCTACCATGTTTCCCCAAAAATAAGACCTGGCCTTTTCTTTTGGGCCCCCAAAATAAGTAGCAGGTCTTATTTTCAAGGGATGTCTTACCCTCTTATCTTAGAACCATTGCAGCCAGGCCTCAGATGCCCTGACCCTTGGTGTGATTTTACAACTATAAAGTGGGAGGAGCACTCAAGTAGGAGAAGTCGAACAGTGGTGTGACAGTGTTGGGGCATGGCTATGGTGGTCCTAAGGTAAGCGGGTGCAGGGCATGTGGGGCAGGTCCACCCCACACACACACCTGCCCTAGCTTTACTTTTTACGCATGCCCCTCACCCCAGCTTGTACAACAGACAGTGAGACATAGTGGGTGGGGTCTTAACTAGGGCTTATGTTGGGGGTAATGCTTATATTAGGTGCACAGGTAAAAATCAAGCTAGGACTTATTTTTGCGGTCTTATTTTGGTGAAATACAGTAGTTCAAGCTTTAATAACTAGAGATTAGCTGGGAAACTTCAAAACATTCAGCAATACATGTTTCTGACAATGTAACAGCAATTCAATACAAAAGAATATTTGCAAATCTTCTCATATTTAAATTATAATTTTTGAACATTTTCCTCATAAGTAACAATAATACTTAGACTTATATATTGCTTCACTGTGCTTCACAGCCCACTCTAAGCAGTTTACAGAGTCAGCATATTGCTCCCAACGATCTGAATCCTCATTTTACTGACCTTGGAAGGATGGACGGTTCAGTCAACCTTGAGCTGACATGACTCGAATTCCCGAACTGCTGACTGCTGGCAGTCAGCAGAAGTATCCTGCAATGCTGCATTCAAACCACTGCATCACCATGGTTCTTGTACCGTACTTGCTACCGTACTTGTTCTAGAGAAAGTCTAATCCAGCTATGTGATTGAGTTGACACTGATTTGATGGCACCTAATCAAAGTTTTTAGTATTTTTTTGAGTATATAAAATGCATTTATTGGAAAAAACATGCAATATTTATTGTTACTATAAACCCACTGAATAATATGAGGAAGGGCTAACAATTATGTTACTAATGTCCCACTAATGTCCCAATATTTCTGATACTTAAACCAATAGTGCTTGACAGTGATCCAGTTGCTTGGTAGTCATCAGTTTTTAATTATGAAGGGTTTCAGAAAATTACACACTATGCTAACCTCTGATTAGCTTTACAGTTTATTCTGACTGTCTACATTTTGACAAGCATAATAGGTTCTGAATAAGATTGTTCTTTTCATATAGTAATAGTTTTTTAACTTCTTTTAGAGACATAATAGTACTATAGATTTATTATACATCATTATAACTATTTCTCCATCTTTGTATAAAATCATTTTTTCTAAAGCTACATAATTGCAGTTGCTTTACAAATGTCTCTTGAATATGTAAAAGATACGATTTCTGGTCACAATTTATTCAAAAAAATAGAATTGGGCAATCTCACAGGAATGTTGAAGAGTGAATAAAACAAGGATTATAGACCTCAGATATGGCCTCAGTAACTGAAAGAGACATCTCATTGTGAAGATAGTATCTTCACACACACAAAAATTAAATGAACTTGGATGACATTGATCGAGGTTTGATGCTACTTCTACAATCAGAGTAATACAATCAAAGTTAAGTCATAATCCAGAAACTTCAGTTGGTATAAAATATGACAGGTAGGTGTTATGATCCTATTATATCATTTTCATGGGTCTATGGTTCATTTTCAGGCCCAATTTAAAACATGGTTATTTACATTAATTTCTGTCCTTGCTTAGGTTCACAATGTATCCAGAGGGAGATTTCTGCTCAAGTGTATAGATGAACTGCAGCAGGTGGCCACTCATGCATAGATTTACTTAGTAGTAACACACCAGTTTTTAAATGTCACCATAAGGAAAATATACATAGTTTATTCTATTTTCTGTTCCACCTGTTGGCTTTTTAATTTAAAGTAAATTATGTATCAGAATTGCTGTTTTACTGAGCAGCTATGAATTGGTTGTTGGAAGTCATTATTTTACCAAGTTTTATGTCTATTGTTAGCATTTTCAGATGCATCATTTGAGAGCTACTGCAGTAAGGTGGCTAATAGAGTTTAGAATAAAAGAAAGACTGACTTTGTCCATAATTTACAGCAATACTGTCTCTACTGCACACAATCCCCAGTCACATAAATGTATTGGGAAAATGGTGAATGTAACCTAGAAGCATTTATAAATTCTTTCTATAGTAAGATGAAGAAAAAAGCACGAAAAAACACTCCCAAGGAAGTTGCTGCACTAGATTCTGTATATCACTTATTCATGTGCAAGCTGCTTTACTTTCCAGTTTGGATTTATAATTTGGTCAGCACTGTGAGGAAAATTATATTATTAAGTGATGTCAAAGAAACCAATTACACCAGAAATCAAAGTGCTATATTCTTTATGCGAGAATGAGAAATTTAAATTCTCATGGGGGTTTTGCAGATACTTGAAGATACTGCTGTATATATAATAAACATAAAATATATTTAATATATTTTAATTCTGAGACAGTATAAACTTCAGATTCCTACCCATGTAGATATGGTAATGAATGCCAGATTATTTATTCCCATTTCAGGATAATGAAAAAGTTGGAAGAGTAGCAATCTTGCTGGTCAGCCGCTCTAATAATGCAATTATCCTAGACAACTTTTTGTATTTTGTTTGACTGCAGTAATTGCAAAATAATTTTTTCACGTATAGAAAACATGAATTGGGCACGGACTTTTCCCCCTTGTTTTCTTTCTGCACAAATAAAAAAGGGGAACTTCGTAATTACAGTAAATATTTGCAATATTTTGTATTATTTTTGGAACTTTATTGATTGTAAGCTGCCTAGAGTCACCTTTTAGTGAAATGGGCAGCATACAAATTTAATAAATAAATAAACCAAGGTTAAGATCTCTAGTAATCAGCTGAAATTAAGCATTCATTTTGAGATATATGGGAATATATAGTTTTTTAAAAGATGTCTGCCACAGAATTTTATTTTCTTGTCAGTCCATCAACAGGATCATATTTAAATCTGAGATATTAAACAATCACAGCAGGTGACATTTTAAAGGAAATCGGGGAAGAAATATATTTCGCATACATTTAATATCTTACTGCATAAGACATAAAAATGATCTGTAATAAATAGGTTAACTAAATGAGCTCACTCCAGCATAATCATAGTTTGCATAGTCTTCAGAATCAATTCTTGCTAAATGGGACTCAATGTAGAAAAATTAGGGACTTGGTTATTATTGTTTCACTACAATGCACTGTGCATAAATTGACATGACAAGGTTGCCATGTTTGTTCTGTACCTCAAATACAGAGTGGGAGAGAAAAGTTTTGTCTTTTATTAAAGTACCGTTTGAAAATAGTACTGTTTTCTCTTAATTTATCCTTACCAGCTGCATTTTTTTTCTCTTTATAGTCTACTTATTTTTAACTTCTCCTCTGGAAAGCCTAGATAGGCCAGATCTTTTTTTTTTTTTTTTTTTTGAGCCATACTGTTGCTTCTCTAATCTCATGGTGTTACTCCATTCAAAATATGGGATATTACTGGCATGATTAGAGATTTTTCCCACTTGGCCCAGCATTATCCTGTTACTTCCACGGCATGTCAGATGCGAGCCACAAAGAGGCAGGAAATGTCAGCAACTAGCTGACATTTAGAAGTTCCCCAAGGTGGCTCCAAACACCCAGAGTGGGGACTGAAATCAGTTTTGTTCTAAAAAGTTAAATTGATTATCCGGTTGAAATCATCCTTTCTTTAAAAGTGAAAATATGAAACTTCTGAAGCAGTTCTGAATTCTTGCTTGGTTTTTTTTTTTTTTTTTTTTTTACAAATATAGAGAGCTAATTATTTCTGTTTACCAAGCTCATTATATTGGACAGAATTTCTCACTTATCCTCCCTGAAACTTGTTTGCTTTGTCATTTTAATTCTGTGAAATACATGTCACTGACTCTTAGTTAAATGTTAACAAGTATGTATGCTCGGTCTCTTGGGTAAATAAACATAAATAATTTTAGACTGGAAAAATAAAAATAAAAACATTAGCAACTTTGTGAAGAAAGATTGAAGATATTTCTAGTCAAGATGTTGTGTAAATAGTTTGGGTTACTCTAGTTTTTCACAAAATTAATTTTTATCCACATAGTTATTTTGCTAAAGCCATTGTGAGACAAAGGGATTTTTCTGTGAATTAAGCTGCAAACATTTTACAAGTACCATCATGTCAAACCAATTCATGTTATCATAAAATATCTCCTCTCCTTTTAAGCAGCAATTCTAATAATTCCCAAGCATAGTCAACATTTCCTTAGGGTTTTTCCAATGCAGTAACACTATATTTTTGTGAACCCTAATCTAAGCCTTAGTAGGTGGTGTTATAGCTTTGCTTTTGTTCTTTGGTGGTGATTTTGTTTTTGTTCCAGACAAATCAAATCTGCACTAAAGAGATGGCCCATTGTAGATTTATACAATGAGGGTGTCTCAATTGTACAATCAAAGAAGAGAAAGCTCTTGCTGGAGTATGTTTCTCTAGAGAAGTTAGGTTATTTGATGCCTATGTCTATAATAGGGGATGCATCAGCCTAGCGGTTAAAACACAGGGTTTATCAATTGAAAGGATGGCAGTTGTGACCCAAGTACCACGTCATGAGTAACCCGTTCTTGCTCCAGCTCCTGCCAACCTAGCAGTTTAAAAGTATGCAAATGCAAATAGATAAATAGGCATCACTTTGGTGGAAAGGTAACAATGTTGCAGGTGCATCAGTGTATAATCATGCCAGCCATATGACCACAGAAAATGTCTTTGGACAATGCTGGGAAAATAAAGCTAGGAAATAGAGATGATTAGACAGGAGAAGCCTTTACTTTTACCTTCATGTCTATAAGTGCTGTTATCCAAAACAGTGAGGAATTATGATGATAATTGGTATAGTCAACAGGGATAGATAATGATTTCTAAACTTGTACTATGTAGGATAAACAATGTATTGCTTGTGGTTGCATTCCTTTTTTTTTAATGATCAATTTCACTGGGATGATTCTCATTAGAATAGCAATACAGAAAAGGGGAGCCTTTCCTCCCCTGCTTTCATGTCAAAAAGCTGTCCTCCCCAGCCAACACTCTCCTTAGCTTTAGAAATGAAGCTCCAACTTGGTGGGATCAGTTTTCATCGTAATTGGAATAGAAAAGCAAACAGCTAAAATGTGGCTTCCAGCAAAAATCATAGACACCACAGCAAATTGATGTTCACTTTAGCCAATGGGATAATATCATATCTCATTGGGTCACTTTTGCATGGTTCTTAAAAATAACTATGATATCTCCTTATAAAGATTGTTCATTTGTAAGTTGATTTGTAATGTAAATCCACATCATGTCAAATTAATGATACAGTCCACATACCGCAACAGGAATGGTACCTACAGTCTTGAATTTCTAGGGACGGAAGGAAAATTCAGAATTTTAATTGACATGAAGTTGCCAGACAGACTTGAGATAGTCTTTTTTTTTGCCGGGGGGGGGGGGAGTCTTGCCTCCCTTGTAGAACTATAAGAATATGGTGCTGCTCTAAGCATCTCATAAGAAAATTGGGATACCGATACAAAAAGATTCAACTATTATAATATTCTTGGCAGAGTTCTTAGTAAAATTCTTTTCCCCCACCCCACGTTATTTGATCCATTTTTGCAGGCTTGTGAAATTGCTTTATAATAAAATCCTATAGGATAAACTGATTGTTAACAAGAATTTGTTTTTCAAATTTCTTTCACAAATAGGTGGCTTTGTAAAGAGGTAACTGAATATGCAGTATGAGTGGATTTCCTAACAATTCTATATCAAAACTCTTTATTCATACTTCCTGTTCCCTTAATTTTATTTATTACAATGCATATAAAAATCTTATGCACATGTTCAACAAAACATCACTTTATGGATAAAAGCATAGTTCCTAACCATTTGATAAATGATCTCCAAACAGCCGTAAGAATGATGCTGCATTTTAACTGGACACAAAAATAAACATTTTCATAGGGCATTAAGGTGCAGGTCAGTCAGGTTGCAAGACTTCTTACCCTAGTAGTACAAGAATTTTTCTTGAATCTTCTAGTAATGTATATACTTCATACCACTTTTAGAAAACTGTCCCATGATATTTTTTCTGTGGTAAACATCTGGTAAAATCATTTTGAAAGACTCAATGTGGACTCAAATTATCTACATAAGCCATGAAAATCACTTTAGATTGCTCCACAGCTGAGGTTTTTGAGTCATGTACTCCTAAACTAGAGTCTGTATGCCAGAAGGAAGCAACATGGCTTCTAAGTCATGTCTTTTGTAGGCCCTGGAAATCCTGTTGCCAAATTTTATAGGCAGACGCCAAGAAACAAAGGTATGCCTTTCTATTATTTTAGGATAACAAAAATCTTGAAGTCCCCTGACCTGAATCCTGTGCCTACTCACTTAAATGATGTCACCATAAGATTTCTTCATGTAAAAGTTTGCATGTAACCATATGGAAGCATGTGTTGATAAAATATGAATAAATAAAATCAGCTCTGATATAGTTTATGTATACAAAATTTTAGTAAAAAATACTGTTGGGTACATACCCTGAAAACACTGCCTTCCTTATTTAATCATAGATTATCTTTTTTTAAAAATCCTTGATAATTGCAGGTCAGGGATCAGCCATAAGACATTTTTTCTATATAGAAAAAAAAATTAGAAATCTTTGTAAGGTGACCTTGGTGACAAGATTATAATATTTTTTTTTATTCAGTTTTAGGGTAAAGTAACACATTTCTAAAGTACATTATATATCTTTTCCCCTTGTATCAATAAATCAAATAAATTGCCTCTTCCATAATGCACTCCTGTTGTTATAGTAGACCTTATCTGATTTTTAAGTACTGTTCAAAGGATGGGATGGGACGGCACATGGGGTACCTGAATAAGAAAACAAACCATAATACTTTTTTGTTCAAAGGTCAGCTATAATATAACTTTTCACAGCAAAGCTGTTCATAAGTCACTTGAAAAATAACTGAAATAGCAAACATTCACTGCATCCCAAAACTTTAATTATTTAAAAGTATTTTTTTTAAAGTACAGAATATAGATAATTAGGGAAATCAAATTCGGAGAGCACTGTTTTGAAGAAAGGTGGCTTTTTAGCAGATGAAGACAACTTTTTCTTGGGCAGAATAAATTTGGATCCCAAATGAATTTATATAAGGTATCTATTATTGTTATTGTTTCCTGACAATATTTACTATTAAATATACCTCTTTTATATGTAGAAGAAAACCTGTCAATGATTCAATCTCATGTAACATTTTATTTGGTAAGAAAAGGCTCAGATGCCATTTATTTATAAAATTTCCTTTCATCACCTAGCCTTTACAATGTAGCAAATATGTAGGAATTGTCTATGGATGTGTGGTAACAGAAGTGAGTCACCCATACAAAGCAGCTGGTCTTGTGTGAAAAAAACACTTGTCTTAGTATTTTGCTATGTGAATTACTCTCAGATCGATAGTTTCATTGATACTGAGGGTCTTCAAATAGGTTGATTCTAACACATGTGCCCAAGTAACTTTCAAGAATGGAGGAAGAAAAAACATGGTATAATTTTAAATATTCTCATCATTATTTTCCACATCTGGTACCTTGTTATTGACTTTAGAGGCCACTTTGACTCCGAAGAATATTTATAATGAAAATTTGGCATCAGTATAGATGTGTTGGTAAAACACATTTTTATATTTTCCTACCAGATCCTCTCTTAAAAATTTGAAGTATCCATACTGTTTGCTAATTGCCTATGACAATCATGTGATGAAGACATGGCACTAGGATTGAGGAGTAGAGACACTCGAGGTCTTGTCCACCCTTAGCACAGAATCTCACTGGGTGATTAAGGACCACTCAGTTTTAAAGAACCTCAAAGGTTCATAGAAAAAAGGTTCAGAGAAAATAAGAATAGGGAGCCCTCTGCATACCCAAATAAAAAGCAAGATTCAAATTAATAAATATAAGAAAGAGTCCTATGCAGAAGTCATAAGATCCACCATTACTGAATCGGTAATTCATGAGAGGGATCACATTTAGAAACTAATCATTTGAACATCATGTGAACTTGTTATTTTATTATAGCTCTGACTGGAAAGTTTGGTTAGTTGGCAGATTGGTGTGGGAAAGGGAGAGGCCTTTGATGTTCACAGCTTTCTTCCTTTTTCCCCCTTCATAATGTTTATCTTTCATTTGTGTAAAGAGAAGTGGTGAAAGAAACATATATAATAATCTAAACATTGCAAACTGATTTACTGTCAATACAGAACACTGACGTTCTACTCACTTTACAGTAACACGGGCAGTTTTGTCTTCAACTGAGTATTTTAATAGCTTGCAAACAGTGCTTCTATTAACTTTTAAAACTAGAAATGTTCCAAAATTATTGGGTTATTTTTAGGGCACATATTTATTATAATCTATTAAGAGAGAGATGGCATGAGTATGCTTGACTAATGTCACTAATACTGCAAATTAAAATAATAAATTGTAATATATTATTTGTGCTATTAAAACCCACTTTTTGCTTTTTACAGTTTTTACTTTTGAAGCATCCATTGTCAGTTTGTCTCATGTAGTTTCACAAAGAAATGTAATTGTCCAATCTAATAATTCTGATGATAAATCCTGATTCAGAGCAAGACCATCCTCACTAACTCTCTGATAATCGTCCCAAACCACATCATAAAAGAACAAATGGTACATTACACAAGTGTTGCACAATTGGAAATAGCATTTCAGTTTGATTTGTAGCATGCTGGAATTACTCTCCTTAAATAGAAGTAGTCATTATACAGTGGTCCTTGTCCTTCTGTTCTTATCAGTGAGCTAGTAAATATAGGTTTCACTAGATTTGTAAATAGCAGTAGGCTTAGGCACAAGCCTAAAAAAGAGTTCAGAATACACCCATCATTTTGTGTTGAGATTTAGAGGAGAGGGGAAGAGGGTTGCTGCTTTGAAACTAATGCAAATACAGGCTTGTTAAGCGAATCACTGCAGTTGTTAAGTTATGACATAGTTAAGTGAACCTGGTTTCCCCGTTGACTTTATTTGTCCGAAAGTTACAAAAGGTGATCACATGACCCCGGGACACTGCAACCATCATAAATATGAGACAGTTGCTAAGCGTCTGATTTATCACGTAACCATGAAGATGCTGCAGTGGTCATAAATGTGAAAAAGGGTTGATACGTTATTTTTTTTTTGTGATGTAACTTCAAGTGGTCACTAAATGAACCATTGTAAGTTGAGGACTATCAGTACAAGCTTTTTAAAATGTTGGTTTCAGTGTCCCTTGATATTAAGGATCAGAATATCAATCCTCATTCATTCCCTTCATGTTTTTCGAATGATAATGGCCCCAGTGTATAGTTTGAAGACCCATGATAAGTTAACATTATTGAATGTTGTCCAGCTTGTCCAGAATGAAAGAGAAAAAAATATATGGAGAACTATAACCAGTGAATGCCAGCTTCCAAAGCAAAAGATCTAGATAGGAAATCATTTTGATTCAGTAAGATTTAGTGAGACCCAATACACCTAATGACCCTTTTTATTTATTCCATTAATTTCAAAAATGTAAGTATAGCTAATTTCATTAGATTGGGTTTGAAAATGTGCAAACTGTTGCCATTAATTTTATACATGTTCTTTTTCTCCATAATGCCAACTATTTAGAAAGTACTATTTATGTTAGAAGTACTTGCCAGAGGGAGCCAAAAGCTCGTTTTAAAAGGTTGGATTTGACGTATAGCACAATATACAAAATAGAATTGCATGGGATACTTGAAAGTTTTTCTGGGAGCACTTGGAATTTTGAATAAAGTGAAAGACATGATAGACACCAATTTCTACAGGTTCTGCTTTGCCATTTTTGTTCACCATGTCACAAACATCTGTATTTAAAAAAATCACAATACAAAAAGATAAGTAAAATTAAGTAAATTAGTTTTTAGAACATGAATGAAGTAGAAGTGGGATCTGAACCTCACCACAAACATCTGAATTAATTTTTAATCTCCTGTTTATTAGTCATTATGAAAATATATGGTTTCATCAAAACCCAAATAGACTAAATGCTTTCTCTCCATTCTCTCCGATCTCCTAGTCCCATTTGTTCCCCTGCCTCGCTGTCATCTCTAAATCTTGCTTCTTTTTAAGGCTCCGTCAGTGCTAAGAGTTTTTTCCTTCCCTCTGCCTCCCAGCTGGCCAGGAGAACTTAAAAGCAAGAGTGTGCCTCCAGCCACTCCTAGCCTTTATTTCTGAAGAATTTCTCTGAGTCTCATGGGAGCCAGAGGCATTCTGTGGAATAAAGATGGCAGACAGCATGGAGGGTTAGCTCATTACTTTGAAGTCTTCCCTCACATAAAATAAATTGCGGATAATACCAAAGTACTTTGTAGACAGAACAGAAGGTGCCTGTGGATATCATGTTGCTTTATCCCCTCACAGGCATAAGCCTGCTCACATGATACAAAATTTACATTCAAGAGTCATTCCTCCCCCCCTTTTTTGGTATAATATAGTGAAAAACAATTTCAAGATGAAGGGACAAGAAAAGACACAGCAAATCTTTCTCTTAGTAATCAGTTTAGGCTGTTATGTTGCAATGCATTTTTGATGGACTTCCATTATACATGCTTTGTTATTTGTACAGTGCGTAATAATACAGAACGGAGGAGATCTGAAGCTCTCTTGTGCTATTGACTAAACGTTTTGGCATCAGAAGAAGTTGAAGCTGTACAGCCCTGTTAATAGTTTTAAGTTAACTCTTGGCATTACTTTAAAACAATTATGCAAGATCTATCACAAGTACTCCTCTTATCTTATCTGAATTGCCATTCATCCTGTAAATGATTTAAACATACACTATTCCATTATTGTTTAAGAGAGATAGAAGAGGATTCTGTTAAATATTTGTACTGTGAGTTATTTTAGTTGCTTTGAGCCAGTTTAGAAGCTTTGCACTTTACAGGTTTTGCTTTAATGCGTCTTAAGTTCCCAAATGAATCACATTCCGTATTTGCTGACTAGTCTGTTCTGCATAGTTGAATGGAAAATGTATAATAGATCCAAAGTATTCACAGGTTTAAATCATTGTAAAATAAATGCAGTTCATTGGGAACAACAATTAATCTTGTTATAGATGCATTTGAGTTTGGCACCTAAGTTATACAACACAGGAAGCTGTTTTATATTTTCAGTAAATTGGTCCCACTGGCCTAATGTTGTCCTTATAGAAGCAATAAGCATGAGCTTGCAGGAGTTTTTATAATATTTTTTCTCTGTCAGCAAAGTAATACTATATGTCTTATTCTAGCTAATACAATTATTATTGGCTTGCCAGGGCTGCTGTAGAAAGGAACTAGCTACTTACTGAGATGAAGGGGGAGACTTATTACATGGGCAACTTCACGAAGGAACTTAAGAAATCCATGAATGGTGCAAGCACAGTTTCTTTTATTTTGTTAACTTGTAATGCTGGAAAAATTCATTGCATTTTTTTTAATATTGTTTCAGGGTTTACAATATGAGATTGAAAGTTATCACAATCAGGTGCACTCTGCAGAAGAAAAGCTGCAACAGAAAGATCTGGAGGCACAGGAACAGGTATAATTATTTTGCTGAGAGATTTCTGCTTTTTAGACAAAGGACAATGAAAAGCACACATGAACGATTTTATATATGAAAATAATCTCTTACTTTAGGGGTGTCAAACTGGTACCCTGCGGGCCGGATGTGTTACATGCAGGCCACGGCCACCTCAGTTTCACGAATTGGAAAAATGTCACAAAACGTCATGTGACAGTGACATGGCGAGTTTGACACTTGTGTCTTACTTGATAATACAGTAGATGTTTTGCTGATCTTTGTAGGATTTATATTTTATTTGTATTAATAAGAAAGATGTCCATATCCTGAGCTAATGCCCCCTTTTTTGGTTTACCTTTTTAGCTGTTGGTGAGGTACTTTATTGTAGATGAGAATACTATTTTTGCATTTATAAAGATAGTATAAAATTATTTATTTATTTATTTATTTAGGCTATTAATTTAACAATCTTTTGGCAAGCTACATTTTCTAAGTGGAATTTATAAAAAGGAGGTTGATTTAGATTTGGTGTATACAATACTTGGTTTTATATGTCCTGGGTGTCATGTTATATACGTTTACTTTTAAAATAAAAATTGTGGGAACATATATTAAACTATGGAGATCAGCATTACAAACATGAGCAGATATAAGCCTTAGATTCACTTGCTTTCCCTTATTTCTTGCCTGAAAGATTTTAGTTGGGATATCTGGGGTTGTTCAAACCATGATTAGTTCACAAATTTTAGAATTTTAAAATGTTCTTTAAATGAATGAAATTATGGCCTTCTGGTTGATATCTAGTGTTGTCTATCTGCCAGCACAATTGACAGTATGATAGGACATTCTTTTCTGCATCTCTCTGCACAGTTCTAAAATCAAAGGATTTCCCAACCTCCTGGATTAGATTTGCGTGGTGTACATAGAGTGCATGAAGGGAAGAAAGGGTTTGCTGTGCTGTAGAAGCAGCTGTCTATTTGTATATCTTTAGATGTTGGTGTAAAGTGGAAATAGAAGCTTTAAACTTCTAGTATACTCATGTAGCAACTTATATTTTCACTGATATCTCTCTCCTTTTTCTTTTAGTCATGTTCCTGATCTTTGCCTTAGGGCAGGGTTTTCCAACCTTGGGAATTTCCAGGAATATGGACTTCCTGCAACCCACAGAATTCCACAGCCAGTACAGCTAATATGACAATTGGTGAGAATTCTGGTAGTGGAAGTCCCATCCTGGAAATTCCCACGGTTGGGAAACACTGCCTTATGGGATTATTTAAAGTTTTAATTCCTTTTATTTTTAATTATCTGTAATAATAATTATCTCCTTTTTATCAGGAGGAATTTGTGGTAAGCGTTAATACACAGCAAACAAACACAAGTAGTTCTCGTTTAAGAATGGAATTAGGGACAAGAACGTCCATCACTAAATGTTGTTGTAAAGGGCAACATGACACGATGTACTGCTTAGCAAACAGCACTTCCACTTACTGTTGCTAAGCAAACTGTTGCAGGTCATTTGCAAGGGCTTCACATGGTTGCCATTTGAGATTTCCTAACAGCTTCCTCATTGACTTTGCTTGTAAGAAGGTTTTAAACGATGATCAAATGACCAAGGGGTGCTGCGGTGTTGTAACTGAGCACCTGAGTCATGATCACATGACCATGGGGATGATGCAACCATGAAGTCCAAATTATCACTAAAAAGTGGTTGTTAAGCAAGGAGCACATGTAATTGTGACATTTGTGTATAAAACCCAACTTTTGCAACTTATTTGTTTGCGATACGTCTCTTATCCATCACCTAATGGAGAAAGTTCACGATATTCATGCATTTCAAAAGGAAAAAGTGCTGCATAAACATCAATGGATTTCTTTCTTAACAAACACTTAATTTTGTTGCTTGTTAAGAATACTTTTGAAACATTTTAAGCTTTTTCTAGAAAAGAAAAAAAAGTTAGCATCACTAATATACTTGAACTTTATTTATTCAGTTTGTTGTTGTGCCCCAAACCATTTTTTCCATGCTTGTCTTAGAAGAAAATAAGGATATAGGTCAACAAGTCAGAGAACTTCCTTCTAGGACAGGGACGGCGAACCTATGGCATGTGTGCCACAGGTGGCACGTGGAGCCATTTCTGAGAGGATGTGAGGCATTGCCCTATCAGCTCCAGCAGGCATGCGCATGCTGGCCGGCTGATTTTCGGCCTTGATTTTCGTCCATTTTTCACCCTCTGGAGGCTTCCCTGAAATTTGAAAGTATTTGTATACCAAATGATGAATGATTAGGGAATGAATAAGTAAAGTCATGCTATCCTTCTTTATGAAGTTTTATGTCTGCCATGTCAGCTTGAAGTGCATGCGTGTTCCTCACAGTTAAAGCTTTGGATCCAAAAGTTGTATTCATGTATTCAGATATGTAGTCATATAGAAGACATTATCTCCATAATTTCAGATCTAGTCAGCATGTCAGTCTTACCAGGATCAACTGATTTGTTGATCCTTGCTCAACCATCAGTACCCCTAGGCAACTGTCTATCACTCCTGATTCAGATTGAATACAGATACAGTACATTAGTGTTACCATGTCCCAAACTTGTAGATAGCAGTACCCAAAATATGTTAAGTAGGACAAGGGAAGGAACAGAATTCAGTGAAATAAATAAGTTGAACAGGAATTTTCCGTAGCTATTTTTTGTAGCAAGCCTGCAGCTAGAAAAAGAGCTATTGCAATACAGTGCTGCCTTTTTACTTCTCAGGCCATAGAGCTGTTCCCATCAAGATTTCATGCTTAAGGAACCAGTTGCTGCTGAATAATCCAGGAGGAACAACAAATGTGACGAAATCTCTTTCAGGTTCACATCCAAACCTGAAATCATTTTCAAATTGGTCAACACAAGCAGCTTCCTTCAAATGCATCTGTAGCTAACTAGCCATTTCCCAAGAAAGAGATGTCCGTAATTGGTAGTTGTTTTGTAAAATCCAGGGACAGCTTCTTCATGAAGAGTTGAATTACACAATTTATTCCATAATGAGAAATCAATTGCTACCTGGAAAATTCACCACTATATGTTTGCCATCTATGAAGTAGAACCCTATAGCTTTTTTTAAGGCTACCTTATAGAAAAAGTTGACATAGTAATGCATTTACCCAAATATTCTAATACAAGTAGTTCTTGACTTATGACCACAATTGGGACCAGAATTTTGGTTGTAAGTTGTTGCAGTTGTAGGTTGAGACACAACATGATCAGGCAGAGTTTTATGGTGTTTATTAAATGAATTACTGTGGTCATAAGTATGAAAGCATTTTATCCAATGTGAGTTTTATGCTGGAAAACGGCAAACTGTGTCATAGAATGTTATCACATGACCACAGGTTGTAAATGTGCACAGGTTGCCAAGTGCCCAAAATGCAATTACATGACTGCGGGAATGATGTGGCAGTCATAATTTTGAGGACGTGTCATAAGTAACTTTTTACACGTCAATCGTAACTTTGAACAGTCATTAAGAGATCGGTGATAAGTTGAGGATTACCTGTAATGTTCTCCGCATTTCTTTTTTCCAAGTCTGATTAGAGCTAGGAGAATTAAAAGAATGTTTTGCATGCTTTTATCTGAAGCAATTAATTATTTAGTGTTAACTATTCTACAAAGGAAAAATTGAATGAGTCACCTCAAAATGTTAGCTCCCTTTCATTGTTGATCCTTATCCACACTAGCTACAAATGCATCTGCAGAAACCAGTAATGGTAATTAAAAAAAAACCTATTTGGGACTCTTCTCTACTTCTATAAGATACTATTGTCTTGAGACCACATTTTAGAAAGGTTCAAAAATTGCTTTGGCATAGTTACAAAAGGCAGTTTCATGGGCTTTTACAAGTCTGCATCAAGTAAAAAAAAAGCTTATTTAAATGCTTGCTGTTTTTCATTAAAAGG
Source organism: Thamnophis elegans (assembly GCF_009769535.1). NCBI lineage: Eukaryota > Metazoa > Chordata > Lepidosauria > Squamata > Natricidae > Thamnophis > Thamnophis elegans. Next base: position 39,016,511 of record NC_045542.1, read on the forward strand.
AAAGTCTTGTGTTTTGATTCTATAACAACAACAAACAAATGAATGAGACATGAAAAAAAACTGTGGTTTTAATTAAAAGCACAAGACTGTTTCTTATTATTTCTTATTGGGTGGTATCTTAGTTCTCCATGTTTGCCTTGTTTTTAGATGAGAACTGCCCCTAAGTTTATGCTCATATCTAACAAATTCACTGGAGAGCAAGCTACATGCTACATTGCAGCCATGTCCAATGAAGTCCTGATATGGGCATTCTTGATAGCAGCTACAGTGTTAGCATAGGAGGAAAGTTTTGATTCGGGTTCAGTCTAGTTCAGATTGCTTATCTAGAGACTGAACAGTGTTTTTAGATAGGAATCTTGCTTAGCCCTACTGAATAACATTTTATACTGAAGCATGGATTTTTTATATATAACCTGCATCCTTGGTCATATTTGAATTATAGCTTTTCACCATAACTTTTTAAACCTGGAACCTGCAGATCATCCTGATTCTTAATTTGTAAGGAGTCAGTAATTTTAACCAAAAAACGAGCCCACATGAAGTTAATCATCTTTTCAAACTCAAGCTTAGCTTGGTGTGCTTTCAAGGTTAAGATCTCAAGAATTATTTGATTTCACATTACCCTTGATAATATACAGACTCCCATGGAATCAAAGAACAGTGAACCTCTCTGTAGTAAAGATGGAATAGTTCATTTCTATCCCAGTCTTGCTCGATTGGAGATGCATAATAGAGTGAATGATGGAGCATTGAACTCTACTGATTTATCAGCTACATGGAAGTCACCAGTGAAGTCTCTGTAGAAAAAATAAAGTCTCTTCCAATGTGATCATTCTGTTTCAGGATGAAACAATTTGAATTGAACACTTCCCTCAGCTGAAATTAAAACAAACTGTATCTAAAAATTAGAAGTACTAGTTGGAGGCAAGCTCCACATAGATTAACTGGGGACAGGTTTTAGTGAAAAAAAAGTCCAGCTTGAATATATGTACATCCTTTTACAACTCCTCCCCAAGTTGTTTCGGGACATTTCATTCAAGTTCTCTTATTATTTAGAAAAGGAGAACTAAATCCACCAGAGAATAACTCATCATTTGGGAATGTTACTGAGAAAGGAGGGATACATTTCAGTAATATTTTCTAAGCCTTTAATTAACTACTTTTGAAGTAAATAAACTAAAAAGCAAGAAAAATCCACATTTCTGAGATTATTTAGAAATAAAATTCATTAAATTAAACTTTACTTATTCATTAATTTAAGATTCACTGATGATGTTACCTATTCAGTAATCAAACCTCTGCAAGCAAATCAACGTAGCTCAGAGAGCACCAAGGTCTCAACAACGTTCATTAAAAAACTGACATTCCTATTTCATTCCAAAGTGCAAAATGAAACCAGAAATCTTAATTGCAAGAGAACAATGATTCAATCGCACATTTAGTTGGTCAGTTGAGTGTTTATTATTCCAGTTTACTCAAGTTGATTTTGTAATAAATGTTGGATGTTTATAACATTCAGCTTAGCTTTTTTGTGTTTATGCCAGTTAAATAAATTTGTTTTAAGATAGCTATGATGCATCATGTGAAAATTTTGCTTGCTAAACAACTTACATTACAATGTCTTACACTCAAATAAAATATAATTATCTGCGGTTTATGGACAGAAACAAACTCTTTAGGACTAATATAAAATATATTGTTCATGTCTAATCCTGGGAATTTAAATACTAGATATCAAATGCCATGATAATATCCTTGCTTTACTCATAGAGATACCTTGCTGATAATCAGCATTCTTAAAAATTCTTGGTTGTATCAAAATTATTTCATTTCTCTGGCCTACTATATAGCATTGCACAACATTCCAGCAGTTCCAATGATCTTCAGGAACAACCATGTTTGTGTGTGTATGGTTGGGGGATAGTTTGTAGGGAAAGGAGTATTCTCTGTGTTGGCCATGCTATCTTAGATTTTTAGATTGTTATTGAATCATTCTCATAGGCACCTTTAGAATGATTAGCTACTCTTTAGTTGCTGATATTATTTAACTAGAGCCGTAGAGTTTGCAGAGGTAGATAAATTGTCTAAGATTATTTTGTTGAATGGATATAATTAATTTCTAAGTAGACAGCATTGTTTAAATGAATTCTTTAAATTTATATAAGGTAATGTAACAGTTTGCTTAAAATAAATCCTAATATTTTAGAAAATGTTCTTATAAAATATCCATTGATCCAGTAGTCACAATATATAACAATATGTAAAGGTAAAGGTTGCCCTTGTACATATGTGCTGGTCTTTCCTGACTCTAGGGGGCGGTGCCCATCTCCGTTTCAAAGCTGAAGAACAAACGCTGTCTGAAGATGTCTCTGTGGTCATGTGGCATATAATATATAACAATATATAACAATAGACATTCATATTTAAAATAGGATCCACATTTCAAGGGTCAGTTTTCATTTTTAAAATCCAGTATTTAGTCTTCGGGAGGAAATGTAGGCTTGAAATGTGTTCATGTTAAAGGTCAATTAAATACTAACAACCAAAATTGAGAACTAATTTTAGACCCTTGAAAAAGGCAATCCCAATCTAGTGTAGCTACAAGATGTCAACAACAAAAATCAGGATTTTTTTTCTGTTGGAAAAACAGAATCTCGCTCCACAACAACTTCGATTATTTCTAGTTAATATGAGTTTACCAAAAATCATAACTTAAAATGCAAAAGATAGAATCTTAAACTATGACTCAGAAAGTAGGCTTTGAAAGTATACTATTTTCTTGCCAATTGCCCTTGGCAATCTTTGCTTCCAATAGGTACTCAGAAATATTAAGAATCACATATTTTGAGATTTGGAAAGAGAATAATGATCCGGTGTCATTCAATCAAAATACTTATGTAATTATGTTTTTTGATACATTAGCAATGCTGTTAACATCTTCAGTCATCTAAGCTGAAGAATTGGATCATTAATCTCCAAGTTTGCTGTATATTAAAAAAAATTGCCAGCACACAATAGTCGTACTATTGCACTCAATTGCTACTGTACTAAATTGCTACAAGGAGCCATGTTCCTATTTGTCTTGAACTGTAACAGTGTAGAGCTTTAAATATATCTACTCACCTGAAAGCCTCAATCCTCCTTGCATCTTCAGGCGTACAACATCAGATTTTGCAAGGGTCACTTTAGCCAATTTGGTTATATCATGAATCATAATTCAACCAAAAAATTAGAAATATTTGTCTTCCTTGTACTCATCTCCCAAAATTGTTTCTTTTGTACTAGAGATATTGCGTGCTGAATAGAGATTTTTTTTCATGGCATTTAGACATTCATACAGTAGGTGAGACTATTGTAGTTTCTGTAACTTTATTAAATCATTTAAAAAGCTGCAAATGCTCCTAGTATTCTCTTCAGTGAGACTACTCCAACATATCATACAGAAAGAGAGGCAAAGCTTATTCTTCTAGTTAACTGGCTGTTAAACGACTACCAGAAAGCTTCATTAGGCTAGGCAGGTTCTCTGTAATGTTTAACATACAAACTACAGCCTATTCCCATCTGGACAAAAGGAGATCTGGTTTAGATGTAGTTCATAGTTATTACTCCAGATTATAACTATGAAAAAACATTTGATCAAGGGCAAGACAGAATGTGTTTTATTAGCCTTTCTTGGGAAAGTTCCCATCCTATTTTAGCTGCACAGTTTCTTTATGTAGAAACATGGGATTATTCTTTAGCTTCATAAAAACGCAATGTAATATTATATATTGCAATAAATAAAATTTGCAGCAGACATTTTCACCTTAATGATCAAATTATCTGGTACTAAAACCGAAGTGTTTTACAGGATTAAGTGATGACACCATTTCATATATGTTCTCTCAGTAATTCTTAAAACAACCTTAAAAGGTCAATGGAAAGTTGAGATAAAAAGAAGATAGGTTTTAGCAGGTTAGCAGGTTTGTAGCAGAGATTGCTATTTGCCAATACAGCTTTAAATATTTTACATAAACATAATAGAATCCTGAAATATGAGGAATTAGAGAAATGAAGACTGCTAATTTTGCTAGAGCTTTTTTTCTGTTCTTTTATTGAGAACAGAAGAATGACTATTATTAGCAAAAGATATTAAGGTTATGAACAAAAAGAAGAGCCAAGAACAAAAAGAAGGTCTTGGGTTCAAAGAAGTTGACATTGAAGCATTACTTGGTAATCATGCTCTTTCTTAGAAATGTACAAAGGTGGACACATAGCTGCAATGGCAAAGAAAGAATGCTGAAATCATATGAGCAGCTAGAAACAGGAAATGGAAAGGAGGATAAGGGAGATAGAAACGGCACGTAAACAAAGTTGAAAGGCACCAAAATAACCTTAGTTAAAAGGAAGAGAATGAATATTTGATAAGAACATAAAATGATTATGCCAATGTTCCAACAGTTATGAAATGTTCTGCAATTTTAGTTATTTATATTATCCCCATAATGGAATGACACACTGAAAATGAACTTTTCTTTTTACAGTGCTCAATAAATCATCTCTGAGTGTCTGATAGCATAAAACAATTGAGGGATTTGGCTCCTTTCAGATGACAGAAATGCTTCTAACAGTTTAGGGTTGGAGCTGCCAGATTCGGAGTATTCAGCAAGGCTAATATTAGATAAGTATAACATAAAAATGCAAAAAAAATTAGTACTGTTAGATGAAATGGCTTAAAGCCATCTTTTTCCTGATAGCTCTTTATCCACATAGTACTTTAGTTATCCATTCAGCTAATGCTGACTTTCTTAATCCTTGGCACAAATACCCAAAGAATTGTGCATATACTTACAGAGCAAGTAAAACTTTTTTGCTACTATTATTGCAAATGTGTATGTGATTTGCATAGAGACTACCTATGTTTTAAATTCAATTCATTAGCAAAATATATCTAGAGTAACAGAATACTGAATAGATAATCAGTAAGAGTAGGAACTTTTTTCTATATATCACTGAAATAAACCCTTCAATGCATATTGCAAATAGCATGCTAGTCCCTGGTTAGCCATTTCGTAAACAGACAAGATGCCACTATTGTGGCTATTTGCAAACTAATTTTTATTGCTGAAGAACCATGAAACAGAGTCAGAAAAGGAGCAAGGAAAAAATAGGGTTTCTGTCTTTCTACAATGTATAACAAGCAGTTCAAATTTAACTTAGGAAACTGGAGGCTAAAACATATGAAGAACAGTATATTGGGTATATTTAGCCTAATGAAAAGAAGGACTAGGAGTGACATGATAGCAATCTTCCAGTATTTGAGGGACTGCCACAAAGAAGAAGGGGGTCAACCTTCAAAGCAGGACACAGCAATGCATGGAAACTAATCAAGGAAAGGACCAACCTAGAACTAAGGAAACATTTTCTGATAGCAAGAACAATTGAGATATTTTTCCCCCTGTAGTTTGGGTAGCTTATAGAACTTACGTTTGAATCCTACTATTCAAAAAAGGAAAGCAGCTACAAGGCAGTGGTGAAATTCAATTGTTTTTACTACTGGTTCTGTGGGCATGGATTGGTGGGTGTGGCAGAGGAAGGATACTGCAAAATCTCCATTCCCACCACAATCTAGGGGAAGGATACTGCAAAATACCCGTTCCCTCTCCACTCCTGGGGGAAGGTTATTGCAAAATCTCCATTCCCACCCCATTTTGGGGCCAACCAGAGGTGCTATTTGCTGGTTCTCCGAACTATGCAAAATTTCTGCTACCGGTTCTCCAGAACCTGCTGAATTTCACTCCTGCTACAAGGGCACTGGTTTATTTAATGTTTTGTTCCAACAAGGTGCAGTGAACATGGATTATATCATTCTGAGCTCAAAACAGAATATTTCCTATTTTTTTAGTATATCCTAGCACTAGCAGGAGTAGGAAGGCTCTTAATGACACAGAGTAACTTCTGATTAACAAACAATCGCTGCAGTTCTTCCTCTTTAAGTAAAGGCCCTAAGTCAGGGGTGTCAAACTGGCAGCCCGCTGGCGGGATGCATCTCACACAGGCCACGGCCGCCCCAGCTCCGTGAAGGGAAAAACTGTCTTAATATGTCATGTGATGGCAATGTGACGCCACGAGTTTGACACTTGTGCCCTAAGGAAAAAAGAGCTGCATTGAGGGTAATCCAGTTTGGGAGCTCAATTAATAGATATAGAACTAACTAGTAGATACCCTTGCTTTCAATTTGTAATCATGGGAAGGACACCTGTTTTTGCAGCTGACTTTCCTGAAAATTGTTTTATATTGTGACTGCAGCATGTATAAGAACAGAAAGAATCATTTGATGCTTCATGGACTAATACTCAGTTCTGAGTGATAGTATCTTTGGTTAGTTAGGTTTTCTCTTTGGATCAGTGGTTGGTCAAATGATCCTGGAAAGCTTATAATAGAGAAAAGCAGTAACATTCCTTCCTTCATGATTTATCTTTGTGGTTTGCTTTTCAACAGTATATACCATGGAAGTAGCGAATTGGGCATATAAGAACAACTGCAGATATGTAGTACTGAAGGAAAATCTAATAACTAAACAGGATAAAAGGAGACTGAGAATAGCCATGCTTCTGCACTAGCTGCCATAATCATAGGAGGTTAGAAGCTGAGTCCGAAGGCGGCGTTAAATGCATTATCAGTCCTCATGAATTGCATTGACTCTTATCTAGCGCCAATATGCCTTGATTGTTAGTAGATCAGATTCATGTATATAGGTAGCATGTAATAAGCTTTCTGTACTTTGAACTCAACTCCTATTTGCGCCTGACAATAATGGGCATTATGATTTCTCTTACGTTTGCCAAGTCTGCAGGTTATTCAGAGCATCCCTGAAATATTTTAGCATCAGCAGCAAAGATTGTGTAGAGTCCAGGATTCAATAAGAAATAAAGCAAAAACTTTGGGTTCTTGGTCCCTTCTGAATTTTGTGGTTTTCTTGAAGATGTTTTGTTACTAAACTAGGTAACATCATCAGCACTAATAATTTACTTAGTTTGGTAACAAAATGTCTGCTAGAAAACCACCAAGCTCAGAGAGCATGAAGGATCCCACAGTTCAACCCTGAGCTACAAATACTCATTTCTGTCAATGATGTTCCTGGAATTAACATATATTGAAATAATCAGATGTATTGCATTAAAAGTTTAAGCACTGTTGACAGTTGGAATATCTTTGTTTTTAGTGAGTTGGGGAAAAGCCAAGATTCTACAGTTCTTGCAGCTGTTTAGAACATAATTTACTCTCTAGTTTGTCGTTTTCAAAAAATTATGCTTTGATCTTAAAGCATTTTGCTGGGCTTTATTACAACCCTATTTTAATTGAGCCAAAAAGTAACATATGATTTCTGTTGGTGCAGTTCATACCATTATTTTGTCCTCAAGTTTGTTGTTGGTCAGTTCTACAGTGAATCCCAAGTTTGCTATTCTAATACAACATGACCAACACACAGTTTTTCATAGTTTGAAAGTTTACAAAAGTTATGCCACAGCTTTACCTTGAAAAAATGATTGCATTGACCTAACTTTTACATAAAGCAAAAGTAATAACTAAGATAGAATTTCTAGTATGTGGTTATTTTTTAAAAAAAATAAAATTAATAAATGCTGTTTTTGATACTGCGTTCCTGTTTTAATAAGAGCGGGGTGTAGCTAATTCATCCTGAATATATACCAGAATATATATGAAAACAACTAACAAAAAACATGTATAGTTTTAACCTCTATAATCAAGAGACTCTTGTCAGTTTACAGTCTTGACAATATTATAATGTTAGATGCAACACTAGCTACTTTATTGCTGTATGCCTATTTCACAGGAATCTCCTCAGAGTGGCAGCTTACTACCGGTTCTGTGGACGTGGCTTATTTTGTGGACATGGCTTGCAGTCATGTGGCCAGGTGGGAGTGGCTTGGCGGTCATATGACTGGGTGGGCGTGGCCAATTTAGCCGTCCATTTTGCCAATTTTAATAGTTCATTAAACAATACACAGCAGCCCCCTTTTCTAAGTTTTTGCTCTTGGTTTTTTTTTTCTAGGGGCGGGGAGATTTTGGCAATGCCTGGGGATTTCTGGGAATTTCTCCTCTGCAGGGGGTTGGACTTGATGACCTCTGAGGTCCCTTCCAGCCCTGGATTGCTGTGCTGTTTCAAAGCATCCTCCGAAGCTGCGTCTAGTGCCAGTTTGTGATCCTTCCTCTCCCTTTTCTCTCTCTCTCTCTCCCTCCTTCCCTCTATCCATCCATCCATATCTCATTCACTTTCCTTTGCTTCTTTCTCCCTTCCCTCCCACCCACCCTATTTCTTTCTTTTTTTTCTTTCTTTCTCTCTTCCTTCCCTTTCTTTCTTTCTCCCTTCTCTCCCTCTTTCTTTCTTTCTTTTCTTTTTTCATTTCCCTCTTTCTCCCTTCCTTTCTTTCTTTCTCTTTCATTGATCATCTGGCATTCTTAGAGCTCCACTATTGATTACCTTAGCCTGAGCAAGGATAAGTAGCAACACTTTCAATAAGCTCTCAACTCAAGCTCCATGCGAGAGGTCTTCAAACTTGGCAACTTTATTTTTTTAAAAAGATTTTTATTAACAAACATATAAAATACACACGCACAAAAATTAGATGTACACCACATTTATACAATACAGTACGAACAGGAACGGTATCGATTGATGATTGCTATTATAAAAAACAGGAAGTTCCTGTTGGCAACTTTAAAACTTGTCGACTTCAACTCCCAGAATTCTCCAGCCAGCAGAGATGAATTCTGGAAGTTGAAGTCCACAAGTCTTAAAGAGGCCAAGTTTGAAGACCTCTGCTCCATGCACTTGGGGATCTCCAAACGGTGAGGATTTCTTTCTCCCGTGAAGCCTCCCCCCCAGCAACCTGTTTTGCTCCCAGGGGGCTGCAGGGAAGCTTGCTAGGCACCCCTACGGCCCATTTTGGGCCTAGCAGGCCTCCCTGAAGCCCCCTGGGAGCCATAATGGGCCTCGTGGGGACTCCTGGAAGCAGCAGTGGAAGGGAAGGTTGCGAACCCAGGGGGGGGGGACTGCAGCAAGCTCCAGGGAGGGGGGGGCTAGAGAGACTTACCTGGAGGCAGCTCATTTGGGGCACAGGGCAGGCACCATGTGGCAGCTTAGGCAGGCAAGGCAGCTTAGGTAGGCAAGCCGCCCAGGAGGTAAGGAGTGACTGGGTGGGACAAGTGACCGGACAATCAGTTCGGGGGTGTGGCAGGCCTGGGTCGCTTGCGGTTCCAGCAGCCCAGGCCACTAAACCACTACCAGTTCAGCCGAACAGTCCAAACTGGTAGGAATCCACCACTGTGCTACCATAATATTATTTGTAACAAGATTAGAAACATGAGCTTTTACAATTTTGGTCCTACCTACCTTCTTTTCCCCCACAAAAAGTATTCCATAAAGTCAAGAAAGGTGACAAGAATTATACACACTTCAGTAAAGTATCTTTAATACTAGTCTAATGTACAATTTTAGAAACTCAAGAGGAATTTCCAATCCTCATTTATACTGATTTCATTTAAGTGAATTTTCTTTGAATTATTTGGATTGCTTCTTCCCAGGTTTCTTGCCTCCTTGGTTGAATTGCCACTATCAACAGGCTCTTTTTTTCTTTCTTTCTTTATATCTAAACTACTTTGCATTACTTTCCAAGTCTACCAGTCAACTCTCATAGTATTCTATATAGAGGTAATGGAGATGCAAAATAATTTATCTAGTGTTTTTGTTAAGAAGATGTTGCTTACATGACCAGTTAATTTGTTTCAATGGTTTATTTACATTGTTTTAAAGTAAACAATTCAATAACCAGTGACTCATTCCCATTTTTTGGTTTCTAATAATCTGCCATTGTAAGGAATTCCCTGCTTATTAAAACAGTGAGCAGCTATGGGAGACTTTATGGTTATACAATACATTGAAATAAATTTAATATTTTGCCTACAGTTAATGAGTTTTCTATGTAAAATTTGGTTTTGCTTTTTTTTTTTTTTTTTTTTTGAGTTTCTGTTCAATATTTGGGGATAATTATTCTCATGAAAATATCTTCTGAAAGACCGCTGAATACGCATATGAGATTGAGGAAGACTAACTATTATGAAAATTACCTCATTGATAATGTCTATTTTAAGAGAGGTATATGTGTTAATTTGCCTTTCATACTTTTAATAAATTGATAATTTGATCGTTATACTTTATGGAACTTTCAATTTCCAAAGTTTTCCCTTTCATAGTGAAGATTTTCATATGGAAATGAGGTTACTAATTTTTCTTATTTTCGGTTATATCATGGGGCCTATTGGATAACCTCTGACTGGAATGAAAATGACATTGTGGGCCAGGTTGGAGAACTACAACTAGGCATATTTAAAATCTTATCAAGTGCTTGGATATTGAAAGAATTCTATATTGTTTCCAGCACTGAAGGCAAGTCATACTTAGTCAATGGTGAAATTAAACTTTAATTCCTGCTTTTTGAAAAACTTAACTTAACTTAACTTAAATGATGGACTGAAGCCAGCATTTGCTGCAAAGAATGAAGAACCTGTGAGAAGAAGGTTCTTTACTAGGTAAAAAGCGGATGGGAGACCATTACCAAGTGCTCCAGACAATTGCACTAGTGGCAAGACAGCTTTTGAGCACCAAAAGTCAAGGGATTAGCCTTCTTCTTCAAAGTGTGGTTAGTACCTTTTAAAAGGAAACTGGGTTCACATACTTCCTTTTCTGATCACTTTTGAAAATTGCTTGTTGACTACTTTTCAGCTATTTTTAGGAACTTTTGAATCAACAAGTTGTACAGCACTGGATGATTTTCCCTTTTATGAAAGAAGTTTTAAATACAAGTTTAAGGACTTAAAAAGATTTCTTTGGAATAAACAGTAAAAGGATGACTGGAACTTTGATTTTGGAAAGTAACAAATGGATTAAAGGTCCAGATGGATTTGAAACAAGATTCTGGAATTAATTATAGGAATCCTTCCCGTGGGAGAATGCTTTTGTTTTGAATTCTCTTTTAAAAAAATGATAGGATGAGACTTTGAAGATTGGATATTAGAGAGAATCAGAAGGTACAAAATATTACAATTAAAGGAGAAGAATACTTAAATTTGACTTTCTAATACAGAATGAAGAAAAATATTTTAATATTGGACAGATTAAAGGGTATTGTTGAACACAGACCCAGAAACTAGTTTTGAGAGTATGTGCCCCTAAAAATAGATCTTATTTTAACTATGTTACGAAAGAGGAGCAAGCTTTATCTGACAAGTTTGTGATTGTTTTAATAATTAAAAGGGACATACAAATAACAAAGCAAGAGAGTGATCTGAATAAGGTTTCTAGACGTTAACTCTTTGAAGAATTCTATGAGAAGGGATAAAGTTCTAGGATGTTATTTGATGGGACTAAAGATCAAGATTGTTAAAAATAAAAGGGAGGAACAGAAAGTTTATTTGACCAAAGTTTAAAATAGATATGTTCTTATCTCTAACACTTAATAGACTTTTGCTGATCAAGACTGAAACAGCAAGGCTTTAAAGATTTCTTCATAGATAAGAGATGGGATAAAATAAGAAAAGAAAGATCATTTGTTAAATTTGAAAAAAAAATATGTTACTGCTGAAGGAGAAGTCACTATATTTTTTCTATTTTTTCTTTTCTGCACTTTCTATTTTTTCTTTTTTTATTTTTCTTTTGTATTGTCAGCTTTTTAATTATAACTTTTAATAAAATTATTTTTTTTAAAAAAGCTGGCAGATCTAAGACAGTTATGCACACTTGTCTCCAGAGAAGGACCACTTTCTGGTTTAAGCAATATGTTGTCAAAAGTGGATAAAGCAAGAAAAAGCCTAAACTTGCTTGATAATACATACTCAGAATTAATTAAAAATAAATATAGCATTTAAAAGGCATACGCACACACACAGAGTCCTGATATTGAAACTAGATTGTGATTCATATATCTTCCTCAATAATTGGTATAAAAACCTCCAAAACCAACCCAGTTCTTGAGTACAAGAAATAATAATATTGTTAGAAAAAGGTATACAGGTGAAACTCGAAAAATTAGAATATCGTGCAAAAGTTCATTTATTTCAGTAATGCAACTTAAAAGGTGAAACTAATATATAAAATAGACTCATTACATGCAAAGCAAGATAGTTCAAGCAGTGATTTGTCATAATTGTGATGATGATGGCTTACAGCTCATGAAAACCCCAAATCCACAATCTCAGAAAATTAGAATATTGTGAAAAGGTGCAATATTCTAGGCTCAAAGTGTCCCACTCTAATCAGCTAATTAAGCCATAACACCTGCAAAAGGGTCCCGAGCCTTTAAATGGCCTCTCAGTCTGGTTCAGTAGGTATCACAATCATGGGAAAGACTGCTGACCTGACAGTTGTGCAGAAAACCATCATTGACACCCTCCATAAGGAGGGAAAGCCTCAAAAGGTAATTGCAAAAGAAGTTAGATGTTCCCAAAGTACTGTATCAAAGCACATTAATAGAAAGTTATGTGGAAGGGAAAAGTGTAGAAGAAAAAGGTGCACGAGCAGCAGGGATGACCACAGCCTGGAGAGGATTGTCAGGAAAAGGCCATTCAAAAGTGCTGGGGACTTTCACAAGGAGTGGACTGAGGCTGGAGTCAGTGCATCAAGAGCCACCACACACAGACGGATCCTGGACATGGGCTTCAAATGTCGTGTTCCTCTTGTCAAGCCGCTCCTGAAAACCAAACAACGTCAAAAGCGTCTTACCTGGGCTAAAGAAAAACAGACCTGGTCTGTTGCTCAGTGGTCCAAAGTCCTCTTTTCTGATGAGAGCATCCCATTTGGAAACCAAGGACCCAGAGTGTGGAGGAAGAATAGAGAGGCACACACTGCAAGATGCTTGAAGTCCAGTGTGGAGTTTCCACAGTCTGTGTTGATTTGGGGAGCCATGTCATCTGCTGGTGTTGGTCCACTGTGCTTCATTAAGTCCAGGGTCAACGCAGCCATATACCAGGAGATTTTGAAGCACTTCATGCTTCCTTCCGCAGACGAGCTTTATGGGGATGCTGACTTCATTTTCCAGCAGGACTTGGCACCTGCCCACACTGCCAAAAGCACCAAACCTGGTTCAATTACCGTGGGATTACTGTGCTTGATTGGCCAGCAAATTTGTCTGACCTGAACCCCATAGAGAATCTATGGGACATTGCCAAGAGAAAAATGAGGGACATGAGATCAAACAATGCAGAAGAGCTGAAGGCCGCTATTGAAGCATCCTGGTCTTCCATAACACCTCAGCAGTGCCACAGGCTAATAGCTTCCATGCCACGCCACATTGAGGCAGTAATTGCTGCAAAAGGGGCCCAAACCAAGTACTGAGTACATATGCATGCTTATACTTTTCAGAGGTCTGATATTGTTCTGTGTACAATCCTTTTTTTATTGATTGCATGTAATATTCTAATTTTCTGAGATTCTGGATTTGGGGTTTTCATGAGCTGTAAGCCATAATCATCACAATTATGACAAATCACAGCTTGAACTATCTTGCTTTGCATGTAATGAATCTGTCTCATATATTAGTTTCACCTTTTAAGTTGCATTACTGAAATAAATGAACTTTTGCACGATATTCTAATTTTTTGAGTTTCACTTGTAATCTATTAGTCCTGGATTTTTTTAGTCTCCCAAGTATTGTCAATGTAGGCATGTACTGAAAACCAAATTCTTGAAAGTTTTCCTCTTTTTTTACCTTAAGATGATCTGTCTAAAATCAAATCTAGCAGCCTATTCATCACACCCAATAATGTCCATTAGCCATTACTCTATTTCTAGTAATGTAACCTTACATAAAATTTATTCTTATTTGAAGCTCAGTTGGATTGCCAAAATTGAACTTCCCATCTTTTCTTATTTTCAAAATTAAAATTCTTCCTCCTTTATCTTTTCATTGTTCCAATACCTCCCAAGGTGATTGATTTAAAATAAATTGCTACTCCAATTTTCTTTGTCTTTTCTGTTGCAAAATATTTTTGTTCTTTTTTCTGTTATATGTATATGTATATATATGTTATATATCATGGTCTTATTTTATATGCATTTCTTGTAAACAAAATTGGCTTTATTAAGTTTTTAATAATTTCTTTTTTAAAATATTGGGAATTTAGTCTATTTTCATTAAAAGAAGTTAATAATGTTGTTTTTCCCTTTTCAATTCTAATTTAATGCTGCTGCTCTAGCTAATTTCTCTCTTCTTCATCCCAAGTGTATTTTCCTGTGCCAGAAAGTTCTTTGTCTGCAGAATCCTGAGCAGTTACTCTTTCATGTAGGCAGGAAGCCTCTGTAGTTGTCTTTATAATTATTCATTTTGTTTCCTGTAAGAAATGTGAATTCTTTCCTTTTTCTTAGCATTCTGGGGAAGAGGTCTTGAAATATTTGAATACCTTTTCCTTCTATAATCAAAGGTTTTTCAGTCTGCAGCTTTAAAATAGGATTTCTTGTTCTCATTTGTAAGAATCTGACAAGCATATCTGGAGGCACTTTTTTTTTTCTTTTGTGCAAATGTAGAGTTTATGTTTAAAAATATCTGGAAAGCCTTCATCTATTTTTAAATAGTCTTGGGTAGCCATTTTTAAATGGACTTCTAGTTCTACTTTTCCAGAATCTTCTGGTACCTCTGAATTTTAGATTGTGTATTAACCTGAACATTCATAATCTCAATTGTTTTTTAGTCTGCTTTCATTTCTTCCATCATGTGCAGAACCTGCTTTTGTGTACCTTGGAGCTTTTCATTCAGCTCTTTCATTTGTGCTGTTAGTTTTTAATCAAACCAATTTATTATATCTGAATCAGATTCTTCTTCCTTCCATCTTCCTTGCCTCTTCTCTCTCTGCCTCAACATTGTTTTTTGTCTTTCTTTCCTTCTTTATAAGTACCAATAGTAAAAATGATTCTATACAGTGTGTTAATTGTAATTCTACAGCCACTTTCTTGTATTACTGCTTGATTCCATTGCAAAAACATTCCTTCTTCCCTTTTACCACCAATTCCTATATCAAATGTTGATTATAAAATGTTTACCGCAACATTAGTTCAACACAGATGAACTTCATTTCCAAAATCATACATCTAGATCAAACAGGTTACATTTCAAAGAGGAAGATTAATAACAACATCAGGTTTATAATAACTGCATTAGAATGCATTAATAACAAAAAAGGGAGGTGACAGTAATATCCTTAGATGTGGAGAAAGCCTTTGACAATTTGGATTGGATTTTTATTAGACGTCCTTGACAAAATGAACCCAGGAGAAGAATTCAAAACTTGAATGGAGAGCATACATCAACAGCAAACAGCAAAGATCAAGTGAAGAAAGGCAGATGACAAGGGAGTCTCCTGTATTACATAAAATTTTTCTAGAAGTTCTGGCAGACAAGATCTGAAAGGACAAATAACTTGGATCAAAATTCAAGGAGAGGAATACAAAATGAAATGGCGTGCAGATTATGTAGTACTAACAATTATGCAATCACTAAGCTCTGCAAGACAGATGATGACAAGAATTTTAAAAAGTTGGCCACTTTTCTTGATACAGAGTCAAAGAAAAGGAAGCAAAGATAATAACTTCTAAAGAAGAAAGCTTGGTGAAGGAAGAGACTAGCTGTGAGATAACAAAAGACCCAGTGAATTTGACAGGATGTAATAAAGATATCTTTCAAAACAATTATAAAAAATATGGAAAGAAATAAAACAAGACCCTGTAAAGGGGAAATGTTAATACTTTCTTAGCTGGGACTTTTTGCAACAATAAACTTAATATATTATCTAAATTTTTATTTCAAA
This sequence comes from Thamnophis elegans, assembly GCF_009769535.1. Lineage (NCBI taxonomy): Eukaryota > Metazoa > Chordata > Lepidosauria > Squamata > Natricidae > Thamnophis > Thamnophis elegans. Next base: position 39,032,369 of record NC_045542.1, read on the forward strand.
TGGCACCAATTCCTATTTTAAAACACGCAAGATTGAGAAACAACAATTAACAGATTTATATGGAGCAAGAAAAACCTGAGAATAAGATTGAAAACTTTATGAGATTTAAAAAGAAGTAGACTTCTTTTTACTATATTATCAAACAAGCATGTCATGGATAATAGAATGGATTAATTCTCTAAACAGCAAAATATCAATATTAATAGTAACTGTTAATCAATATTAATAGAAACCAATGAATTTCATAGATATTTATGGTACACTCTCTATCTGGAACTTGCTTACAGCCAAACAAGATTACTTCCCAAACTATAGCCCACTGTACTAGCACAAAATATTCTGGTTAGTATACAGTATAAATCAATACACCTATGAAGACCGGCATTTTTAACAGTTTGGGGTTTTTCCTTTATGTGTAATGTTGAGTATCTTCATAATCTGTTATGATATAGTGAAAGAGTTCAGGGTGAGGTATTGGTGTCAATCCATACTGGAGCTGCATATTGGTTAACACTTAATTCTTTCAGAATGGATATCTCCACAAAATATTTTCTGGAAATGTAATCAAAATACTTTTCCCACCAACTTTTTTTGTTATTTCCTTATGAAACAAATTATATGTCTCTGTGACATACTGTATCCATATTTAGATAACTTTCAAATTTGCATAAGCTGTGAAAAAATACATTGTACTTTGTATTTACATTGTGCTTACTTCATTCTTTATAATGCAGAATGCAAAATTGTGATGTTATTGATTCTGTTCTTTTGTACAGCATACAATATCAACTACCCATATGGACATTTCATATTTTCTTTACCTTTCCATTGGCACGGGATTCTTTATCCTATGTTACTCTCCTCTAAATTGTTTAAAAATTATTTTATTTTGTAACCCTCAACTGGGCAAAGCAGTGCATCATAAAGCAACAATTTTTGAATCAATGAACCTCAAATGGGTTAAATTATAGAATGGATACAAAATCTAGGACCCATGACTCTGTAGAATTGAAATTTGGCAAAATTGTGGCCTTTCAGTACCTCCTGTCTGCACCCATAGGTTGCATGGCAGATGGAAAGATTGGAAGATCATATTCCCACCCTCTTTCTAGCCTCCCTATATATGCTAGTCCCAATTGTCTGGTGGCAAGACTTGATGGCCATACAGTCATTGGGTGCATTGGAATTAAGGCCAATATTTGAAATATCTTAACAGTGGTAGCTAGTGAGAGAAGAATAAGGTAGCAACTCAGATGCCTATGGGCAAGGTAGATTCAGCTGGGGGTGCTGGTGACGGGTAAGCTCTTTTTCTCCCTAGAGAGAGGAACTCGTGGGATATACTGGAATGGGTACCTGAGGTGAAGTTTTCCTAGTGGTCTACCACTCCCTTCCCCACCCTCTCCCCAGCAAAATGGTAGACAATTCCATGCATCAGTCAAGGAAGAGGAGGCTTCACCAGGGTGTCCTGAGAGTCGCCAGGGGAAGGGAAACAGCACAAGCCTATATTATATGTGGCAAGAAGAATGAACTGACAGTCATGGGCTGCCTAGTCTTACACATAAAACTTTAAGATTCAAACATTTCAGGTCATGATTTCACAACACACTATAATGGATAGAAATTTTATAGTAGAGGATCTCCTGAAAACAAGGATACCACGTGCCAGCTACCAATTGATAGGTCATGAAAGTGATTTAGCCATGACGATTGTATGCTTCATTTTTTAGCAATATAAATGATGTGAGGAAAGGACATGTTGTACTTAATCATCTCTGTGATTTCAGGACAAGAAAACATTTATTTCTTCTCTGCAGAATCATTATGTTTTGTCAGCATACCTTTCCAGCATATCAATTCCTAAGCAAATGAAAGCCACTTTCACTTTGTCTTAATTTTAGACATGAGTTTCACAATTTGTGCTCTTTTAATCTTCAAAATCTGATTGTAGAAACAAAAGTCACATTGTTGGTATAAAATTTATTGTGTTGCCATTTTCATTATTCATATAAAAACCATCATTTCGTTTCTCTCCAAAATCCCAGCTTGCAACATTTAGTGTATTATTAAGGAAATAAAGATGCAATTAGTATCAAATCTCAACTTAGATTCCGATTTATTTCAGGTCTGCTGCCATTTTAAAAGCAGTATAATAGACCTGTTCTTGATAATCTGCTTCAATGCTAAGCTGCTTTCCTTTAGCAAGAGGACCTTTAGTTTGTAAGCAGAATCCTCGGGGAGGAATGGAGGTTCCTTTAGGCTGGCAAGTATTTTCTGACCACAGTTTTGCCATATTGTTGAGTGAAGACTTTTATTTCTGTCCAACTCACGTAATCCTATAAAGTCTGCTGTATGCAATATGTTATTTCCTAAGGTTTGCTTTGCTGCTTCTCTTTGGCAGTTATGATTTTTAAGTGTTTAACCATAAACAAGGGATTTTCCAGGTGGGTGATCCGTGTTTAGTATGAAAACTTCAGAAAACGTAAGACACTGAAATCATTTTTTCTGGAGACAATAGATATATTCAGAAAAATTACATGAAATAGGATGTGACCATGCTCCTTCAGAAAACAGCCAGTGAGTTGCTGTGCATCAAATGCAAATGTTCTCTAAGATACTTCCTAAGTTAGATAATTCAGGTTTTTAGAAATAGAAGATGGATGGATGGATGGGTGGGTGGGTGGGTGGGTGGGTGGATGGATGGATGGATGGATGGATGGATGGATGGATGGATGGATGCATAGATAGATACATGCGCCTAGTGTTTTAGAGTTCATTGATTGTTTTTTGTAGTTGACTATTTGACAGATAGGGTCATTTGCTTTGGTTGGTGGGCTTCTTTTAATAAAAAGGACACTTCAGTCACATAATTCTCTGCCACCTACATTGTAAGTAGACACACTCCTCAGAGAGTCATACTACCTAATTCTTAAATTATTTTTGACATTGTTAAAATGTGTATGCTGTCAAATTATTCTGACTCCAAGATAAAACACAATAAAACATCACTTACTATAGGAGGCAATCTAGTTTTGGAGATTATTCCAAAACATAAGCCCCATAATTGAAGAACAGTGCTTTGTTGATCTCTAGCTTTCTTACTTTAGTACTTTAGTACTAGACAAATTTAGAACTTTGAACTGCATGCATAAACCTATTCATAATTAATTTAAGATAGATGTAACATAATAACTGGTGTACTAAGAGTAGAATTGCTTATACTCACTGTTCTGCAGATGTGGAATTCTTAACTGTCATTTGTTGGCCATTTTATTTACCTAGAGAGATTTCTGTTATAGTTATCACTGCTGTCTATATTCCACCTGATGCAAATGTTAGCGCAGCGCTCTGTAAGTTACATGACGCCATCGAGAGGCAGCAGCAAACTTACCCTGAGAGCGCTTTTATCGTGGCTGGGAATTTTAATCAAGCCAGTCTTAAAGTCTGTTCTCCCTAAATTTGTGCAGTATGTGCAGTGTACCACCAGAGGTAAGAATACTCTAGAGACCATATGTACTCAAACTTAATACAGGCATATAGAGCAATCCCCCTCTCCCATCTGGGTACGTCTGACCACATCTCTCTGCTACTGTGCCTAAAGTATATCCCCCTTAGGAAAAGGATACAACCAGTCTTGAAAACTGTCAAAATCTGGCCGGAAGGAGCACTCTGCCAGTTGCAGACTGCTTTGAGACTACCAAGTGGAGTATATTTGAACATTTGGAGCTGCAAGAATTCACTGACACTGTACCCTCATATATTACAACATGCACAGACAATGTAACAGTGAATAAGTGCATCAGAGTTTACAGTAATCGTAAACCCTGGATGTCAGCAGAGGTACAATCACTTCTGAGAGCCCAAAACTCCACCTTCAATGCCGGAAACGAAGACAAATACAATGAAGCCAGGGCAAACTTGAGAAGAGACATTAAGGAGGCTAAACAGAAATATAAACAAAAGGTAGAGAAGTAGCTGGAAGATAATAACTCAAGACAGGTGTGGCAGGGGCTACAACACCTAACCAACTATAAGGGCAATACGGGGAAAAAAGCCAATGCTAATACCCTGCTAGTATAGGAGCTAAATAGCTTCTTCACCTGCTTTGAGGTCAAAAGATCAGTCTCTGTGGCTCTAGCCCAAAGGCCCTCTGACCTCCAGCCACTCACCCTGGATGAACATCAAGTGAGAGCTGAGCTGAAGGCTGTAAATCCCAACAAAGCTGCAGGTCCAGATGGGGTGTTGGGGAAAGTGGTAAAAACCTGTGCTGACCAATTAATAGGGGTCCTGACAAGGATTTTTAACCTCTCCCTGCAACAGGCTAGAGTCCCATCATGCTTGAAAGCAGCCACAATTATCCCAGTTCTGAAGAAAGCAGCCTTAAAAAGCTTGAATGACTATAGACCCATTGCACTGACATCTATAGTGATGAAGTGCTTTGAGAGACTGGTCCTACAACACCTCAGGTCCTGTCTTCCACCACATTTTGATCAACACCAGTTTGCTTATAGAAGCAACAGGTCAACAGGGGACGCCATCACCACTGCTCTACATATTGCACTGAGCCACCTTGAGAAATCTGGGAATTATGTCAGAATGCTTTTTATAGACTATAGCTCCGTCTTTAACACCATCTTACCAGGAATTCCCATTGAAAAGTTGACTGACCTGAATTTTCCTCCCCTCACTTGTGAATGAATCAAAGATTTCCTGATGGATCGTCCACAAATAGTAAGGGTTGGGTCCTTTACATCTTCCACACTGAAGCTCAGCACAGGCTCCCCTCAGGGCTGTGTGCTCAGCCCATACCTGTACTTGCTGTATACATATGACTGCATATCCTCTGATCCATCCAATATCTTAATAAAGTTTGCAGACGACACAACGGTGCTGGGTCTCATAACTGAGAGGACGAATCAACATACAGAGAAGAAGTCCAGAAGGTATCCGCATGGTGTTAAAGAAACAACTTACATCAAAATGCTTGTAAGACAAATGAGATGGTGCTAGATTTCCGGAAGCACAGAGAGGAATCTGCCCCACTGTATATCAAGGGGGGGCTGTGTGGAGAGGGTTTCCTCTTTTAAATTCTTGGGAAAACTTATTAGTCAAGATCTCACCTGGAAAAACAACAGGTCTCTGGTGATTGGAAAGGCCCAACAGATACTTCATTTCCTTAGAGTCCTGCAAAAAAATCAGGTGGAACAACGGCTGATGACCTCTTTCTATCGGTCCACCATAGAAAGTGTCCTCACATATTGTATTACAGTGTGGTATGCTGGTTTAACAGCTGTGGACAGGAAGGCACTACAGAGAGTGATCAATTCGGCACAAGAAACCATTGGTTGTCCTCTGACATCACTGGATGACATTGCTAGATCTCGCTGCTTTAGCAGAGTAAGGAAGATACTCAGAGATGACTCACACCCTGGTCAGTGTCTCTTTGCACTTCTACCATTAGGCAGAAGACATCAAAGTATAGCCAGCCGAACAAACAGGTTTAAAGATAGTTTCTATCCTTGGGCTGTGAGATTTTTAAATACAACCACAATCACTCCATACACGCTAGCTTTTTTCTTTTTCTTTCTTTTTTGTTTCTGTTATAATTTTGCACCAATGAGGTTAAAACCAATTTCGTTGTATTTAAGTACAATGACAATAAAGATTATAGTGCTAGTCAATAAGCAAGCAATTGCATTGTCTACCAACTGTGTTTTATGAATTTTCTTTAAAGATAGCCACATGTAGAGGTAAAGCCGTGCCCAATTCTAGGGCGTGGAGCTCACCTCTGTTTCTTAGCTGAGGGAGCCAGCATTGTCAGAAGACACTTCTGTGGTGTGGCCAGATGACCATGCCTTGAGGCACATGGAATATTACCTTCTCATCAAAGTGGTACCTATTTATCTACTTACATTTGCATTCTTTCAGACTGCTAGATGGGCAGGAGTTGGTAGCAGTAGCTCACTCCATTGCACAATATTTGGGTCTTGAAACTGGGCTGTCAGCTTTCCAGCTGACCAATTCAGTGTCTTTAACTAATAATTCATCACATCCATACACCTCTACCATGTAGAGGTAGTCCTCTCTTAACAACCATAATTGAGAGCAGCCACTTTATTGCTAAGGGAAGTGGTCATTAAGTGAACCATTGTGACCACCCTGCTTAGCGATGGCTGTCCCCCTTGCAGTAGGAAAGCAAGGCATCGTATGACTGTGACTTGTGACCTGTTACCAACCTCCCCATTAATTTTGCTTGTCCAGACCCAGCTGTGAAAGTCATAAATAGCAGCTACATGACCATGGGAGGTTTTTGTTTTTAAACCAATCCTATTCAGATACTGTTTAGGGCTTAATTTATAGTGTTGCTTTGACACTAGTGAAATTGTGATAATAGAAATGTGTCTCTAAATAAAGAATAGTGGTAGGGTAGGAGAATGGAATGGAATGAAATAAAATCGAATTGAATCAAATTCTTTATTGGCAATTGGAGTTTGTCTTGCATAAACTCGCAGTGTACATATAAACAGCAAGAAATAGGTAATAGATCATAAATCATAATTATAACTTTTAATCATGTTATCAACAACAATTGATAAATCACAAGATACCAATAGGAGAAGATATTAGGGAAAAGATGAGAAATGAGGGAGTGCTTACGTGGTGGCACATAAGCAGAGCGGTGGCATGGGGAATTATCTTTGTGCCTACTTGTTTTGGCATGCAATGCTCTATAGCAGCGTCCTGAGGGGAGAAGTTGAAATAGATTATGTCCAGAATGAGAAGGGTCTGTAGATATTTTCTCAGCCCTCTTTCTGGTTTGTACAGAAGGAACCAGAAAGTATCTCATATAAGTATAAAAAGTATACAGTATTCTCATCATCACATATATGCAGATTCTTTTTAGTTTATATCATGGAAATAAGACTGGTCTTCAAGATCATTGTTTTTGTTAATTCAAAGGAAAAATAATAGGACCAACGCAGTTGTTTCTGAGACTAACGATTGGTAGTTTGCTATAAATCTTTTTACTGCAATGAATTAATTAGGCAGTTTTAGATGAGAACACCATTTTGAGTTGTCTAGTTGCGAAACATCATCGTCATAATCACCATCATAATATATTTTACAAAGGAGACCTAAGTTCATAAGATAGGGGTTTCCAAACTTGGCAACTTTAAGACTTGTGGACTTCAGTTCCCAGAATTCCCTAGGAAGTATGGGGGGCTTTGGGGGGCTTAGAAATGTAGGTTAGATAATGGTGGCCATATAGTACAATTTAACATTTCAGTGTACATGAGAACATTCTGTAAGAAACATTTCCTGAGTTCTTATAGGTTCTTATAAGTTCATTCTTTATAGCATTTAGCATTCTTGCTAAAACTACAACATAATTCTATGCACGTTTATTCTGAAAGAAGTTCCAGGGTAGAGCTTGGTCTCAGGTTACTGTGCTGTAACCTATTGTATAACAGGACAGATTAAAATCGCAATTTCTAACAACTGTTATAATCCTTATTTCTTTTAATAGGAAAGTTTCACAAGACAAACTACAGTTTTCTGCCCATCAGAGTGAGAATGTAAATTATTTAATACTCCCAGAATAAATAGTCAGAGGAAAAATGACTGTATATTTCATCTTAAGCTTTCTTTTATTTCTTTGTATGTGAATAGTGCCTGCTATAATATAATTGCCATTTTCTTTTAACTCTCTCACCAAGACTTATATACTTCATTATTGTTTAAACAGAATTGCCTGTCTTATTCCAGCTCTGTATGCATTTATAATTTTATTGTGCTGTGCAAAATGCTACATTGTGCATGACCTTTTCTCCTATTTGAGAAGGTTAATTGGAATCTCAAATAGATTTACATTTTTATAACAGAAATTATGTGGATTTTACAGAGAAGCTATAAATCACAACCTTATTTTGTTTTCAAGTAAAATGAATTTTTAGTCTCTTGGTTTGCAGTCCATGTGTTAAAAATAAGATATATAAATGATTTATCTAAACTTTTTATCAAATAGCTATCAATACACACTTTATTTGAAAAAGAAATAAGTTTTATTTATTTAAGCAGTTAAAGAAGCATAGAGTTTATAATCTATAGGAGTCAGCAAGTGTCTTACAGTTTTAATCCTCAGAAGGGGTGTATTTGTTTTAAGCCTGAAATATTTGGAATTTTATGCTTACATTGCCACCTGGCTGTTTATTAATCTCATAATATTGTTAATATATAGTATTACCTATTATCTCTCCCATAATCCTTCAAACCTTCTGAAAAACATGGCTCTATCCTTTTCCAAGCAAGGGGACAGTTACTGGTGTAATGTACCATAATTTCAAAATGTTTTAAACTGTAGAAAGACATTCCATGGCGGGAATAGTAAATTAGGTCTTCCCCACAAAATTTTTTAGCTCAGGTGGGAAATTTTCTTATGAGGAACAATTAGTGCAAACCCCTTTCTACACAGCAGTATAGCCTTATACCATACTTTTGTCTACAAAAGTTTGATTTGGATGTAGTATGTGTAGAATAACCATTTAGATGGAGGTTTCTTTATTGCTGTATAGTAACTGACTTTGTTTGGTAATTTTATGAAATGTAAAGAGAACTAGAGAGTTTTCTAAATGACATTCACAAATTTAATAATAGTTCCCTATGAACAGGATACATATCTCCTGTTAGTGAAAGGAATAAAAGCAAAAGGAAGCTTTTGCTTTAAAAAGTGTTTGTTTTGCCTTGTCAACCTCAAACAAGCTGCTAAACAAACTTCCAAAGTTTCATTTTCTCTTTGAAGTGAACTGCCAAATTACTGTTCAATGCAGAATATAGTGTGTCTTCATCTAGCTGGCAAAAGAACTGTGTGCAGCTGCTGCAGCTGAACTCATTCAGGTGAACACTGTGACTCAAGTCATCCTATTTATTTAATATCAGCAGAGGTGGAAGGAAGGCAAATACAGTGTGGCTATTTCAAGGCCGCTCTTAAACACATTAAAAAAAAACCCACTTCAGCATGAGGATCGTCTAACTTTTTTTTTTAAAAAAATCATTTAATATACAGTAAGGTTTTTTTAAGTGTAAGATCAGTATTTTACATTTTGTTCCTACTTTGCTTTTTCCCCTTCAGATTATTCAATGTACTCTATATTCTTTTTATTCATTTTTCAATCAAATGTTATGCCTCTCATTAGAAGCAATTTTGGCAATACACAACAATAGCAATATATTCCATAATTTATATTGTGAGATGTTATGCTGTGGGCTTATACTCAATGTCATTTAAATGAATGGCTTGTATGAATAACTGTGTTAAGCCTTGGCGAAGTAGGTGCTCCAAGCTACTAATACAGGGCCTCATTCTGGGGAAAAGGCTAATTGTAGTTTGTGTGAAATTACTGTTGCAATTTATATCTACAATGAAAATAATTTCACTGAACGCATCTATATTGCTATACGTGAGAGTAGAAAGAATAATTATCAGATCAAACAGTTTTCTCCCTTTTTAAGTTTGCAACATTCATGTATACGTAATTATACAGCTAGTCAGTTTTATGGATTCCCAGTTCTTCAAATCAGTATGTTTTCTCAAGCTGATAAAAAGTGGTTTTGCTTGTCAGTAAATGGAGATTGAATGTTGTTGTTTTTTCATATATAGATTACATTTGTTATTATATCAGTGACATTTCTTTTCCATGGCTGGATTAGGTGACGTCCTTTTTAATAGATCAACTAAATAAATAAATAAATTACAGAAAAGGAGACATACTTTCTGGAAGATTTTAGTATTATATGTTTCCTCTGATTTTTCTAAAAAATAGGATAGTTCTTCAAAATACAGCATGCTAGCATAGCACAGTAATTAAGGAATATTTTCTCAGCCCCATTCCAAATGAGCTTCATATTGCCTTGACTCAGTAGATGGCAGCACCTGGATGGCTTTGTCTGAACTAGGAAGCTGAATAGGGCTAGTCCTGGTGAGTCCTTAAATGAGAAATTTCCAGGAATGTAGAGATGTCACCTAGACCATGAAGATGGGAGACTCTCTGGAAAGACAACAGCAAGCAATCTCTGCACTGGTACCAAAAAAATTACATGGATATTTCTATGAAGGCAAGGCTGAATTAAATGAAGATGACCGAAAGCTCCTGGACCATCCTGGCCAAAAGAAAGAGAAGGCTAAATGCAAAGTGTGCAGGCTTCCTTCACCCAGCCATAGAATAATTCAAATAAAGACAATGTGTAGGAACAGATTTCTGCATGTCATGCATGGGAATCATTAATCAAAAGGCAAATTTGTTTTCATTTCATCTTGGTCCGAAAGGAGGGAATTGTACTTGGAAAATACAGATCCACAGACATGTGTTCTCCGATTCCTTGTCAGTGGCCCTGACAGTTGGGATTAATGGTGGTTGGTTCAAAGTCTCAGGAAATCACTGTATTGCGGAAGGGATCTACCTTGCTTGAGGATAAATTCCTATTTGCAGCACAAAGGATGCATTAGGACAATTATCCTTTCTGCACCCTCACAAAAGGACTGTTTGGCTTTAAAATGTAAATTAAATGAGTATCTTCCCTTTTTGTACAACAAATTATCTGTTGAATTTGAGCGTTCATGCTTTTGTCCCCGTGTCCTATTTTTGTACTTCATATGGATTCAGGATGGCTACTGTAAGAAACAGGGTGCTTAATTTCCTAAGTCTAAAACCAGAAATATTCTTCTTTGGTTCTTAATCTAACTAGCAATGAGATGTGCATTCAGACCACATTCTTTCAAATACAGGAATTTCACAGATGGTTATTAATTAGGGGACTGATATGAAAGCATGTGGTAGTTCGAGTTTATAATTTTGTAACACATAATTAAGACGGTTCATTTTTGATTGTATAAATTGGAAAGATATTGTAGCGAGGAGAATAGAGCTATGTGAATGACTACAATCTACATTAATTTAAAAACTCCTTTTCTGAAACAGTAATAAAGGAAGGATAAAAGTTTGGCTGTTATTAAATTTGGTGAGGAGGAAGTATTGAAAGGACTATTCCAAAGATGATTGTAAGAATGATAAAACTTTAGTTTCATCTATTCTGAAATATGAATTCATTATTAACAAAAATATATTAGTAATTTTTCCTTATATCAAACCAAGTAGGTTTTTATTATTATTGTGGTCGCACACTCAACCAGATGCATTTTTATCCACCTATCAAGATCTTCCCAAGGACTTGGGATAGGCAGATCTTGCTATATAATAATAATAAAGATATTGTAATTATGGACTTAGATTCACAGTTTCAAACTGGTGGAAACTTAACAATTCAAGTAACCGGAGACCTAAGAATTATCTCTTGGTTATTAATTTTTAAGGTAATATCTGAAAATATAAAGGTTGCTTACCAGGATGGGGTATTTTTTGTAAAATCAGGATGTTCAAATTGGATAAATTCAATATTTAGGAAGTCCTTTAGGTATTTTCCTAGGACTCCAATCACAATTGTATTTTTGTTTGGGAACTTAGACCTCTGAAAGTACAGGAAATATAGGAGAATAAATATCAGTCTTTAACATAAGAAAGTTGCAGGATAAAATATAGAAGGCATGTTCTGCAGACCAACTATTCTATACAACTTTTGGAAATCAAATTTCAGATAAGTAAGTAGGGTTTGGTTTGGTTTTGAAGAATACAGTGCTGTCAAAATGTAATTACAGGTAGTCCTCGACTTACAACTACAATTGAGCCCAAAATTTATGTTGGTAACTGAGAAATTAGTTAAGTGAGTTTTGCCCCATTTTACTTTCTTGCCACAGTTGTTACGTGAATCACTGCCATTGTTAAGTTAATAACACAGTTGTTTCCCCCTTGGCTTTGCTTGTTAGAAGGTTGAAAAAAGGGATCACATGACCCTGGGACACTGCAGCTGTCATAAATGTGAGTCCCTTGTCAAGCATCTGAATGTAAATCACGTGACATGGGGATGCTGTCATAAGTGTGAAAAATGGTCATAAGTCACTTTTTTCATTTCCATTGTAACTTCAAATATTCATTAAATGAACTGTTGTAAGTTGAGGACTACCTGTATATGGGAAGTTGTTATAGTTTATGTTAAAAATTGGTAGATTTTTATGGTAAAATTGTTTAGCTCGTATAGTGCTTGCTCCCATTTTTACTAAACAGATTGATATCATATGAACCGTACCTTCCTTTTGTTTTCTGTAGGAACAGGTATTCTTGAAATTCAGGTTTTGCTTACCCACAATGCATAATTGGTCAAGAGAAGCCAGCCACAGTGGGATGGGGAGGGTAGGGAGGAATGTAGTTGTCTGTTGCTTTTTTCAATAAAAATATTGATTATTTGTTTATTATTCTCTTCACTCTTACCTCTGTGCAAGGAAGCTTCCAGACTTCCTTTTGCAAATGAAATTCAGTTTCATTCATAAACATATACAATCTTAACAAAAGTTGAAGTTCTGTGTGTGGCATTTGATATGGAAGGAAAAAGCATCATCAAAAAAGTAGCATGTTTGGTATACTTCAGAATATAATTGGGTCAGTGAATGAGAAAACAAGAACAGAACCAACTGTGCTGCCATTCATGTGTTGGGAAAATAAACCTTGAAGAGAAGCAGCCAGAAATATGAAATAAATTTGGAGAATTTTGAAAAAAAAAATTGTGTTGGTTATGTTTGGCTCATTAGCTATTTTATCTTAATTATTCAGCATTAAGATGGAAGTACTGTAGCATTGGAAATGAATTTCACCATATCCAAGATGTAAATCTAGAAGCAAAATGTTTTAAATGTGTAGCATATTTAAGGAAACTTTATTTATCTTTATCGTTCTTGTGACATCCTTTACATTGTACATGGGAGGAGGTTGCAAAAAAGAACTGATCCAGTTCTGAATTAACAGGCAAGAGTGAGTAGGAGCAGGAAGTGGCTGAAGATAGGTTGATTAAAACTATTCCTATAATGATCTGTTTAGTTTGGATGTTGCAATTGGGGGAGGATTCAACAGAACACTTATAAATATCTACAGGCAGCATCTGTGATAGAATCTCTATGGCCATTATTTAATAGTTATAAAACAAGCAGATGCTATCACACATTGTTTACATAATAACATAATTATTACATTATTAATTATTACATAATAAAAATTAATAGCCTTATAACAGGAATAGAATGCCAAGGAATTACTCAGTTTGGTTCAATACAGCACAGTTGTTCTTGCATGTCAACATTTCTCTTCATATAGATATTACCTCAAACATGTAGGTAGTGACTGCCCCTAAATAATTTTAATTGGCTCACCTAATCTTTACTCTGGAAATGCTTGCTTTCTATGGTTTCAGGTGACTTCTATACGGCAAGAATATGAAACCAAAATGAAAGGTCTAATGCCAGCATCTTTGCGACAAGAACTTGAAGACACAATTCTATCACTAAAATCTCAGGTAAAGATTTTATGTTCCATTTGTCAGAATAGTACAGTAACATGTAATCTAGGATTTGCTAGTTCAAAGAGCTGACAAAAATATCCATAGCATGCTGGTATAAGCAATGGAGTTTGACAATTAATAGCTCATCATCTCTGCTTCTGCTTTTTTTTCCTCCCTCAGCTAGTTCCAACCTTCGCTCACAAGAGTTAGTTCTATTTTTTTCTCTCTGCACCAATATATAGAGAGACATTTAGCCTTTTTGATATCTTAAGTGATGAGGGTTCTAGCATTTGATATTTAAACATGAACATAATTTTTTAAATTTGATAGTTTTTGCATAAACATCTTTTGTTTTTTAAGCATGTATGGTTTCTGTAAAAAGACATTGTTGCATTGGGGAGAATAATTTGTCACTGCTTACTATTGTCCGGGCATGCAGCAATGGTGGGATACAGACCTGAGAAAGAGTGGGGTCCCAAATTGGGGTTTGTGAAGTTACATTTTTCAGTCTATTGTTGAACAAGCAAACATTCCAATACCATGATGAACTAAGTCCTCTTCAGGCAAGAACGTTTAGGAGCCACTTGTTACTTAGAATAATTTTGCTGCCCTGACATTCCTTTAATACCAAAGGTTTTTATAACAAGATCAAGGGGATGAAAGGATATTTGTTAAATCAATTCACACTTTACAAGGTAATCATCAATAAAGTAGATATATTTAGTAAAATAATAGCATGACAAAAAACTATATGAACCGGTCATCTGTAACTTCTTGTAATTACTAAGACTTTGATAGGAACCCAGCTAAAATCAAAGACTAGAAAACCTTCAGTAGTTTCATTTTTCCAATTCACATTGTCTCAAAAAAGGTTGTTATTTCATTTTTCCTCTGGAAATGTTGCACTTGGATTTGTCACCTTGTAATGCTATTACTAAAGGAATTGTCATGGCAAATGAGTACCATGTTCCCTCTTGATAATGACAGATGTTTTATGGGTGTTGTTGATACTACCACTGATTTTGAGAAGGAATTCCTGCTGGTGCTTAGGTTCATCCAGTGTTGCCATTGCAAATAATAAAAGGGAAGAATGGATTATCTAGGAAATTAGTTAATAATACATGTGATTTATGACTGGCATGCAAACCTACCATTATTAACAACTGAAAAATCACCAGCTTCCAGTGAAGTGAATTTGTGGTTGATATTTTATTTCAGTCTTCAAAGCTTCTGCTAGCATACATAACATTTCAAAGGAGTAAAAGTAACTCCAGACTTTTAAAAGTGAGTGCTCATATACAAAGCATAGCTCGCAGCTGCCTGTGCAGTGAACTACAATATCCAGCTACAGGCTGTTCTCTTAACAGCTTCTGAAGCACAGGTGTCTTCTTTGAAAATTGTTGAAATTCCTGTTTCAAAAACATCAGCCAGAAAGAACAGTGGAATCCTTGCACCTGTCAGGGCTGTGAATTGTTCCAAAGGAATGAGAGGGCTTAGTTAGGTAAAAACACCAACAGAGCAGCAGTAACAACGAATAAATAGGAAACATTCACTTCTCAAACAAAGCTTTGCTTATATTTAAAATATGCCGGCTGCCTCCAGCTCCTCAATTTTGAGGCTTTTCACTGTGTTCTTTGTCTTCTATCCTAGCACTTTGCTAATGAACTTTTATAGCACGCTTATAACGTTACTTTCCCAACAAAGTGTTTTTGATCACCCTTCAAAAGTAGAATCTTATGTCTGTATCTCACAAAGACATGTGTAATCCATTAATGTTGATGCTTAAATTGCAGAATTCAGTATTCTTATGCCAGTGTTCAGTTTTGAAATCTCGCATTTCTTGTAAACAAAATTTAGGGATTGTATTTTTTTCCCAAAACAAATATGTATTACCACATGAACATAGACCATGGACAGTATTCTCAGAAGATGAAATGCACTTGATCCCTATTTAGGCTGTTTGACATTGGGACATCAATCCCTAGATTATCAGGCCATAAACAGGGCTTAAGCAATATGTCTGAAGAACCACAAGCAGATATATTCATAAGTCTGTTATATACTAGAAGCTCTTCAGTCATGACTGCTGTTATTTTCTAGGTAACTTTTTTACAAAAAAGAGCATCGATTCTACAAGATGAACTGAGCACATATCGCACCAGAAGGTAAGTAGTATCTTCTACTCCGATTGTTAGCTTGCTTTTAGTAAGCACAGCTTCTTCAAAAAGTTGTGGATCTATCATTTTGCAGTCTAGTAGGTCTCGAACAGCTGGCGGGTACAAGTCTGATCTGGTCCTTGCTTTAGCATACCTGAGACTCTGGCTCCATTTATGGTTACAGGGCTATGAAGTGTCGCCATCTTTTGAAATAAAGTACAATGATACAGTTTATAATCTTCAAGATTGTATCTTTAAAGCCCAAGATCTTTACCCTCCTTGGCTTTTTTTAGATTGTTCTCCTGTTATGCAAAAATATGCACAAATGTTGCAATAATAGCCCAAAGGTGCTTTGTACTCTTTGAAAAGAATGACTCACAAGAGTGGTTATGTAACTTCAAAGTGATGTCACTGCTTTTCTTTTCTTTTTTAGAAATTAAGAAGTGTCTTGACTCCTGAAACATTTATGTAGGGTTATAAGATATGTAAATACCACTTAATTAAACTGATAGAAGGCATTTAAATTCTAACTCTAATTTAAAGCTAGATCATGTCTTCTGAGTAGGCCTTCCAGAGTCTTTTGCCACACTTAAATTGTGTTGCAAGATCTGTGCTTAAAACTCTGGTCCAGTTTAAGCTTGAATATTTTATGTACAAACCATTGTAGCTTATAGCAGGGATTTCCTGTTAGTCTCTCATCTAAGTACTATTGGTAAGAGTTTTGATCAGGATCAGTTGAGATCACATAGGTGCTGCCATCTGCTCTGATGAAACTTCAGATCTTAACTCCATAATCTGCTTTCTAGTCTTCAGTTGTTCTCTTCCTGATAACCATAGTTTCCAAATTGAAACCATAATTGAAAATTATTCTGATTGAATCCAAGAAGTCTTTCATTTTAGTACTTAATATCTGTGTAGTGGGGCATTGTTTCCAGAAAGTGAGAAAGAATCTAAAAGACGCTAGGATTGTCTGTTGTACAAAATAAATGGATAATCGATGAGAATATTTTATTTTTTAGGTAATTACTGAAGGTGACGTTTGATTCAAATGTCGAATGGATTTCTTTCAGCAGGTTTGAAGATTTGGATCTTTTGAATTAATCTGGGAGATCAGTGATTGTTCTATAAAATTAGATTGTGTAATTAAGGAATAAAAGTACACCCCTTATTCATTACAGTATTTTAAGTTACTACACATTTGAATCATTTTATCATAAAAAAGATTCTATGTTTTTGATATATTCACTACTTATACCTTATTAATTTACATATGAAAAACATAATTTTGTTTGCTTACATTGCTTTTGTCCCTTGTTTCATAATACAGTTTTTTTAAATACATGCTAAAATCAAGTCCTTATTATATTATATTGTCTAAAACATGTTAAAACCTATATGGTATTGCTTCATGTTCATATGTTACATTATTAAAATATTTTTGTACATTTTTGTTTCTATTATTTCTGTTTTCAACATCTTATTTACTGCAAAGGGTATCTGCAGCAAAGTATAAATGTTTACAAAATTCTTTTGTTGTGGTTTGTATGACAGGATACACCTTTTAAATCTGCTGATTGTGCATATTGTTTTGGCTGCTCAGTTTGAATATGAGTAGTAAGACTATATATTTTATTCTGGAATGGGACACTTCTCAATAACGTGGTATAGCATGACAGCTAATACTGTTTCACAGAGTGGACTGAATTCGTTCTCCTAATCTCCTTCTTTAGTATATAATTATATGGTTTGTTTCCTTGTGCCATTCCCATTTAGTGTACTTTTGCTATTTCCAATGTCATGAATAGTCATTAATTACCTATGTGATTAGGAAATAACAAGCCCAAAAAGAACTATTAATATTTCCATTACAAGGGACTAATTGCATGATTGTATATTTCCACGAGCCCCCCCGCATCTTCTGAAACCATTGAGAAAAATGCCACATTTACTCGATTTTAAAATCTAATGCTTAGGTGACTGATAAAAGAAAATATTATATTAAATAACAGCCTGTTTCTGAGTACATGATATTGACTCTAAGGAGAAATTTATTTAGCCCTCTAACATATATAGATGTTAGAGGGCTAAAAAGGTAATTAGACCTTTTTTTCTCTCACAACTGGAGTAGCTCTGTGTACAAATATTAAAATACCAAACTTTTGATTACCAAGTATTTTGAGAAGAAGATTTGAAGGATAGTTCTTCTGGAAAGCAGTAATTATAATATTTTTAGTGCATTCCTACATGTTTAGAGTACTGCCTTGTCTAGTTGTCTTTCTTATGATCCTATAAAGTGAATGATAATTATTATCTCCTGTCTTGCAGAAGGGGAATAAAAGCAAGTTTGCCTAAGGTCACGTCATTTGTTAATGGCAGAAGAGAGTTTCACATCAGGAACTCCCTGATTTATGAATTATAGTTATAGGATTATTAATATTTTCACTTACTCAGACTGCCTATGGCATATACTAATTTCAGAAAGTATAGTGGAAGTGAAAGACTGTTTTGTATATTAATTCTTCAATATTAGTTTAGTTGGTGACTTCCTTATTTTCTGCAACTGAGTTTCCCTTGTTATTTCCAGCTATATACTCACTCCAGAATCGAATGTGCATACAGATAGTCTTCAACGTACGACCACAACTGAGCCCGAAATTTCTGTTGTTGAGCGAGACAGTTGTTAAGTCAGCTTTGCCCCATTTTACTATCTTTCTTGCCACAGTTGTTGAGTGAATCCCTGCAGTTGTTAAGTTAGTAATATGGTTGTTAAGTGGATCTGGCTTCCTCATTGGCTTTGTTTATCAGAAACTTGCAAAAGATGAACCCATGACCCCAGGACACTTTAATAGATTTGCCAAGCATCTGAATTTTGATCACATGACCATGGGGAAGCTGTAACAGTCATAAGCAGAAGTGGGCTACTGCCAGTTCGCACTGGTCCAAGTGAACCGGTAAATTAAGATTCTGCCTAGTTCAGCGAATTAGCAAATCCCACCCACTGGCTGGCCATGCCCCTGCCTGTTTTTTGACCGTTTTTTTGGGGGGGGCATTTTAGGCCAAAAACGGCCTGAAAATTGCCTTAAAGCAGCCCAAAAAATGGGCAGGTCCAGCCAATGGTGGGATTAGCCCCAACCAGCTGAATCCTACCTCTGCCTTTGAGGCAAGCGGCCAGAAGGCTGGGCTGGGTGTGATGAAAGATGTCACCCACCCAGTCACATCACCAACCGGCCATGCTTACCCAGCCAGAGAATTGGTTGTTATTCAAGTCCTACCACTGGCCATAAGTGTGAAAAACAGTCATAAGTCACTTTTTCAGTGCAGTTGTAACTTTGAACAGTCACTAAACAAACTGTTGTAAGACGAGGACTACCTGTACCTATAATATAGAATCAAGGATTCACATTTCAGGCACTCCCAAACATGAAGTAAATCCCTACTAAGAACATGACCCCAGAATAAGAATTGTAAGCACTATGAGCAAGCAAGGACTATTAAATTAAAGGTTTAAATGCAATTTAGGCATCCATGGCTATAAATCAGTGATCCAGTTCATGGCCCTGGATCAGCTAGTAATGTGGCCCCACAATATCGTAAACTTTTAACATCATTATTTGATTTTATATTATACAACTATATTATATATTTTTAGATGTGGCCCAAGAGAATTCCTTTTCACTCAGTGTAGCCCAAGCAAGCCAAAAATGTTGGGCACCCATACAATAAATGATCATGATTTATTCTGTACTGCTTTATATAAAACATGTGTTCCCTTGATTAACTATAGTATAGCCTGCTTTTTAATATTTCTAACTTTGAATTAAGAGTGAACCTCAGTGCAGATGCAGGATGACATTTTGTAGGAAACAATTTAGAGCTTATCATTTAGAGATTTTTGAAGAATTCCTTCTTCAGCCTCAGGAAACTTGTATGTTAAAGATATAAACTGAAGCTGCAGCATAGGTATTTTGAAGGCCAAGGGCATCTGATTCAGGAGATGACCAGGCTGAGCCCGTGGGTGGGTTCAAACACATCATCATCAGTTTGGAGTCTCTACACCCCCATAAAAGACCTAAGACAAGCCACCCCCACCCTTGAAGTCCATTGACCTTTGTCTAGCACCCATTTGCCTTCTAGTTCAGGTTCTTGTGTGTAGGTAGCATGACATAATTTTGTAGAACATTTGAACTCTATCCCAACTTCTGAAATCAGCAGAGATAAAAAAATCTAAGGATGAGTTGAGCAAACCAAAACTTCTACTCAATATTTAAATGAGAAGCCAGGGCAATTGTTGAGGACTTAAGTAAGAGGAAAGGCAGAGACATTCCCAAGGCCATCAAATGTGCTAAAATTCCTCAAACACCAGTCAAAACCATATAAACTGGTAGCCTTCGGATTAGTTCATCTAATTTATGCCAACCTCAATCTGCCCCAATCATGTATGCCTGCCTTAAGGTACCTCTTATTATTATCCATGTACACATATGCACACTTTTCTAATTAGGTATCGCCAATTTAATCCTATTATCTTCACACCCCTAATAATAGGTCAGATCCTCCATTACATTCTGGCTGTTGAAGTGTTTCAAGAATAGATTATTTAGTTCTGAATAATTTTTCTTTCCTGGAAAAATAATTTCTATAGTGGATGTTATCTGTACTTTTCATGAGTTTCCATCTTATTTTCCTGTTCATGGTTTTTTGAAATTTTTTTTGGTTGAAATACCCCACCTCTTTTTGGGATATGTAATGTATATTGATGGCTTAATTATAAGATGGGGGTTTATTTTTTTGCCTCCTGCAGCAGAACTGATGCACTGTTTTTATTAGTTGTCTAACTCTCTTTAAAAAACAACTTTATTAGTTCACGCTGTGTTCAGACTTGCCCTTGGTAAATAAGGTTCTAACACTGACAGAAAGAAAATACTTGTGATTGCTTTAATAACTAGGAAAGGTTACACTGAAAATATAGGGCACCCTTGATGCTAAGTAGTTCTAACACATCATACAGAAAGAGTATGGATTCTTTTTTTAAATACTGCTCTGCCTTTTGAAATCTCAATATGCCAAAGGCACCAGCATCAGATCTGGTTTTGAAAGGGGGGAAAAAGGCACTAAGAACACCAAGCAGTAGGTGAAAAGATTTTGGAACACAAGGTCATTTTAATTCATACTTTTCTTTTTTTTAAAGTCTCAGCTTTAATATTTTTGCTGAGAAAAAATAATTCCTGCTTAAATTGTGTCATTAAAGACAAGTTGCCTCTTTCAAAGCACATTATCAAAGAATGCTGAAATTGCAAGATAATGAAACAAAAATGTATCATTGGTTTTAAATATGGTAACCAAACACTTTCTTAAAATCCTTTGTGGTGGTTTTTTTTTCTATTTACTCTTTTTAACTACAGCATTTTAAAAACAAGCCGTGTCCTATTTACATCTCATAGCTCAAAAGCCATTTAAATGGAAAGGTTGTTTTATTTCCAGCATTGTTCAATTAATCTTGTAAGAGAAAGGGTCTTTTGACTCTATCTTTTAAACATAATCTTTACAACAAAATTTTCTACACTTTGTAAACATGACAAAAACAGAAATGGTTAATTTATCCAATCGCTATTTCCAGCAGATCTCTTTAATGACCTTTGGCAATAATTACTTATGAAATTTAATTGGACATCCAACATCCTCTTTTAGACATTTATCAATGTTTTATAATCTTTTCATTCTTTTCTCTGAATGTGAATAATCAGTGTAACCAAAAAAACTCAGAATAGAAGCATAAGTTATTTAAAGATGTATGTCTTCCATAGTGCTTTGATCTTGAATACTTTTTTATTTTGTCATGCCATCTTTCGTGATAACTATTCAGTTCTCTAAGCACATTACTTATTGGAAATATAGAAGCATTTTTTGCACATTTCCTTAACTTTTCCATTTCTTTCCATTCAGAGTAAATGTTATAGAGGCTATATACAGTGACAGGAAGTTTTTCCAGCAAAGTGGCATTTCTTTCTGCGTCTGTGGAGATTCTCAAATAATCCAGGTCATGGTTGTCCCAGAGATGCATTTTCCAAAAGGCAACTGGACTTTCTTGGTTTTTTTCTTTGAAAACATTTTGCTCCTCATCCAAGAAATTTCTTCTGAAAAAGCTGCTTGGATGAGAAGCAAAATGTTTTCAAATTGGGAAAAGCACTTTTGGGACATTCCTTTGTTTGTTTCAGTGATGACACTGAAAAGGATTAATCTGAAGTAATCCCTAATGTTATAGTAAAAAAATTGTCCAAACCCATATTTCTCTAGGACAATTCCACATTAAGGATGTGTAGGTGTGTGAAATCTCTGATTAGAGGGGGTGGAATGTTCGTGGGGAGAATATAAGGAAGGAAAAGAGGCTGAGATGGGCAAGTGTTCAGAATTACTTTTCAGAGTGAGATGGGCAGTATATAAATTTAATAAATAAATAAGGACATATTGCATATGTAGGTGCCTGGGAGTCTCCCATCATAATTCACTCCTGTCATGTCCCACTCACTGATTTGTATCATATGTTTGGTGTTACTTTGTAATAAAATGCTTTAGAAGACTATATTTATGCGTGCTAACTTGTAATCTTGCTAGCAATAGAAAATGGAAAATCGAGAAATGATATAAAGTCAAAGAAGATTCATGTACAGCAATATTGTCCTAAGTTACAAATTGTGTGTGTTCAAGTGATGAGGGTTGTAATTTTTTTTATTTATCCAATCAGGGTATTCAAGATTTTATAATGGAATTAAATGTAAGTTTGACCCTGATTTTCAACCAACTATCTTGAAATTAAATTAAAAGGAATAAATGATAAAGACTGTGAGTGAAAATAAAACAAAATAGTATGCTTGTTATTTCTATAAAACTAAAAGAAAGGGAAATGGTATAATAGATCTGATAAAAACATGCACTGAAATAAGATATAGGTTTAATTATGAATGAAAAAGCTAAAATGGCATTCAAAAAGTATGAATTAGAATCTGTCTATTGTGGATGCCTAAGAATGTGGATGTCTATAAGTCTATGATAGTTGATAAGTTTACACTCCAGTTAATTGTGATAATGGAAGAACAAAGATTTTGGTGGAAAATTGTGAATACAATGCAGGGCAAAAATGTTCTGTTAGTGCCATAATCACTATTTTCTTATTTTGAATTTATAAAAAAAAACAATTGTACCCAGAAAGTAAGAAACATGATTGTAGTTTACAGAAAAGTAACATTTAATTTCATATCATGCAGAAGTTGTGTCAGTTTCTGTTACCTAGAGATTCATTGACACATTAAAAATTAGTCATGGTGCCTAAATACTTGCAAAAGATGCAAAAATGACTGTTCATAAGAATATATTCCGACCCTCTTTATTATACAAAGAGAAAAGAAGGCATGTCAAGAAAAGAAAGATGTTGAATGTAGTTGGAATGAAAGAAGTATGGTGTGGAAGAACAAGTTAAGAACAAACAGTGCTAAAATGCAGGCTGAATACCAAAATGAGTGACCAGTATGAAAGAATAAGTTGAGGTGGTTTAGTCATATAAGGAGGATAAATGAGGTCATAGAGAGAGGATAAATAAGGATCAAATCACACATTGCAGCATCTCCACCATCACATGATCAAAATTTGGACACTTGGCAACTGGCCTGTATTTATGACGGTTGCAGTGTCCTAGGGACGTTATCTTCTTCTGCAACCTTCTGAAAAGCAAAGTCAATGGGGAAGCCAGATTAACAACTGTGTAACTAATTTAGCAATTGCAGTGATTCACTTTAACAGTTGTAGCAAGAACAACTGTCTTGCTTAGCAGTGGAAATAAGATACAACTTTTATTGCCATTTTTTTTCTCTGAACACATTGCCATTAAAAATGAAAATCTGATGTGAAGATCTAACAATCTTGAGAATTAACAAGAATTCTTGAGAATTAACAAGAATTAACGAGAATTAATACTATATGGTACAAAGTCATTAATACTATATGGTACAAAGAAAATTTGAGCTGCTAAGTCAAAGCTACCTGTGAAGAATAAGTCAAGAAAAATGGTTGAGTTGATGAGATCTTTAAAAAGATTAGAATTTTAGAGAATAAAATTGATGAAGAATAGGAGGAGATTGAGAAATATGGTATTGATATATAAACTAAATTTAACTACCGTATATTGTTTTTGGGTACTTGAGATACCGCCTACTGCCAATTACCTCCACTAGACCAATTAGATCCCACAGACTAGGCCTCCTCCGAATTCCATCCGCCGGCCAGTGTCGACTGGCGACTACCCGGAGGAGAGCCTTCTCTGTGGCTGCTCCAACCCTCTGGAACGAACTCCCCGTGGAGATTCGTACCCTCACCACCCTCCAGGCCTTCCGCATAGCCCTTAAAACCTGGCTGTTCC
Source organism: Thamnophis elegans (assembly GCF_009769535.1). Lineage (NCBI taxonomy): Eukaryota > Metazoa > Chordata > Lepidosauria > Squamata > Natricidae > Thamnophis > Thamnophis elegans. The sequence goes on from NC_045542.1 coordinate 39,056,372, forward strand.
GACAGGCCTGGGGCTAAAGATTCGCTGCCCCTATCTCGAATGGTATGATTGTTGTGCTTTTAACTATGTATAGTTTTGTGTTCTTGTTAAACTGTTTGTATCCCCCCTTCCCTTTTTGAGTTGTGAGCCGCCCTGAGTCCCCTTAGGGAAAAGGGCGGCATACAAATGAAATAAAACTCTAAAACTCTAAACTCTTTGTCTTTCTCCCATGTCCTAATTTCTGAGGCTTACTATTTCTTATTCTTTGTCTATGTTTTGCATAACATTGCTTACCGTGTTATAGCATAATTAGTAGACATAAATTTATATTCAGCCTTTCCTCTCATAATAGTGTTCTTGATCAATATATAGCTGTGCCATGAGGACAATGAAATCTTCTAGGATTCCCATTTTTCAACACACATTCCATAGTGTGACACAATTCAACAGAATGGAAGGCCGTTCTGTAATCAATAAAGCAGATCTTGGTTCGTTTTTAGGTATTCAGAGGCTTTCTCAATTATCCAGTGTTCATCACCAGTAACGTGTTGTGTACCCTCAGACTTTCTTAAAGCCATTTGAACATCTGGCATCACCCTTTCTATACAGGGCTCTAATATGCATTGGATGATTGTATTGTTTCGCTGGCATGTACCTTAAGAATATAGTGTGATTGGATTGACTTCTTTCAATCTGTTAGCCAATATACCATTCTCTGTCTATTGACATAGCTTTATTAGAGCCTTTACTGATTCGTCTATTGCTTGTCATATTTCTATAGATATGCCACAAATTCCTGTAGCTTTTTGACTTGGTAATGACTAGAGTACCAATTTATCTTCATTTTTTAGCACTAGAGAGTCTTGCAAATAGGGAATACTTTCTAAAGTATCTTGGATGTTGACATCTTACAATACAGAATTTCAGTATATTCTTTCCATCTTTCTTTGATCTTCTTTGAATCAATCATTGTCTGGTCCACTGGTATTCTTGAGCATACTAATTTGATGATGGAACCTCTATTTCAACTTTAGCTTTATTATTAACTTTTTCATGAACATCCTGGTTTTACTTCATGTAATATTGAATTATTTGTTCTTGATGTTCAAGGTCTTCTTAACAACTTTCCCTCCAGCAGAGTTTAAAAGGATTCGTTTTTTCTTCTTCATTCAGCTATATGTGTTGAACAGCAAAAACTACAAATCTGATAGTATGTCCCTTTATTGTCATTGCAGAATCTCTGCACTTTTTATATTTTGTCTAGGTATATCATGCTGTTTCTCCTAAGTAGAAGATCTCTGTATTTTATGGTTGAAGTCATCATCTCTAGAAGATAAAGTCTGCTACTACTTGGACTTTCTCTTAATGCATTTGCATTGCGTTGGCCATGCTTGCTGACATAATGATGGAGTCACCTGTGTGTGAGTTGGGCAGTTATGTAAATTTGTTTTATAAATAATTAAGTAGCTGGTGGGGATGTTTTGCTTTGCTTTGCTTTGCTTTTTAAAATACTGAGCACCAAACTCTTTCACCTTCAGCAAGAAACTTTGTACTGTATTTGTTCCTTGCTTTCAGCCATCAGCATATCAAAGCTTGTTGATATTTCTCCCATCAATTTTTATTCTAATTTCTATTTCGTTAAGTCTAGCATTTCTCACAATATATTCTATATATGGCATAAGGAAAATAAGCAAACAACTTGGTACATTCCTTTTGCAATTTGGAATTATCAGTTGCTCTATATTGTGCTCAAACTGGTTTGCTGGTCATTGTATAAATTCTTCAATGTATAGGCAGGCTGGCAGTTACAATACCCACCTGGATATGCTTCCAGATAGCTTATTCTCACAAGAAGCATCCTTTTTGGTAGAAATTTGGAACTCCTCTGTTAGATTTGCATATCTCCCAGAGTTTCATGTCATGAAAAAGGTACATGATACAACCATCCATTTTACCGTATCTCTTACTGGACTTGATTTAGCTCAATTATTTGTAGTCACACTATGCATATTTAATTTGGCCCAGCAACAGTAGCTTTGAATATTTTGTTTCTGAAGGTGGAATTCTAATGCTAGTTTCTGAACTCACAACTCCTGAAGTATGAATTACATTATTTACCATGTTTGCTAGAAATATTTCCCTCCCTCTAAGTGTAGAAAATAAATCTATAAATCTAAGTATATATTGAGTTGATTCATGAAGTCAATCAATCAAAAATTTTAGTGATAAACATAAGGAGGCTTAATTACATTTCTCAAATGTCAGCTTAACTAAATGAGGAACCATAACACAGACAGACAGTGTCTGTCTGTCTGTCTGTCTCTCCCTCCCTCTCTGAACAGAAAATTCATATGGTGTTAATACATAAAATTACAAAATGAATTTCAATCATCTCCTAGGAAATAGTTCTGTGCCCCTTCAGAATTTGTGGAAGAAGGGGAGATTTTGAGTGTATCATGATTCACATAATTCAAAAGACTGGATATATTCAAAATATATTGATGATAAGACTGCAACAAGGTATGTATTCTGAACAGGCTTGTTGTGGTTAATATTTATGCTTTATAATAATCAGGGATGGATCATCATGCAACACTTGAGAAAGAAGTTCTACTTCTGTCTGTAATGATTGCCACCCTTGGTGTAAATGGCTTCCAGGAGATGCAGGCTTGCTTGCATTCCCCCGAGGCTTATTCAAGGTGAGCATCCAGAGGTTAGCAGGTGAGGTGTTGAGCTATTAATATGCAGAGACTGCTTGTTTATTCATGTTCCTGCTCCCAAAGAGTTCACACCACTGAAGGCTGCATATTAAAATTAATTATTGTATGCCATCCTAGAGTAACTTCATGAGGAGGGCAGCTATATAATTTTGATTAATAAATAAATAAAAGCCAACATCCTGCTTCCTTGCATTATTGTTGTGCTTTAGAAAGGCGTCAAGACCTTTCTCTTTAGGCAGCCTTTTCAGTTTTAATTTATCAATGGGGACTTTTAATTGCTAACTCTTATTGAACTTTCAAACTGCCTGGGTGGAAAAGAAGGGTGTCAATCAAATAAATTCTCCGTGCCAATTGCCGTCAGCCCAAGGTGTTCATTGTTCTGAGAATGAACTCAGAACAGGGGATTAAGGGTTATTTATTTTATGTGCTACTCCTTCTGAAGACCATTAGGAAACCAGCTGCGGCTTACATCTTGATCAATGTTACCTTCCTATCAGTCAGAACAGGTATGGTTCTTGGCATCATTCAAGGAGCTAGTTTTAAAAAATGCTTTTTGTTGCATAAGTGCCTACATTGTGAGGCTTTTTTTGTGTAGACCAATGTCTTCTGAGACTTAGAATACATAAAAAGCCTTTTTCTGCAGATACAGCAGAATGGAAATAGTGTGGAAATCGTTGCCTCTCTTTTTGCAAATATTCAGCTTAAAAATGCTTGTTCTAGGGATTTTTTTCCTCCTGATTGTTCAGTTAGTTTACGTTTCTGTCGGTCCTTAATAAGGTTTTTTTTTAAAAAAAATCTGTTACATTTGCACTGTTTGGGTTGGATTGTTTCTGTTGTTCTTCTTTTGTTAATGATGATTATTGCTAGTATCCATCAAAGACCACATTATATAGATGGGACATACAAAATAGAACATATAAATAAAATTATTTAGATTTGAATGAGGTCTTTGAATTTAACCAGTGAGCTTTGTCCTGCTTTATAAATCTACTAAGAAACATTCTAACAAATATTGAATTGGCAGAGGGTAAGTAATATTAATTAAGATTCATATTCATCACTAGAAGGGACTATTTTCTATTTTATAGTGATTTTATTAAAAGTAGTATTGCAACAGTAAAAATTAACACAAACTAAAAAAATAAAATACAGAAAAGAAGAAGAATAGAAAATATAAAAAATAATAAAGAAAAAATATGTATTCATCCAATTTCACTTGTATTTAAAACTTTATTCATTAAGGATCGAAGGAAGCTCACCCCATGCTTCTAATAACTAAAAAGTAGTTAACAAGTTTTTCTGAAAGTGATGGAACATGAAGTATTCAAATCCAGTATTCTTTCAAAGGAACCAATTGTGGTTTAAGCAACATGACTGTTCGCTTGTCTCCCAAAACTAGACCTATGGGAGACTGCTGTCTTGTGGTCTTCTTGGAAAAAGCAGCTGTCTGGAGTACTTGTAGATGATCCTCTTTATGGTCCTCTTTATCCAGAAAGGAATTACGAAGAGCCAGTCTACTTGCCAGTTCTTCATTATGCCACAGCTGTTGTCCCCTTTTTTATTTTTAACTAGAGCTGTCTTCAGTTTTCTTTTTCTTCACCATAAATCCTTCAAAAAGGAAAAAATTTAATAGACCCTCCCAATGCTACAATAGTAAAGGATACCAATGTAGTGCAATAAAATAATTTGTGTCCAGTATTAGCTATACTTTACCAAAGTTTTGTTTATAATATAAGCGTATGATGGGTTCATGAACTTTGTGAGATAGTAACTAATTACTACATTTTCACCATTTCCACAGTTCTATTTACAGCAGTTAATATGGTAATAGATCCACATTCATTCATTCATTCATTCATTGAATTTATATCCCATCTTCCAGGAGGAGAGGGTAGCCTCTATAGCATTCTCTTTTCCAATGTTTCCCCACAACCAACATCTTGTGTGATGGATTTGAGTGGGAAATGATTGGTTCAGAGTCATCTAGTGAACTTCATGACTGATGGTACACTTGAACTTGTTCCTAAGTATTAATTCAGTACCTTAAGGTTATTACATTAAGTGTACTACATTCTTGTGTGTTTTATTTATGTATTTATTTGCAGTATACTTGAATACAAATTGTCCTGCGCAGTCTTAATTTTGAAGAAACTATTTAAAATAGAATGAGTTTCAGTTCTGAAGGCTAATCAAGATGAGATCTTTAGTTGAAGGGTCAGAATGCCAAAGCTTCAAGTTTATGAAGTTGCCTGGAGAATCTCTCCAACAGTGCACAAGGATGATAATGCTTTAGGCTGAAGGACTTCTTTTTTAAAAAAAGCTTTTTTTATTTTCAAAACAAACACAACACATAAAATCTTCCTTTTTTACATACTGTAGAAAGTGTATCAGTTGGTTACAAAAGACTTTCGTGCATCTCTTCCACAGTCATCAAGCATAATTCATATTAACTCAAGTATTTTAACTCAGATATTTATACATGTTACCGTCATAATACTTCCATTTTCATTTGACTATAGTTTTTAAATGTCCATCATAAAATATACCAAGATTTAATACATAACCACATACTGGCATTTCATTTACTATCTCTAAAATCCTCCAATGACACTAAATCCTTATGTCCTATTCTAGCTAAACATCCATAATATTTAATAACAGTTTTCTATCCTTCTTTCCAAATCACTGTTTACAATTTACATCTCATTTCCTTATATTGTACATTTTATATGTATGTATATAAATACATTTTATATGTATGTATATATATATACACACACATACATACATACACACACACACACACACACACGTGTTATTATCATTATCCCTTTTAAATTATACTCTTCCATCTATCAACCTGTATCTTTCCAGTAACAAAACAGTGTCACATCTTCTGCCATTTGTGGCGTCAGCCCTCTAATCATCTCCTTAATCAGCTTTGTATGGACTCCTCTTAGCAACTCTTTGCTTATAAGATCTCTCATGTAATTTCGATGCCCTTTTTCTGTTTCCTTAATCAGCTTATCTTTGATTGTCGATGGTGTTATCAAAACTATTGCTAATAAGATTTCTCTCTTTAAATCCATAAATTCTTTTATTTTTTCTTCTTCTGTATCTTCCCATCTGGAGTAAGTTTCCCCTCCATTTAATTCCTCTTTCAGTATTCCACTCTTTCCGTTTTCAGAAACAAACAAATCACCATAAATATCAGCAATTTTAATTTCTTTATATTCATTTTCCTCTTCGATTTTTTTGGATTTTAACTGCCACTTTTTCCATTTGATGAACATCTTCAACTTCTCCATCATATTTTACTGTTAGATGCACTAAATAATCCAACTTCTTCTCTATCCTGTCACTTGTATTTGATAATTTCTGTATTTCTGAGAATATATTTTGCAGATTTAAAACTTCTTTCTGGTGTTGAAATTGTGCCATGATTTCCAGTTGACAAACACTGCTACTCTAGCTTAGAAGGTTTTAACAGAATTAAGCATCACAATAACATTTCACCTTTCTCTGGTTAAAAATCTACTTCAAAGGAACATCTGTGTGCTTTTCTTCTTCTTTTATTGAAAATTTAAAAAAAAACTTTTACAAATGTTTATTTCCCTCCCCCTACCCTCCCCACCCAAACCACATCCCCCAACCTTCCCCCCCCCCCAACTTCCCAGAACCAATACAGGATATAAATCTTTAACAAAGATATTCTAAAATAAACTTTAAAAAAGTTAATATCATCTTTCATTTGAGCTTTAACTCTTCTTTGCTAGGCTAGCTCTAAACAGATTATATCATTCCTTGTTTCTTCAATCATAAGATATCTGGAATTTAGTCCCATATTTATTTTGAGTATAGTCAATCCATCTTCTCCACTCCAATTTATATCTCTCATTGGAATGGTCCTTGAGATATGCTGATATTTTAACCATCTCTGCTAGGTTTGTTACTTTTAATGTTCATTCTTGAATAGTAGGCAAATCTTCCTTCTTCCAGTATTGTGCCACCAACAGTCTTGCTGCGGTTATTAAATGCAAAATCAGGTTAGTCTCTATAATTGTACAATCAGTAATTATACCTAACAAAAATAACTGAGGGGTAAACTTTATCCTTTTTTTAAGAACATTTTGCATAATCCACCATATTTTTATCAAAAATACAAGTCCACCATATATGATAGTATGTAGCATCAGCACAATCACATCTCCAGCATTTAGGTTGTAAATTTGGATACATAGAGGCCATTTTTTTTTAGGATCTAAATGCCATCTATAAAACATCTTATAAAAGTTTTCTCTCAAATTTTGGGCTTGTGTAAATTTTACATTTCTTACCCAAATCTTTTCCCATGTATCCAACATTATTGGTTCTTCAAAATTTTGTGCCCACTTTATCATACAGTCTTTAACTAATTCTGTTTCCGAATCCATTTCTATTAATGCATTAATAGTCTCTTTATATGCATTGGACTTTGATCTCTAATTTGTTTTAGTAAATTATCCTCGTCTTGTATAAAACCGGTTTTTTTCTTCTTATCACTCTCTATAAACAAGCTGTGAGTCCTTGAAGTGCCAAGCCAGGATAATCAGTGAAAAAAAGTATTTCGTTTCCAATACACAAACCTCTAGTCTCCGAGTAGCAGCGTTACAATGTTACAATGTTAACATTTCTTTGTTTCTTTTTGTATCTTTTTGTATTTTAAATTTAAAAAAAAGGTCTGATTCTTAAATGAGTTAGAAAAACACCTACAGTAATGAAAGAGGAGAGTTTTAGTCCATAGATTACAGAGAATAGTAAAAAAAAAATAGAAGAAGGAAACTTAATCCGTTCGTTTTGAAAGGCTTGCATAGATTCCATCCGTAAAAATAGCATTTAAAAAGTAAGATAACCCACTGTTCAAAACCAGCCCAAATTTAATTCCGCCGCTTATTTCTTCTGTTCTCCAATTTAAATTAATTTTAAGGTTTTTTTATAGGCAGTCACTTTTAAAACAGTAAAAATTCCTCACCAGCTGAAAACACTTTCTCTTTCCATATCCTTCCGTTTTGGAGCCGCCCCGACTTCATCAGCCATTTGGCTGGATTTTTTGTCACCAGCTTGAAGAGCTTCTCTTGGATCAACCAGAGACTTTGTGATGTCCATGTGATCAGCAAGATGTATTCTTCCTGTTCACCTGTTCTCTACGGGACGGTTTAGGTCCATTTGGACCACCCAGAGGCAAAAGTGTCGACTGCTATCTCAGAGCATTGAGATTGCACGTCATGTCGTCGCGACTTTGGCTCCTCCCTCGCCTAGGCTGAAGGACTTTCTAAGAACTTCCAATTATTTTTAATAGGGTGTCTTTTTAATTTGTTGTTTTAGCACTATCCTCTCATGAGAATTGTCCCAGATATCTGGTGAAGTCAGACAAGATGCACAAATGCTGAAATGATAATACCCTTCAGAGATTTTAATATACCATAACATTCTTGTTATTTTTGCTAAAGAAGATTAACATGGCTACTCCTTTAGACATTGTTCCAGATAACGTGGAAGAGAAGTTACTTTGGGAAAAAGCTTGCAATCCTATGGATCAGAATTCATGCTGCTTTGAAACAGGAGTGCACTCTCACCCATCACTCACTCCCACAAAAATTGTATTGTTTCATAGAAGAAGCTTGTCACATCCTTTCAGACTGACTATTTTTCAGGGTACAAAGACTAGATTATAAATTAATTAGATCTCTCAAACCTTTTAAAAATCATACTATTCAATTCAAACTGAGTTCTTTTAGCCTTCATACTCAACCAAACCTCAACTGCAATGTAAATAAATAAATTAAGGCTTTGACCAATTATTACTTTTGTTATTTTAAGAGCCAGTGTACATTTATGGAACTTCATATAGCACGTTTTCCCAATAAATTAATGTACTAGTGCGGGACTGTCAGGCTGGATGCCTCACATGCTGACCATGGCCATGTCCGATTTAGTGAAGGAAAGTCCCGATATGTCATGTGATGCCGGTGTGACGATGCGAGTTTGACACCCCTGTACTTGTGGATGGCCTCTATGAGTACCAAAACACTCATCTACAGATGCTGCAATTTCTGTATTTCAGATTGTTGTGTGGCATGGCAGGGAGATCATCTTTGCTTTTAGATGTGAAAATCATTAAAAAAAAATAGAAATGGCCAGATAATACATTCTGTGAGCTTGGTTGCTAAGCCTATGGCTAGTTCTACTTTTCAGCCTCCTACTTCATGCCTGTTGGACAGTCAACAACTGTAAGACTCTTGAAGCATCCTCTCACCTGCATTCCTTTTTTCATATTAATGTAAATTCTCAAAAGCTGAAATGTTGACATCTGTCATTAAGGTTGAATCTCATTAAATGCAGAGTAACTGGTAATGAAGTATCTGGAACCCCATATTGACATATGTAAGGGTGACATTCATCACTGGACTTGCCCCACCCAACTAAAGTAGCTCAGAGTGATATAACGACAATAATGATTGACTTCAACTAGTATTTGCCACCACCTTTTCTTCCTTCCTTAAACCGGGTATTTAAAGCAAGGCCAAAAGAAAGAAAATGTCTTTTCTTTTCTGTTCAGTGAAAAACACAAGGACAACATAACCTGTAAACCAGTCATCAATCTTTAGAATTCATTACCAGATTACAAAATAAAGTAGCATTAAAATGGCATTTGGCATTTATTAATTCACACAGCAATAAGAGAAACATGAATGGGTTTTAGACTTAAGGATAACTTTCAGATTCAAAGAGGAACTCTAAACAAAAGAACAAAGTACTGATCCTTTCAAAATGGAGATTGAACATCAGAAGAAAATAGTTTTGAGATTAATTGGGGAAAGTTTTGTCCAAAATAAAATTAAAGCAGTAAGTTTCTGGATATTTATTGCAGAGGAATCTATCTAGCTTCACTTCCTTCTTGCATTATGGGAGATGTTACTTGTAGCTTAGGGTATGCTTGACATTCATTTCCTTCCCTCTACTCCCTGGAAAGATTCAAGAAACAAAAACATCTCTTGGACTCTTCTACCCTTGCTATCTGACCTTAAGGAGTGATACTCACCATACTAGAGAGAGGGGAGCCCAAGCTCTTTGTGTGCTACTGCCCCAACTGAAGTCTTCAAAACCTACACAGCTGGAGACTCCCATTATGAGGTATCTGATTTCAAGGCCATCCTGATTTCCTTAGCACTGTCAGAGTCAGACAAGAGAAGTGAATCAAACAACACCTCATAACATCAAAGAGTTTCTTGTAATTAAAATTTTGCTTTCATCATTCCACCCTAACATTCCTTGAGAAATATATCCAACTAGGCCAGTGGTATCTTCATTTCCACCAGTGAGTTTCCAGGACCAATTCAATCGTCTGGCAATCATTATTTTTAAGACTTTTAACATAACTGTAAAGAACATATTTTGTTGTATGAGTTTCAATGCTGGTTGTAATTCTCTACTGGAGCCTACTCAGTTGATCCTCTAAACAGAAGAGGCAGGTGGAAACCAAATGTTAAAATGACACACTGCTTTGGGGCACAGTTGTTCATCAGACACAGCTGGAAGACTCAATCTAAATATTTTGGGAGAGGCTGGAGTTCTCCATTCTGTGGCAGGTAAAATGTTATTGCTTAATATTTTATCAGGCTTTTTGAACTCACCTACCCAATGTATTCATGATGTGCATAATACCAGCCATCCTGTCAGGTTCTGAGTGTGTTTCAGTTGTGTATTAGGGATTGTTCAGGGTTGAAATGCTAGCAGTCCAGACCAGTTCGCCCAAACCGGTAGTAAAAAATGCTACCAGTTCGGGCGAACCAGTATTTCCGACGATCATCTGGGTGACGATCAGCTGTGACACACAATTTATATTAGCTAGAATCGTTGGATCTCCAGCTTTCTAGCTAATCTAAATCATGTGGCACAGCAGATTCCCCCCCCCCTCACTATTCTACTTACGTGCGTGGGTGCCCCTCGGGCAGCAGACCTCAGTAGCAGACTCACTGAACCAGTAGCAGATTTAAGAGGATTACACCGCTGGGATTGTTGTAAATGAATCTATACCTATGGATTTTTTTCTTATGTAAGACCCCCCCCTCCGGCAGAATCTTGAAACGTACATTGTTATATTCTTATTTTTTTGTTGTTGTTGTTGGGAATGTGTATACCACCAAGGGTGGGTTGCTGCCGGTTTTACTATCGGTTTGCAACCCACTCGCAACACGCGTGCACTGTTCAATGTAAATTGTTCTTCGCGCATGCACAGAACAATTTACTGTGAACTGCGGACGCACAGTCACTAAAAACCAACGTGGTGGCGGCCCAGCGGCGGCGAGAGAACTGGTTTGGGGGCATGGTAGGCATGGGTCGCTACTGGTTCCGTGACCCAGGCTTGAATTCCACTGGAATGGCAGCTGAACCGGGAGCAACCCACCACTGCTCTCCATGTAGATTAGACAACTCCCACTCAATATAGTCTTTAGATGCTATATTGTTACATTGCAATGCTCATTGTCTAGGCTGAGCTGACTGAGGAATTCTGGGAGTTGAAGTCCACAAATCTTAAAGTTGCCAAGCTTGGACACCCTGTTTTAATGGCTTTGTTCCTTAGGAATGTGCCTCCCTGAATGTTCAGCTTTTCAACAGAAAGAGGAAAACCCCATTCATACATTTTATTCATGGAGAAATTTTTAAAACCCATACAAATAAGCTGGTGACAGAATTTAACTGATGTTGGTTGATCCCCTAAGAGCTAAGCAAGATTGGACCTGATTCATACATGGATGAGAGACCACCAGGAAATCCCAGGGTTGGAGGCCAGAAGAGAAATTTGGTCAGAAATCAAAAGGCAAACATTTCTTTCTTATGGCCCAGAAAAATGCATGGACTGGCCTGCACAGTCTCCAGGAATAAAGCTTTTCAAGACAGTCTTTACTGTTAAATTTTCCTTTATCTAAAAGCTCATTAAGAAATACAATAAACTGGTCCCTTGCTTTCTGCTACTGTCATTAGGCTAGTTGACAGAACTTTATTTTTCAACAGTGTAGATTAATAAAACAAAAATGTGCAAAGCCATAGAATTATTTTAAAAAGTTCCTTGTATACAACTGGAATGTACCCCTTGGCTTTTTGGTCCTCTTCTCCTTGTACTCTACCCCCATATCTTGATTAGCGCCTATTATGCTAAAGCTATTTATATCTGAGCAGGATTGCAGATTTCATAATCCACAGCCAATACTTCTGATCAGCTTTCTCTACCTCTTACCTTCCAAACAACCTGGTTCAACAGTTTCCAGAATTCTGAATGAGAAACCTAGGATTGTCAAACCCATCTGAAAGCTAGCAGGTTGTGATGCCACGTTAGTCTCCTGGTCTTTCTGGCTACTCTTACCCAAAAGCAGGGGTGTTCAACTTTGACAACTCTTGAGACATGTGGACTTCAACTCCCAGAATTGCTGGGGAATTCCGAATTCTGAAGTCCATAGGTCTCAATGTTGCCAAGGTTAGACACCCTTGACCTAAAGACTGAAAAGCAGAACAGGTTTGGACCCATCCTGGCAGATGGAAAGGAGCACTTTTCTCCCATTTAGTGACCTGCTTGCCAGACTCTTGGTTCTCTGGTGATCTTCCAAATTCCCTCAAGTATAATGTTTTTCAGGATACAGATAATTTGTATAGACCAGTAAGATGATAGGAGATGACTTACAAAGGGTTGGCTCCCAACCCTCCTATGTTATTGTTCTTAGTTGTGAACGTGACCAACCCAACATGACCCCATGGACAACGTTCCTCCTGGCCTTCCTATCCTCTACCAGCTTCTGGAGTCCATTTAAGCTCACGCCTACTGCTTCGGTGACTCCATCCAACCACCTCATTCTCTGTCGTCCCCTTCTTCTTTTGCCCTCAATCTTCCCCAGTATTAGGCTCTTCTCCAGTGAGTCCTTCCTTCTCATTAGTTGACCAAAGTATTTGAATTTCCTCTTCAGGATCTGGCCAACTAAAGAGCAATCAGATTTGATCTCCTCTAGGACTGACCAGTTTGATCGCCTTGTAGTCCAAGGGACTCAGGAATTTTCTCCAGCACCATAGTTCAAAGGCTTCAATTCTTCGGCGCTCAGCCTTCCTTATGGTACAGCCATACATTGCAACTGGGAAAACCATAGCCTTGACTATACACACTTTTGTTGGCAGGGTGATGTCTCTGCTTTTAAGTATGCTGCCTAGATTTGCCACCCTCCTATATTTAATTCCAAAGGCTGCTGAACGCACATTGGTGCTTCCAAGACAGAATTTAGAGGCCTCATGCTTTTCCTTCAGATATGAGTTGCTTCATTTATCTCCATAACCATTGCCTCCTGGTGGGGGTGGGGGACAGACTATTTTGTCCAGGGCCTTTTCAGTCCCGTCCCCCTCCCACCACCCAGGCTGCATGAACGTGTGGTGTGTCTATGAAAGCATCCCTCTGCCTCCCTCTTTCTCTCCCAAGCCTTTGTTAACAAACCCATTGGAGACTGGCCTGATTCAAGGTCCAGGTGCCAACCCAGTTAAAGTCCCACCAGGAGGCAATTACTGCCTCTCAGTCTCTCCCTTTGTTCTCCTGGGGCCATGAATTCAGATTGAATTAAACACCCACTCACCAATAGTTCCTGCTCATTTACAGCAGAAATCTCTAACCAGAAAGGATACCAGAAATGGTTCCTGCTTTCTCCTAAACAGAAGGGGAAGTTCTTCAAAATCTGCATCGATTGTCATAAGATGTTCCCCATGCTGTTGACATTCTCCCTATTTACACCCAAGGATGGGAAAGGCTTGCAGGCATTCTCCCTGCCAAGAAAAAGTGCTGGCATTTTTTTTTTAAGTAATTGTTCACTCCCACAAGATATATGAGAGTGGGAGGCGGGTAAGGAGGGAGAATTGAATCATCCTGCCGAATTAAAGTGGTCAAATTTCTTAATCATTAAAGAAAAAGAATATAAAGAAAATTTATGTTTTATTTTCTGGGAAGGGAATCTGTGTGGTCTTGCACTACTCGATTCTCTGGCTCAAGCCCCAGACAACTGCAAACTTATTCATTGAACTTGCTCCAGACAATGCTGGCAACGGGCCTCTGTCACAGCTTTCAGGGGCATTAGCAGCAATGCCGCTAAATTGATGTTTGGAAACTTGCAAGCTGGCTTGAAATTATTCAGAGGATGGGCACCCTGTTGCTCTTAAGCTGAGCAATCTATAAGCCCCTGCAATGCAGGTGCAGCCTGCTAAGCCCACTTGGTTGCCCGCAATTAAGAATCTGAGTCTGGGGATTGTCTGCTGGGCTGGGAAAACTGCTCAGACAGCTCCGGTCTGGGATGTCTCACACCTAAGCAGCCCAGGAGGGAGGCAGCCGTTCATCAAGGGGCAACTTAGTCACGGCAGGCACGGAACCAGCCACCTCCGCCTACCCAATTGGAGGCTTTTTTCCCAAAAATGTACCATCGGGCTGGATCATTCAAGCATGTTTCATTTTCATAGACATCATCATCATGAAGTAACTCGTATTAACTGATATTAAAATACCACTTTCTGGCAAACCAAAGAATATTTTTACATCTCATCCTATCCAACATAGAAAAAGTAGCTCATATCAAGTACCGTAATTACAGGCCCCATAAATAAGGAAGCCCTGTAGCTGGTTCAGCCTTTGCCACATATTTTTCAGGTGGCCGCAGGCAAAGCACAGATAGGCATTCTAGGCCTATGTCCCCCTTCTAGCTACTGTACAATATGAGCAATATTGTCTTAAAGGCATTGCAAGTCAGTTTCTTAATGACTCACTAAAATCTTGTTGATTTCAGTAGGTTTGCTCTTATAGCAACAGTTGAATCCAGAATTAAATTTCAGAGTGATATAACAAGGTAAGATTATATAGCCACCCAGAGTCTTGTGGCCATCTCCAATCAATCAATCAATCAATCAATCAATCAGTCTTGCCTAGAAAGACATCTAGTCATCTAAAAAAATAGATTGGGATCCAGTCAGTCTTAAATTTTAGAACCTAACAATAGATTTGTCCATGGGTTACTTTAAATGACAATCTTTACGCCTGCGTTTATAAAATAATTATACAAACATGCATTCCATTTTCTTTTTTTACTATTTACAACAGCAACTTTGTCAGGATGTCTACTATGAGAAAAAATGCAAATGTGATTATTGGGAAAGGATTTCTTTTTAAACCATCCAATATCACAATACCCTTATAAATACATGTAGCATAATCCGATTAGAAATATATGCACTGTACCTAAAAAGACTGTCCCAGAGCTAGAAGATCAGGTCATCACAATTGTAAAGAAAGTGGAGCAGTGCACTTGTGTGAAAAGGTCTTAAGGTTGAGTTTTATTAACTCAGGGGAAAAAAGGGGAAATGCAGTTATATGGTAGAGCATATAAAAGTATTTGTAGTGTGATTAGGGAAGTGTTTTATTTCTCTGTCATAATATTAGAACCAGGTCATGTAATGAAGCTGAATTATGGGAGATTCGGGACAGATAAGAGACTATTCTACAGGCAAAGCATAATTAAAGCCATATAATATCAAAAGCTATATATTATACAGCATTTATATATTGTTTCTTTTATCAGAATAATATATATCCTCCATTTATCATCTATGGGGGAATGTGTGAGAATGATGTGGCACTGAATGCTTGAGAATTGATTTCTCATAGAGACTCAGCTGGTCATTGTGCAAGAGAACATTAGGCTTCAATCAAATTTCTCAGGCCTCTTCTTCTCTAGTTCCCTCTGAAATCATGTTCAGTTTTCAGCCTTCTCATGCAAGTTTGCATCTACAGCAAAAGTGTTGAAATATCAAAAACCTACCGCTAACCCATCGTACTTAGGATGGATCCTTAGCAGTGGTGAAATTCAATTTTTTTTACTACCAGTTCTGTGGGTGTGGCTTGGTGGGCATGGTGTGGCTTGGTGGGCATGGCAGGGGAAAGGTACTGCAAAATCTCCATTCCCACTCCACTCTGGGGCCAGCCAGAGGTGACATTTGCCGGTTCTCTGAACTACTCAAAATTTCTGCTACCAGTTCTCCAGAACATGCTGGATTTCACCCCTGATCCTTAGGGTGGTGTAAGCACATATGCTTTGTCTAGAGCAGTTCAAACCCTGGTTACATCTCCCCAAATTTGCCAAATTCCCTAAGTTATAAAAGATGGGGACGAGATGATGGGAATCGCTAATCAGAATCAGCCATATTGAACAAATGAACAGGTTAAATGTACTTCATGTAGCTTTATGTTCTTCTACAAGATGCTGATTGCATTCTGCTCCTCTTTGAGAACATTTATGTCCTTAAATTCAAGGATAAATAAACCAGCTCCCCATGCTTGGTTTGGTTTGGTTTTATTAATATTTGTAGGCCGCCCTTTTCCCTGAGGGGACTCAGGGCGGCTCACAGAAAACCAAGGGAGGGGGAACACAACATTAAGACGACAACATATAATAAAATCAAGTAGAACACCAAACTTGCAACCCAGGACTGCACATTCTTCTCAATGATGCTGAACCCTGGGCTGGAGGGACTCATTCCTCCCTATCAATCAGCTTACTTACCAAATGTGATGGAGAGATTCCACTGAGAAAAATAATCCTTTTGTGCCTGCTGCTGAGCCCAGGAATGCCCAACAGCTCAGCCCAGCCATACCCCCCAGTGCTCCCTGCTCTTGAAAGGGAACTGGGAATTCCTTGCTACCTTGGAGCCTGCGGTCACAAGGACACTGCAGACAGGATTAGGGTGGGTTTTTTTCTCCAGCACGCCAGGACTGGATGTTTGTCTGCATTTCTCTCTTGTCATCTCATCTCCAAGGAAGCTCCCTCCACTCCCCACCCCACCCCCAAACCTTCACTTTCTAAGAAGGATGCGACCCACTGAGCTATTCACACCAGTTAAATGAGAAAAGAGGGTTGATAAAGCACATGCTAGGAGAAATAAAATAAAGAAAGAGGGAAGGGAAAGAAGAAAGAAATATGAGAAAGAAAGAAAGAAGAAAGAAAGAAAAGAAAGAAAAAGAAAGAAAGAAAGAAAAAAGAAAGAATTAGAGTAGAAGGTTGATGTTTTGGCTGTGAAGCTGCTTTTGGTTGTGAAAGAAAAAAAATATTTCTTCCTCTGCTGCCCATATAGATATAGATACCCTTTTCTCTGATCCAAAGAATTTAACAGCTGCAATCCCACAGCTAATCCAATTTTCCCAAACAGGTATTTTACCTATTCTTCCCCCCCACCCCACTTTCTCTGCCACCGCTGCCTTCAAATGCCTCTTGGGCTGCCTTTCCTCAATTATCCAGTGTATATTTTCCTAATCTCAGTTACAAGAAGATAACATTTCCCCAATTTGCAATCTTTGGTTTTGCTTTCCTGAACCACAGGAATGGCCAAAGGCAGAGGATACTGGGAATTGGCTTTGCCCAGATGAGTACTCAAAAGAGAGGTAGAGACCCCTATAACTGACAGGCAGGAACTTTGCCAGTATAACCTGGCCCTAAATTAGAGTAACCAGCTGTAGTCGAAACATGGGGAATACCCAACCAGTCAAGCAATGGGCACATTTAGAAAAGGCTCATTTCATTGGAAGAAATGGAATCCAATGGAATTTCAAGCTTGTCTTTTTGGAGGCAGTAGTTGAGGCAACTGTGTGAATAACTGTTAAAAGCAAATTAGCATTGGAGGCCTGATTAAGACCAGATTCCTGGTAGGGAAGTAGGGGAGCACTGGCCTTCTACCCTCTTCCCCCCCCCCATAAATCCTGACTTAGACTGGGGACTGATGTTGACACGTGCAATATGGCCTTTGAGCTTAGCCCAGGCGTGGGTCACTTGGTCCCACTTCCTGGTTCTCAGGAGACCTGCTTTTTCTCCATCCATGTTTGTTTGTTTTTTTATGAGAAGACTGGTCACATTCAAGCAAGTGTGTCCTGTGAAGTTAGAGTTGGAACTAATCCCCAATATATCTCTATCAAACAAGCAATCTTTTCTTTGGCAAAAGTTTTTCTCCTGCTTCCAGACTACAAAACCATTTTAAAAAACAAACCATCACTCTTGCTTATTAGGTGGCTACCTCCAGATTGTTCTATTGGCAACAATACAGAAGTAGTTGGCCCCTGCCTTTTTCTGCCGTCGTTTGCTTTCCCTTGAGGTTCCTGCTGCTAAATGAAGCCCAGGGAACTGGTACAATATCACATTTCCCCACTTTATTTCTTATTTGTACTCCTCCTTTCCATGCAGCACTCTAAATTGCAAATGTTGGCTTTTGGAAGTAGATATCTGGAACTAGAGGTTAGAAGTAGTGTTTTAATAAGGCAAACACATGTAAATATAGCAGGTGCACATTTGTTTTTGTTTGTTTGTTTATAAAATTTATAAACTGTCCATTATACCTCAAGGTAACTCTGGGCAGCTATCTTTTTGGCCTGTCTTGGTGTATCCTTCAAATACTAACCCCATATCGATGATATAATTTTTATAATTTATATATAATTTATAATTTAATAATTTAATTTATAATTTATTACCCTACAACTGGTAGCAACGTCTTATTTCTGATATGTGCTAACTTTCTAAATCAGAGTTGGTAAAGGCAGCTTAATATCAGTGTTACTACTGTCCACAACTGGTTTGTAGCCGAGACCTGATAATTATGATTAAAAGAGCTGGTTTTGTTTTCTGTTTGGAACTGAATCCAGCATCATGAATGTAATATCAGCTTTGATTTGAAAATTAAAATCAATAAAACAAGTTGCTAGACATCAAACTTGAGGCTGTGAAGCAATATTTGAAGAGCAGATATCTTGAAAACATAGGAAGTGAAGGATTTGAGGTAGGGGGAAAACATGATTTCCTATCTAGATAAAAATAAAAATGAAGCAAAGTGTGTGTGTGTGTGTGTGTGTATAAAACAGAAGCTTGCTTACAATATCTTCAAGAGAACAAGTAAAATTAATTTTTTATTATAAATGATAATTCATAACAATTTTGGGGAGAAAAGGTGATAACATCTCTACTGTATGAGATCGAGGCACAGTGATGGCATTTCAAGAATAATCTGGTAATTGTCATAAAGGTTATTCTCTGGGTAAGATACCATCCATTATGACACTTAAGATTCCACACCTTTATTTAATCTAATTTGAAGCAGGAAAAATTAGCAAGTAGAAATGAAAGTGAAAATGGTATTTTAACTATAACTTTGATTGAGTATAGTCTGTGTTCTTGGGGGATTTTTGGTAATAAACAGCTGCTGTAGTTTCATTTTTGTATTTTGGTCTTTTCTATTATTTTAAGGATAGAGAACCTCTTCTGCTAGAGCTCTCAGCCATAATCCCCCCTAGTTTGTTGTGTGTGGCTGGAGACCATGTAATTAGTTTACACGTCAACATATTGTATAAACCAAGATTGACTCCTTGAATAAACCATGGTTTTGCTGACATTTCCATGGCCCATAATGTAAGCCCAGGCATATGGGGTTTCGAGTTCCCAATTTCCTGACAACCCACATGTAGGTGTCAAGCAAGCAGAACCCACCTCACAGGGTTGTTGTGGAGAAAACAGGAAGAACTAGATATACTGTGTATACCTTTGCCACTGAGTTACTTATAAAAAGTTATAAAGGCAGAATTAAAATCTAATAAAAACAAATACATAGTACATATGCATTCCCGGCCAGTTAATGCAAAGGAAAATGTTAAGAATGATTGATTGAACGATAGATGAATGTAGGATAAATCCATCTTAATATAGTTTCTTCTTTCTTACCTGTAAAAAAGAAATAGGAAATTCATGTCTAGCAGAAAAGGTGTGCCAGAAATTACTGTTTGTCTGGCTAAGCTGGGGAGGTTAGGCCCAGCAGAAGATCTGGGCAAACCACATCTACAATCCTGCACAGAGTCAAGTTTGACTTGAGGGCGTCTGTATTTGATCTACTCTCAAAGAATGGATCATTCAGGTGGAACCGGGAGAAAGCAGAGATTCTCCATTGGCTTTTGAAATGGGAGCTATTTGGTAGTGACCTTCACAGGTGTTAAAAGTTTAGGGGGGAGTGTAGAGGGGAAAGAGGAGGGGAAAACGAGGTCCTAATATCACAGTGAGCTGCTAATCTCAGGCTCTTAAAGGGAAAGACTGATGTGGCTCCTGCTCCCTTGTTTACATCATCCCAGATAATCCCTTTGGTCTTGAGCAAGATTCCTTGCCCCAAACCTAGACTTATAGACTGGACTTTCACTGAGAAGCTAAATGCTAAAGTTACTCAGAGGGAAGGAAAGCTGAAATTAGGAAAGACATGGAAGAAGAGGGAGGCGAAGTTCAAACTGGGGCTGAGAAGCAATAGCTAGCATGACTACCAACTCTTGGACTAACATCTGGGTACATAGGAAATTTAGCTCTGGTGGTTGGATCTATTTGAAAGGAGGAGAAAGAGAGCTGCAGCTGCTGTTGCACAAATAGGGAAAAGACAATGGATGGAAGGCTCTGGGGGGAACCAGTGGTGGGTTACGACTGGTACACCCCAGTACAGGCACACCGGTGCCTGCCTGGAGCACCGGGTACTGTTCTGGTACGGTGCTCTGGAGGGCCCACTTGCCCGCCTACCACCTTTACCTGTAATTGAGCTCTTCGGGGCTTCCGTGCACATGCATGGAGAGTACAGTGCCTGCGCGACAATCCGCCAAGCAACTGGAGTGCCGTGGAGGCGTCACAGATGGTAAGTATGCATGCGGGCACTGCGCACGTTCATGTGGTGGACACCGGGCCCAGTTACACCGGGATCCGGAACCCACCACTGGGGAGAATCCACACCAATGAGCCATTTGTCAGAGTGTGGATCATCAACACCTGGCCAAGATATGGGGAGCAACCAGGCAAGAGGGAAAATAAAGTTATGTTCACATTATTTAACAAAAATTAAAATGTAATCCAATAGAGAACAAATACCACAATTATGTGAAAAACACATTCTAAGATCAGTCTAATAACTTCTCGGGTGTTAAACTTGTTGCTTCTCCTTGTTCTTCAGCCTGAGCTCCAGAAAAGGAGACAGTTGCCCAGGTATATCTTTGCAGAACTCATTAGCCTCAGATCTTCCTACTGATTGTACCAAACCAGTAGTCCTCCCTGGATCCATTCCTGGAGCACCAGAATAAGGGTGAGAAGAACACAGCTTTCTACCTTACCTCTGAGATATTTTGGACTTCATCTCCCATAATCTTCAGATGTCCATGCTGACTAGGGCTTGCTTGCTTGATCTATTTATGCAATTGTTCTGCCGTCTGAAATCTAGAGGACTCTGGTTTGTGGGAATTGATGTCCAACTCTTTAGTCAGATTGAGGAAATGTTGAAACTTGAATTTGAAGTCCTCATCTTTTCACACCTAACAGGACTGAATGTTGATTTCATCTGAGAACTGTACTACAGACTTGCCTTTACAGATACAAAGAGATGGTAATTTGGCTTCCCAATGAATCCCCCTGAGACATAGAATTGAAAATGGCACGTGGATGATTACATATGCTAAGATTATATAACGGAAGGACCTGACACCTGGGGTTCCAGAAGTGGGTGGTTGGAGTGAAGGATTTACAAAATAGACAGTTCTCTTAGTCTAACTCACGAGTGTCAAACTCTATTGCGTCACGTGATGTATTGTGACATTTTTTGCCTTTGAGGAGCCAGGGTGGGCATGGGCTGCACATGACGCATCTGGCCTGCGGGCTGCCAGTTAGACACTCCCGGTTAACTTATTCCAACACTTTATCATTGGACCTTGCACCTGATCCCTTGTTCAGTGAGCAGTGGCTTGTTTTGTGAGTGTCTGATTAAGTTTCCTAAAAAGAAGGCAAGCACTCCAAGGCTGTGTCAAGAAAGGAATCAGTCATTCTAGGAGAAAAAGTAATCTTGTAGTGGCTTTCCAACTCCATCAAAATCAATGAACTTGGGGCGGGGTTGGAGGAAGGGAACCAGAGGTTTGGTCTGGTCTTTCCTCTGTTCTTGTGAACCAGTCTTGATTTGTCTCATGGCAGCCCACCTTTGTGGCTCAGGGTTTGAAGAGAGATCTCCTGTGCCTTTTGCCCTCCACACCCAAAAGACCCGGTCTCTTAGGGAAGGTCCTTGAGAAGCAAGGTTTGATCAAGACTGCACAAGTCGGTGTTATGCGACCCTAAGTGTTTAAATTCAGTCCAAAAGATTTGCTAAAAATCTTTTCAGTTTAACATTTTTATTGAGTTATACGATAACATAAGATACAAAATACGAAAGTAAACAGGAAAACAGTGGAGAGAAAGAGGGGAGGGGCGAAGAAAAGTGAGGAAGGATTAGGAAAAAGAAAAAGTAGTATTGACTTCTGAGTCTCTCTGTTGCAATAAAACATGGGTGTCAAACTCGTGATGTTATGTTATCACATGATGTAGCACGACTCCCCCCCCTTTGCTAAACCTGAGGCGGGTGTGTCAGCGTGTGACACATCAGGCCCTTGGGCCACGCATTTGACACCCCTGCAGTAAAATAAGGCATTAACATCAAATCACCTTTTGTTTTTTCATAATAATATAAACTAGCCATTTCTATAAGGCTCTATCAGTCCAATTGGTGAAACCCAAAAGCAAATTTTCATTCTTTCCCACTTGCACAAAGTTCAGAAGTTGTCTCCTTGTGGAAACAAAAGTACTTGCATTCTTTTCTTTAATCAAAACCGTCAATTTTGCCATTTCAGCCAACTCCATCAGTTTCTGCTTCCATTCATCCATGGTAGGAATCAAAGTGTCCTTCCATTTTGGGGCATACAATAGTCTTGCAGCTGTCAACAAATATAGTAACTAAGTTCCAATTTTTTTCTCCAGTTCTTTTTCCATTCGGCCCAAAAGGAAAGTGCTGAAAACCTTTTCAATTGCATGTCCCTGCCATTTGAAAGAGCCTACTGACAAGTAGAAAATGAAAGCAGACACATTCTAAGTTAGGTTTTTTTTCCCCCACCAAAGAGAAAACATCTTTACAAGGTTGGGTTAGATTTCCGTAGTTTGGACAACAACCCTAGGCCATTGTGGATGAGCTACATTCAACTCTCAAAATTTCCTGGCCACCAGAATTTGATTTTAAGGCTACGTAAACATTTTAAATAAATAAATAAATCCCCCCAAACCAACATCCTAAACCAGTGTTTTTCAACCTTGGCCATTTGAAGATGTCTGGACTTCAACTCCCAGAATTCCCCAGCCAGCGAATGCTGGCTGGGAAATTCTGGGAGTTGAAGTCCAGACATCTTCAAGTGGCCAAGGTTGAGAAACACTGTCCTAAACCAACATGAATTTGAATTAAATCTGTGGGACTCTGCTCGTGTGATTAGTCACAGTTCTGTGGCTCGCACCACATGCTAATGAATTAACAAGGTTAATAAGTAACAATGGCTGTGTTCAACAAAGACCTTAAATCAAAACCAAACAAGTCACATTAGAGTAGGATTCACACTTAGCTTGAATGATTGAACTGACCCAGTTGTGGCTTATCCAGCAAAGAATTGTTTTTTTTTTTTAAAAAAAAAACACCCTATGATTTTGTATGATGGATGAAACTAAACGCAAACCAGCCAAAACACATTATGGCTTAAGATGTTCTGTGCATCGAGCATTGTGGTCTGAAAACCATGATTTATGACGTGCAAATCAGCCAATTATGATTTATTTAGTAAACTATGATTACACAAACTTAAGCTCTGTGTGAGGTGTAAACCAAGCGAATCTCTAGTACCCTGTTGTCTAAAATAAAAGTTAACTAGAACTTAGCACTCTCTCCATTCATAAAGGCAAAAAAATGGCTTCCTTTACTTTCCCCTTTCCTCCTCCTCTTCCTCCTGCTCTTCTTCTCTCCTCCCCTCCCTGTGGATATGAATTAACTTGACATGTGAATACTACCTATGAGTGATGTGGGGATTTTAAATATTATTTCATTGATAATAGCTAAAGTGTGCATTTTTCAACCAAGTTGTCCAGCTTGGAAACATTCATAACATACATGAATTTCTTTCAACCTGTCTTTCTGGAACAGTATCTGGAGGCCATCCTCAGATATCTTGATTCAGGTCAGGATTGGGCCCCAACTGAGATCGTGCTACAGACGGTAACTGGTTAGCAACTGAACCACACTTCAAAACTGGGATTGGATTGGCACCCATCACTATCTCTGAGGACAGCAGGCTAGGTTAGGGGTGATGGGCAGACCATATGGCACACAACTCTGTAATTCAACAACCGGTTGCCGCTCCTCATTGCCCAGCAGCTCAGCATATCAGGGGCAGATGTTTCATTCTGCCTGAAGGCAGGGATGGCCTAAGGTCTTGAAAGATTACAAATAGTCCAAAGTATCACCAAGGGACCTGCATTAGGGAGATTAGATCTAAGCCACAACAGTATGGAGACCCACTTGATATCACTAGAAATCCGAAACATTTTTTGGTCTATCTGGTGGCCCTGCCTGAATGATTTTTGCAGAATGTTCAAGCCCAGATGTGGTAGCCCTGCCTGACATTTCATCATCATCAGATACCAGCTATGAACTGCTGAAGAGTAAAAGTGAAGAAGGGGTCGCCTTTCTAGATTAATTAGCTTTGGGAATTAAGGCTGCATACAGAGGCTGATGGTTTCAACCTTACCCTTGGGGAGCCAAACCCCCCCTCCCCCACAATTTCTCTGTAGAAACCTGAAAGAGTTGCAATCTGTTGTTGCATCAACCTCTTTTTCCTAGATGAGAGAGGTGAATTTACCTCGCTTTCTCCTCTTAACAGCATTACGGACCATGTCAGACATCAAAGCTCTGATTAAGGCAATTCTTTAATTGTATCTTTGTGCTTCATTACTTTTTTCATCTCTCTTTGATGAAGAACTCACTCCTTTGTTGTCCTTCACCCAAATTATCACCCCACAGCTTTGGCTTTTAATGCTGAATTGAAAATTCCTACTCCTCCCATTTTTTAAAAAAATAGGATAATATGCTGGAGAACACCCTTCCTTCCTTCCTTCCTTCCTTCCTTCCTTCCTTCCTTCCTTCCTTCCTTCCTTCCTCAAAGAAGCCAGCCAGCTGGTAGTTAAAGGGAAGTTCACACCTATTTTCTGTTGCTTTGCCTCTCCTATTCTTATGAAGCCTCCATTGATTATTGCCCTTAAATTCCTCAGTCTGGTCATAGATAAAAGGATAACCACTTCAAAGGGAAGTGTTAAGAGTTTAACCCCCAGCTAAAAAGAGTGGACAACAAGGTAATTGAAGGTAATAACTGATCAGAGGCCAACTTTCAAAGGCACATGTGAATCCAACATTCAGATGGCTCTAATTTTATTAACATTTGTAGCGGCTTCTTGATGCTTTTCAAACATGAAAGACTTCAAAGCCCCAGGAAGGTAAAACTCTACAACAGACAGCTCGACACCCGGATGTGTGTTTCTGTTTGGTAACTGCTCCCATTGCTGGTAGCATTTTATGGTAAAATAATCCCAGCAGATATTTTAAGAGATACTTCTGGGACTTCTTCCCTTTGCTGCAAAAATTTTCTGAGCTGATTTGGACCCATCAGATTCATAGGCTGGCTTCTCACAGCCAGCTGAACCCCAAACCGGCCAGCCCTATTTTATCCAATATGTTACACGAAACCCATCCTGGGGCCTCGGTTCAGTATGTTATCTATATTCAGAAAATAATACTTAATTCCATAGTTCCCTGGTTAAATTAAGCAGGAATAAATACAGCCTTAGAAAACTGCCAATTGGGCTTGTTTTAGATCCGAATGGGACATTGAAAAAGAAAGAAGAAAAGAAAAAAGTATGCGGCAAACCACATTTTGCTCTGCTGCAAGAAACTATATGGGTCTTAAAAGTTAAATTTGACCTGAAGGCATCCTTATCTTGACCTTATTTACATATTTATGCACAGAGAATCTTTTCTCCAAAAAGGAGGAGGAAGCATTCAGCCAATTCTGTCTGGAATCCTTTCGGGAGGCATGCCACCATCCTTAGATCCCCACTGGACACTGGGCACGCAGGGTCTTTCACTAACATAGATGGTGTTCACTTCCACTTCACTGGGTGATAGGATAGGGCTCCTTGTTGTCTGTAAAGGCAAAGGGTGGGGTGGCTTCAAGGCCTTGAGCCTCAACAGACACAAAGGACGGCTTCCCTTCTTACCCTAAGCCATGTTTTACAGTTGTAGCTTACTGAAAAATCACAGTCAGCACACAAGGAGCTAAGCCATAAATAGTGCAGTGGTGGGTTCATACCGGTTCATACCGGTTCCGCAGAACTGGTAGTGATATGGCAGCCTGGGTCGCTGGAACCGGCAGCAATCCAGGCCTGCCACACCCCTGAACCGGGTCCCTGGTCTCTTCTGCCGTCACCGGCATGTTTCTGCACATGCAGAAACATGCACATAACAGAACAGTTTTCAGTCAACACACACAGAACAGTTTTCAGTCAACATGCGCATGCACAGCAATGTGTGGCTGGTGCAAGCGAAGCAAGCAGCATGCATACAAAAAGCCTTCTCAGTGAACCGGTAGTAAATCGGTTAAGAACCCACCACTGAAACAGTGGTTTAGTAAACATAGCAGTAAGGTAATGTGCCAAGCCCAAAGCAAAGAGCAAGTCTTATGGCTCGAGGTGTGTGCAGGTGAAAGGTGAAGGCCACCAATCTGTAGTCCAATCATTTTTGTTCTTTGTGTCAAAGGTTTTCACTTGGGTGCAAGGTTCCATATTCATGCTAAGTCACATGCATGGCACCCTTAACTACACAGCCCCAGTGGGGATGAGTTCAAGAAGTGGGCTTGCTGTTGATGTGATCAACATTTGATGACATGATCATCGAATCAAAGGAAAAACTCTGGACAGGAGTATCCAGAGACTACTAAGCTAGGATATCAATCCACCTATGGTTTACAGCTGGCTTCTACACCAATGCTTTACTGTTATATCCAAATCCACAAGCTACTGAGAAATCACATATATGGCCCCTGTGCTGCTTCAAAGTAATGGCTATACCACAAATATTTGTGGCTGGCAGATGAAACAACCTGCAGACAGCTCACTTTTAAGCAAAGCTAGTTGGTGGACATCTGGATCTGGAAGATTGAACCTAGCCTCCAGATTTGGTACTTGTCAGCCTCCTTGCTCCACCTGATGTTTTTGAACATTTCTTTTAATGGGAAAAAAAGCATGGGAAGTTAACTTGCTCCAAAGCAGGGTCAGCTTCCCACATTTCCTCAAATGTCTGTGAGCCTCACGTAGGCCACAGAAGCTTCCGTCTTCCAAGATTTAAAACAACAATTACAATGTTTGGAAGACCAATCCAATGTTTGGGTGAGTGTCTACCTGCCCCCAAAGGAACACAGATGAGAGTAGCAAAGATCTTCTGGTGGAGAGAGAGAGAGGGAGAGAGAGAGGGAGAGAGGGAGAGAGAGAGAGAGAGAGAAAGAAAGAGAGAGAGAGTTAGAAGGATCTTTGTGCCTCATTGCTTTACATTACAAAGGACATTCTAACAAATAAGCATTTGGTAACTTTTGTTGTGTACCTTTACCTTAGCAGCCAAGTCAGGGGTTTGTGCAAGAAGGAGGGGGGAGGTCTAAAAAGCCAACTGGAGTACAACTGTGTGATCAAAGTGATCCATCACATAGTTGTGATCACCACCTAGAACAGGGCCCTCCCAAACTTGGCAACTTTAAGACTTGTGGACTTCAACTTTCAGTCTTAAAGTT
Organism: Thamnophis elegans; assembly: GCF_009769535.1. Classification (NCBI taxonomy): domain Eukaryota; kingdom Metazoa; phylum Chordata; class Lepidosauria; order Squamata; family Natricidae; genus Thamnophis; species Thamnophis elegans. The sequence goes on from NC_045542.1 coordinate 39,083,843, forward strand.
GCCAAGTTTGAAGACCTCTGACCTAGATAGCTTAGATCAGGGATGCTCAACCTTGGCAACTTTTAACACCTGTGGACTTCAACTCCCAAAATTCTGCTTGGAGTTGACTTTTGCAAGTTGAAGTTCACAAATCTTAAATTTGCCCAAGGTTGGACACCCCTGTTGTAGACTTTGTTGCAGAGACTCATCGGCCATGTGGCGCGAGCACCCATATAATCCCACCAGTGATGGGTTTCCAATTTTTTTTACTACCGCTTCGCTTGTATGCGCAGAAGCATCTGGGTGGGTGGGCGGAGCCTTCTACCACTGTTACTACCTATTCGCCCGATCCGGGCCAAAGGGGAGCAAACCACCTCTGAATCCCACTCTCCACGTTCCAAATTGGAACCCAGCAGAAAGGATGGGACAGGGAGCCCAACTCTTGATTGCTGAAAACTGACAAGTCTTCACTTTTTCCAACATCTTCCACGGAGTTCCTGGGATTTCAGCAGCATCAGGAGGAGCCTTTCAAGTCCCCTTTCCTGCTGCAAAGCTCGTTTGCCTGGATTTTATGCTCAGTAACTCCAACCATGGTTTGGTTTCTCTGAAACTTTTAAGTCCCCGGTCTGTGTTTATATCTCGGCCTTACATCCCGCATTCTTAGCCACAAGGCTTTGAAGCAGAGGTGTTCAAAGCAAAACAACAGGCCTTCCTAACAATGAATCCTGTTCTGATTTGCTTATCTTATCGCTCGGTATTTATGAGAACAAATGCAGGGCATTTCGCAACTTTATCAGAAATGTACATGTGCTCAAACATGACATTTCCTGGCATGACAAGTCAACGCCTCCATCTCTGTTCCAAATGAACCGGCCTTGTCAGCTAGTCTGCAAGCCAGCAGCTGGAAGGTTGTCTTCTGCCATAGAGGGTCCTGTGATTTCCCCCGCCCCCTTGATCAAAATGCCCAGACGTAGCATGATGTGCAAATCCCCGCCAGGATGTGTACAGTATGTGTCTGTGTGAGGCATGGGTATTTGTTTTTTGCTTGACTAGCTTCACTTCTGCCTGCTATTAATTAAAGCCCCATTTGGATGGCAAATCTCTCTATTGTTATGCAAATGTCTCGCATGTCCCTCTCTCTAAGCGTTCACATAAATAGCCGGCAGTTCTAGTTGTGGGAAGCTGCGGAGAAGTGGAATGGACTGACCTTTGCAGAGACAAGAGAGGCTTCTGCATTATTAGCCTGCAAACGTTATGGATGGGGAGGGAGGAAGTATTTGGGGAGCACACAAGCCATTCCATTTTCTGGATGCGGTCTGAAAATCTACCTGCCTCCCTCCTTTTTTACTTTCTCCAGCCCTGAGTTTCCTGTTCCCAATTCTCTGAGTTTCCTAGGAAGAGCAACAGCTGGCCATCCGAGGTTTCCTTAGCAAATATCCAGGGCAGAAATGAAATTGCCCAATCTTGCCCGGCAGTTTTATATTGTCCAAATATTTCGTTTTGGGACTCCTCCAGCCTCCAGCCCATAATGCTGCTGTGTTCTTTATTGCCTGGAATGTGCCTGTGGTCTGTCGAACTCCCATGTCATCTGCGTGCTTGGGTAATGAACAGACAATGGGACTTTATAAATCAGTGGAATTTCTGCTAATGTCTTAAACTGTGTTTAGAGTTATGAGCAATTACATTCACATTTTGGGGTGTTTTTAATGAGGCTATTGTCAGCTACACAAAAGTGCTGGTTGGCAGTAAGATGACCTCAAGTCACAGCCTAGAATTTAGACCCAAAGTTTTCCTTCCTTCCCTCCCTCCCTCCCTCCCTCCCTCCCTCCCTTTTCTTTCTTTCTTTCTTTCTTTCTTTCCTTCCTTCTCCTCCTCCTCCTCCTCCTCCTCCTCCTCCTCCCTCTCTCCTTCTCCCCCCACTCTTTTTCTCTTGAAACTGCAATGTCAAAACAGAGTTCCTATTTAAGCATATGGGAATTTGGGTATTCTAAATTCTTCTCTGCTTGTCCTGTGTGTGAGACATGTAACATCCATACTACACCATAGCTGCCCCATCCAATCTGTAACAAGAGGTATGGTCTGCATGACAGTGGCATAAGAATAGGGACCTTGGTCTTCATTACTATTGTATACCCAGACATCTCTTATGCCATGGGCTGAATGAGGTATCATGCTGGATACAGAGTGTTTTCTTTTTACTGTGCAAGGGAAATGCGTGACTAGCTCTCCTTAATGTTAGGATTAGTGGCACCCCCATGGATGCACTCATTTACCCCAGCCACAGATCTCTTTTTAACCTAGCTTTGGGTAGCTTATCAAACTGCTTTGCACTTCTCCCTTTTTGTTATTATATGTTACATCTGAGCATCTTAAAGATACATGAGGGATATAGAAGGACCATGGGGCTGACGTTTCCATGAATGAGTATGGAGAAGATATTTGGGCTGATGTTGGTTCTGTTATAAATATGGAAAAATTCACAGTTCCTTTTTTTTTGGAGTCCCTTTTAAAAACACTACTGCTCTCTTCTAATCCCAGCGTCAATCCCTGCAATCTATGCAGGATACATGAATCATAAACATGGGTTGAAAAAAAGATGATAAAACAGAGATTGGCTGGTGGTTTGGTATCTCATGTAAACCCAGCACAAGAATTTACAGCAGTGAATAACTTGTAGAACAATTTTCTCAGGCTTGTTTGGAGATCCAGTTGTGGTGTATGAAGGTCAGTGATGGATTTACATCATCCAGAGAAGCTGCATTCAAACTCCCACTTTGCTGTGAAGATCATGGCGAACTTGACGACCCTGTCATTTGCTTTCAGTGTAACAAACACTGTGCTTTGTTATTTTATTTTAAAGGACTTATATTTTGCTGTTCAGGCAAAAATCCTCTAGAGCAGCTGACAAAGCTGAAAAATCTGAAGTGAATTCAGGAAATAAAATGCAAGAAAATCATAAACCAGATTAAAACCAAGCCTAAAACTAAGCCCCCAACTAGGATGCTAAGGACTTTAGTGGTACTGAAAAATAAGACTTCCGACAAAGAGTAATTGTACAATTAGTGTCAAAAGTGAAACAGTTGTGTCCCATTTACACTAAAGACCAAGGATGAAGAAAAAGTAATTTGAGAAGAATTTTAGGAATAAAGATAGAGAATAAAGAGTTTTTTAAAATATGACAGTCCCCAAATAATTTAAGGCTTTAAAACCAGGAATGGACAAAGTTCAGTGATTGTACACTGTGTGTCTATACACACACACACACACACACACACACACATCCATCCATCCATCCATCCATCCATCCATCCATCCATCCTAATAGGCTAGTAGCCATAGTTTATTATAATTGCAACTTCTGTTATTATAAAAGTTTGTAGAGATTCTCAATCATTCAGGTCATGGTTGTCCCAATGTGCTTTTTCAAGAGGCAACTGGACTTTCTTGTTCTTTCTTTGGAGATGTTTCTCTTCTCATCCAAGAAGCTTCTTCAGTTCTGACAGGATAGTAGGGAATGGAAGAATGTATATTCCTTGCAGACAGCTAAAAAGATGCAGATGATCAGCTCTCTGCAAAAAGCCCAACATATTCAGAATGCATCAAAGTATTATCTCAAGGATAAAATAAAATTTCTAATCATAATGTAAATAGTTGAGGTTCATGCAGGACTAGCTAAAGTTGGTATCTTGAAGCAGATGAGGGATGGATGGATTGGATTGGATTGATTTGAAGTTTCTACTAGAATCTAGTAACGGAGTGAATCAAAGATATGATTCCACTGACATTTTGGAAGTAGTTAAAAAAATAACTATATTGTTTTGATGAGTCTTGCTAGGCCTTCTTTAACCATAACAGTGTTGCTGCTCAGGCTCTGCATAATTGTAAATCGCCTTTTCTCTTTGTAAAACATTTTAGTGCGAAATGAGAAGCAGTACATTATTTTTTTCCCTTTCGATGTAAGCCACCATCTGCTCCCCACTCCTCTCCCCTCACACTTTTTTTTGGGGGGGAGAAGCAGTCCAGAACACAAAGAGTTAACGCCTGCAAAGCCCTGTTTTTTTTTATTTCCTGTTAATCACATTATTGCTGCATTTAAAAAAGCAACAACAAAAACAACCTCCAAAAATGAAACATGTTTCTTTCATTTATTTAATTTTAAGTTCTGAGTACACTAGCTGGAAACTATGCTTAATAGTTAAACTCAAAACATTTGTATTTCCTCCCTCCTTCTTTCTCTCTCCCTCCCACCATCACAGTTAGCTCATTTCATTCTTAGTCCAGGTTTTAAGACGCATTATATTTTCATGTACACAAATGTGGAAAAGCTGAATTGCAAAGACAAAAAGGACCAATATGTACCTTAGAAACATCTTGACTATTCTGTTCCACCCGTTTCATCCCCCTAGTCATCCTCCTGCCCATGTACAAAGAAAGATTAATTCCCGGATCTCGCTGTGATGTTTTTTTGATATCAAACCTTAAATCCTCCTTGAGGCTGGATACTAAAGCTTTTCCAGAAAAACAGGTCTCAACTCGCTCCAGCCCAAGATGTTTGCCTTTAACGGGTTTTGAAATCTTTCTTGTTGCGTCCACAGGCTCTTGGCTACTATAGGACAAGTTTTTTTTTACTCCCTTTGACAGTGGTCTTCCTTTTGTACTTGGCAGGGTGTTGTTTTCCCCCTTCACTTGTTGATGGCCATTAAAGAAAAAAGAAAAAAACAGGCTCAGAAAGGGAGATGAGAAACCAGTGGGTGTTACAGTGCTGGATAAATACCACAAACAGTCACAAAAACCATCAGCCCACAATCCAACTGGGTGACTTGAAAAGTTGAGGAAGTATCTTCTCCCACATCTAGTGTCCTTGTAGTGTAATTCTTAGCATCCATCCTGCTTGGTCAGCCGGATGGGGGGGCTGAGCTGTCATTCATCAGCATTTGGAAGTTCACAGATTTCCTGCCTTGGATGTACAGGGGGGGGGACTCTTCCAGGTGCTTCCCCCAATTCAAAGGCAAGGGAGAAGAGGATCTTTCCCACCATGGCATGCTACAACCTCTCTTTCAAGGGAAGCTCCCCTGATTCCTACTGGAGACCCTAGCAAAGACCAACTTCTTTTTCTGCTGCACTACTTTTTTAGCAATGCTTTTCATGTTTGTATTTTATGATGTTGGAAGAAATGCCCTCTGGGTTCAGTTCCAAATGGGGGAAAAAGACACTGGAAACATGGAGGCTGCTTGGAAAGATGGTTTTAGTGGTGGACACATGGCTTGAGCTCCTGATGAGAAAAGGGGATCACATGCTTCCAGAGGTTGGGTGAAGAATAAAAAGAGAGCGAGATGCTGAAAGTTCCTGGCTTTATGCCCTCTCTGGCCTTTGAGCTTGAGCTTGTGTTCTGTTTGGTTATCTGACTCCCATGGGGCTATGCAGGGGCAACTCTGTAGGCTGTGAGTCCATCTTTGGTTGAGCATTGCTTTTTCCCAGGTGCCCTGAGGTGAGATGGGTAAAGGACTAATGCTATCATGCCTTAATTCCATCATCCTGGAGCTGAAGGAGGAGATCTTTGTTATGCAGAATAGACTGGCCCAGGCTTTGTTAATGGCCCATTGACAAAGGTGGGGGCTATTAAGAGTGAGACTGCTTCCTGCCTAAAAACATGTTTCTCCATTTCTGATCCAAGGAAATATAATATTCTGCCTTTTCAATATTTCCCAGGATATTTCATTTTTCTAGGAGAGGGGTGGGTTTTAACTTCCTACAATTATTATGTCTATTATTGTCAAACACTTTGGATTTAATAGGCTCAAAGAAAACTTAGGCCTTGAGTGGAAAAGTCAAGAGCCAATAATGTCAATAGCTCTTGCCTGATATATGCGGCTTGTCTTACATTGTTGTTGTTATGGGTGTTATGGGTGTTGCACAGTCAACTGGATGTTTAGACCAGATTTGGCATTTTTATCCATCTGTCAAGTCCTTCCTAAGGGTCTGAAATAGGTAGATGTTGTCATTTGATGGGTGCCAAATGCATTGTTGCAGGATGTAAGCTGTTCCAAGTAAAGCTGCCTTTTGCAATTGACTGGTGGTGGATTTTGTCAATGCCAATGGTGTTCATGTGATGCTCCAGATGTTTTGGGATTGATCCAAGGAACCTCTTACTATTGCATTCTATCTTTGCATTCTTTTGCCAGAGTCATTCTACTTTTATTTGCAGATCTTTGCATTTGTGATTTTCTCCAGTTCTTTCTCTTGTCTTCTGCTGTCTCCAGGCAATGCAAAGTCCTTGAACACACTTTTTTGTTGTGTTTCTTATTGACAATTGGGAAATCTGGGATGTTGTGTGATAGATACTTGTCTGTTTGAATTCTAAAGTCCCAGATCACTTTCACTTCATCACTTTGATTCCACCAGTTCTTGCTTGCACACAAATGGTATTTCTTACATATATTCACATGCCCCATTATTATGGTGGTCGCACAGTCGGTCAGATTTTCAGATTGGATTTGTCATTTTTATCCACCTAGTGAGTCCTTCCCAAGGATCTGGGATAGGCAGATGTGGATGTTTCATGGTGTTAAAGGTTATCATCACAAGATGTAAGCTTCTGCAATTGACTAATATTATCATTATTCCAAATATATTAATCATATGTCACAATTAAGGTTGGCCAGTTTTTTTCTTCATGTTTTTTCAGCCCTACCCACAGGTTTGGGAATTGTAAAGATTGCGTCTAATTAGAGATGAGCTGCCCAACTATGCTGTTGTTTGTTGTTGGACTGATTTAAGTCTTTATTTGTCAATGGCACCACTGTTGAATTTCTGCGATGTGTATTTGCAAATATCAGTGTTTTGTAATTTTTTTCCTCAATTTCTTGTCTTCAACATTATTCTCTCTTAGTATGGCTTTATCATTAAAGCAAATACGATTTTGTTCAATGACAGTAATACCTGGTATATTATTATTCAAGCATGCATCCGTCTAAATTTTGAAATCCCACTCATTTTTTTTTTTTGCTTTATCGTTTTTAGTAACTTTACCTGCAATTTCACATTTTAAAAAATTCTTATTTGCTGCAAATATCTTCCTGACTTGATCATGTCTTTTTTTGTAACCAGTCTGCATGATTTGGCTGCATCCAGTTATCATTGTATAAGATCAATTACTTTATTGTTATTGCATCACAAATGGCATTTATTACTCAAATTGAGTTTTTTTCCTATTCTCGCCTTTGTGGCATTAGTGTGTAGTGCTTGTTCTTCAGACTATTAATATTAATTCTATTATTATTGTTATTATTAATCATCAGTTTTCTGGTTTGTCAGTCAAGGTGATCAAAGTCCACCTGAGTCAGGTCCAGGGGTGAAATTCAGCAAGTCTTTTTCTTTCCTTACCTTAGTAATTACTGTATTATAACATTATCAGCAGAGGATGATGAATTCCTTTTCTGCCTCCTTCCCCTTCCATCCTCCTCCTCCTCTTCTTCTTTGAAAGCAAAGGTGGCGTTCAGCAGCTTCTGACCAGTTCTGGAGAACCGATAGCAGAAAATTTGAGTAGTTTGTAGAACCGGCAATTACCGCCTCTGACTGGTCCCGCCCCCATCTATTCTCTGCCTCCTGAGTCCCAAATGATCAGGAGGAAATGGGGATTTTACAGTATCCTTCCCTTGCCATGCCCACCAAGCCACTCCCACAGAACTGATAGTAAAAAAAAATTGAATTTCACCACTGGTCAGGTCAATGCTCTTGCACCATGTCGAGTCATTAGTGTTGCCTGTGAGTTGATGGCTTTGATTGTATTTCCAGCGTTTAGACTAGACTTTCACATTTTCCTTAATAGCTCTCAGTGTCTTGTGTTTATTTTTTCCTCTTTAGCTGATGTTTCCAAATATGTTTCCAATATTTGTAATCTTGAGACCTTTGGTATTTGTCTGGTTTTTTTGCCGAATAGTTTTGTGTGAGTGGTTTTTCTTTTTCTTTTCTTTATTTTATTGCACATTTAAAAAGTCTTGAATGCCCTTCAGTGTCATAAATGTCATTAAACATCGGAATAGCATTTAGGTCAGTGGTGGGATTCAAAAAATTTAACTACCGGTTCTGTGGGCGTGGCTTGGTGAGCGTTGCAGGGGAAGAATACTGTAAAATCTCCATTCCCTCCTGATCAGCTGGGACTCGGGAGGCAGAGAATAGATGGGGGCGGGGCCAGTCAGAGGTGGTATTTACCGGTTCTCCGAACTACTCGAAAGTTCTGCTACCGGTTCTCCAGAACTGGTCAGAACCTGCTGAATACCACCTCTGATTTAGATGTATGGCTTTTGATAATTTGGTCAATATGTTAGGTTATCCATGTAAAAAAAGATAATAAGAGATATCACCGCCACTACCGTCACCACCTCTGTCATCTAAAAGAGAACTAACATTTGTTCAAAAAATGGATGATCCTCATCAGATATATCTTGGTATTTCAGAAAATGCCCTTAGTAATTCAAGATATATTTGGCAGAACTTGATTTGACGTTTATGAAACTTTGCAAAATGTCCAGGTCTCAAATTGCTGGAGATCTACTTTTCTCCTACTTCCCAATGGGAGGTTTAAAAAGAAGGTGAGCAGAACAGGCCACCTGCCTTCCATCAGAGAGACACCTATTCTCTCTTACAACGCTCTTTTCCCCTTCCTGGCTTTTGGACAGAACCTTCTTTCTCCCCAAGGAAGAGGTTTTAGAGAACTGATCTTTTGCAGGGATTGAGAAAGTCTTCTTTACATTTGAGGGAGATGCGTTCTCACTGCCTGCCTTCTTCTTCTGAGGATTGTTTTTGGCCTCCCAGATGTGACTACAGCTTTGGAGCTTCCAGTTGGTTCTCCATCCAAATATGGATCCTGCTTTGCTTTTGGGGGCTCAGGCAAGATTAGTTGGATGCTGCCATCTGCTGTGGATTTTGCTGAAGGGTGGTACTGAAATTAAGCCAAGGGCTACATGCAGGGGTGGGTTGCTGCCGGCATTATTGCCGGTTCAGTGCATGCATTTGCACATGAATAGGTCTGTGCATGCACAAAACGTTAAAAAAAGGGAAAAGATAAATTTGTGCAATGAAAATTGCTCTGCGCATGCATAGAACCAAAAATCAAGATCACGCGCCATAAGAGAACCGGTTTGAAGGCGTGATAGCCCTGGGTCGCTGCCGATTCCAGCAATCCAGGCTGCCAGACCACTACCGGTTCGACTGAACCAGTCCAAACCAGTAGGAATCCACCATTGGCTACATGCAAAGGTATGCAAAGATAGCAGGCCCCTACCTTGGCTGTACTGAGAGTATGCTGAGGACATTATGGGCTACCTGGTTACCTCCCTATATTTATATTTATGGTAGTAAATAAACTTGTTAAAGCATCTCACACAAATAGGGTGAGCACAGATGTGCCTGCCTCCCGCCTGCTTTGTAGAAAATGGGTCAATTGTTCCATCAAGCCACGATGGCTGGCTAATTTGTGGCTGCCTCTTAGTTGTGGGATTGGATTTTTTAAGAAAATCATTAGTGTGAATACTTTTATTCCAAATTCCTGGTTCCACAGGAACACTTTGTAGTTATTGTTTTTAAACTGTTTGTAGGGTTTCAGTCCTATCACCTCTATCAACTCTGTAAAGAAATAAAATAAAGAAGGGTGGAAGGTTTTACTCTCTCGCTAGCGTTCCTCAGTAGGCAAGATTCTTTCGAAACAAGATAAAACACAGGCCAATCATTATTTTTAGTTCCTTGTTTAAAAAAAGCCAGGCCTTATTCCTCCCTGCCCAACCCGTCCGTCCTCCAATTTAGTGAGGATGGGCAAAGCATTTTCGCCTCCTTTATTCAGGGATGGGAAACATTCAATAAGGCTATGGAGCCCTTAATATATTCTCTGAAAAAAAAACTAGCCAAGAAACATAACAGGAAGGCATATGGACATATGTGGAGCAAAAAAGCATGTCAAAAGGCTGGGGAGGGGGAGGCGGAGTGATGGAGACATTTCAAAAGATAAAAGAGAATAAAACACACAACTCTTATCAAGTTCAACCCAGTAACATAAGTGCTTTCGCTTACAAGGCCAGCTTCAAATCCAGTATTTTTTCTCTCTCTCTCTCCTCTTCTAACTGTGCTCTGTTTCACAATCTTTTCTCCCCACTCCCTCTGTTATAAGAGTGTGCGTGTGTGTGTGGATATGGATAATATTTGTAAAAGTTGTTTTCTTAAATACAGGCAGATTTTTAAAAGTTGCTGATAGTTTATCAGTGGTTTCAGTTAGAGGTGAAAGGAGAAATTGGTAACAAGACAAAAATGCTAGCCCAAAGTTCATGCAACCTGGATATAGACCGGTGGTGGGTTTCAAATTTTTTTAGAACCTCTTCTGTAGATGTGGCCTGCTTTGTGGGAGTGGCTTGCTGGCCATGTGTCCGGGTAGGAGTGGCTTGCCGGCCATGTGACCGGGTGGGAGTGGGTTGCTGGCCATGGGACCGGGTGGGCATGGCCAACTTGTAAAATGTAGTGAAACTCACTTAACAACGCTCTTGCTTAGCAACCAAAATGTTGGCTCAGAAGCTCTAGCATTTGAAGCACGCAAGTCTTAAAGCTGTCAAGTTACAAGACCTTTGCAGCCCTAACTCTTTGGGGAAAAAAACCCCAGGGGTGTTCATACTTGACAGCTTTAAGACTTGTGGACTTCAACTCCCAGAATTCCTCTTCTCGCTCTTCATCTTGATGATGTGCGGACGGGTGGTGGGAGGGAGCTGGAACCGGTTTTAAACGGCACTGTAGATTTGTGGAACCTCTTCTATAGAATAGGTTAGAACTGGCAGGAACCCACCTCTGGTATAGACACAGGGTGAGCTCTTATGGCCATCTCCAAGGGTGTAAACCTCATGGAATTGACAGGCATTTGTTTCCAGATAAACAGTGGCTCAGTGGTTAAAGACTCTGAGCTTGTCAGCCCAGATTCCAGACCCAAGCTCTGCACAATGGGGTAAACTCCTGCCAATCTAGCAATTCAAAGGTATGCAAATGCAAAAAGATTACTAGGTACCACTTCAGTGGGAAGGTAACAGTGTTTTGTGCAATTTGGGCATATAGCTATGGTGGCCACATGACCATGGAAAATATCTTCTGACAATGCTGGCTCCGAGTCACAGCAGCTTTCATCCTTTGGTTGCTGTATTCATTCAGTTACTGGTTCATTTTTCCTCCAAGAGGTGACGATTAAGATTGAAGAAGACAAGTCCTCCATTCCAATTGTCTGCATGCTTCTTTGCCTGTTCAGATATCTGGGAGCCTTATGTGGGCTTTTTCCAAGGCAATATTGGATTGCTTGAAATAAGGATCATGTTTCCAGAAAGTTTCTTCTTCTTTTTCCTTAGCCTTAATAATTGCTATATTATAACGTTATCAGCAGAGGATGATGAATTCCTTTCCTGCCTCCTTCCCCTTCCATCCTCCTCTTCCTCTTCTTCTTTGAAAGCAAAGGTGGGATTCAGCAGGTTCTGACCAGTTCTAGAGAACCGGTAGAAGAAATTTTGAGTAGTTTGGAGAACCAGAAAATACCACCTCTGACTGGCCTTGCCCCCATCTATTCTCTGCCTCCTGAGTCCCAGCTGATCTGGAGAAAATGGAGATTTTACAGTATCCTTCTCCTGCCACACCCACCAAGCCATGCCATGCCCACCAAGACACGCCCACAGAACCAGTAATAATTTTTTTCGAATCCCGCCACTGTTTGAAAGCAAAGGAACCTCTAAGCCTGTGCGATTGGATAGGATTGTTGACTGACCAGCAGACACTTCCGATCTTGTTTTGTATCAATATTGGTAGCCAGATCTGCTGAAATTACCAGCTGAAGCGTTTTAGGGTAGTGGCCTCCAAACTTTTGGGCACCAGGGACCGATTCCGTGGAGAGAGGTATTTCCGTGGCCGGGAGGGATGTGTGGTTTTGCATGCTGCCTGCAACCGGCAGGTGAGTCTTTGCTTGTTTGCGTGGTATGTCGGAGACCAGTGCTGGTCCACAGATCAGGGGTTGGGGACCCCTATTTTAGGGAATGCAGAGTAAACATAATCAAATATTAACAATGAAGTTTAATAGTTTGCTTACAGGCTGGTTTTATTTTCAACTGTACAGGTAATCCTCGACTTACAACCACAATGGAACCCCCAAATTTATGTTGCTAAGTGAGACAGTTATTAAGTGAATTTTGTCCCATTTTACAACTTTCTTGCCACTGTTGCTAAGAGAATCACTGCAGCGGTTAAGTTAGTTACATGATTATTAAGTGAATCTGGCTCCCCCCCCCCCATTGATTTTGCTTGTCGGAAGGTCACAAAAAATGATCCCAGGACACAGCAATAGTCATAAATATGAACTATTTGCCAAGCATCTGAATTTTGATCACATGGCAATGGGGATGCTGCAACGGTCAGAAGCGTAAAAAACATTCATGAGTCACTTTTTTCCAGTGATGTTGCAACTTCAAACAGTCACTAAATGAACTGTTGTAAGTCGAGGACTGCCTGTACTGAAAAGCACGCTGTTGGCTCAAGAAGGGCATATACCATATATACTCGAGTATAGGCCGACCCGAATATAAGCCGAGGCACCTAATTTTACCACAAAAAACTGGAAAAGTTATTGACTCGAGTATAAGCCTAGGGTGGGAAATGCAGCAGCTACCAGTAAATTTCAAAAATAAAAATAGATACCAATAATGTTTTTGAATATTTATTTCAAAGAAAAACAGTAAACTAGCGGTGTATTCAATGAAATACTTCACTCACCTCATGATGCTGATGTCCCGCTGTGATGATGATGTCCCGTGCAGCCGCGGGAGCGATGTCCCGCCTCCTATGACACACGGCACAGTGATTCCTATCATTGGATCACTGTACCAGAGGAGGTGGGACATCGCTATGTGGCTGCTTGCCATAACAAGGAGGAGATGGGACATCGTTGCAGAGCGGCAGGAGGGGGAGGAAGGGGAATCGTAAGACAGCCCTGCATTACATTAGAATGTGAGGAGGGGGGATGGTGCGGTGCGCGCTGCGCGGCAAACTGACACAGAGGGAGGGGAAACTCACAGGGGCACTGGGCCATTCACGAGTGTCACCCAGCGGCATGGCCCCGCCCCTTTTTCTCCTCCATTTCGGGCAAATTTTTCACTGACTCGAGTATAAGCCGAGGCAGCTTTTTTCAGCCCAAAAAGTGGGCTGAAAAACTAGGCTTATACTCGAGTATATACAGTAAGTGTTTCTCTGAATAGCTGTCTGTCGCTCAAGCTGCTAATGAACGCACACAAACTCAGATCTATAAATTGTTGCAGCCTTCAGAAAGGAGCTTGTTTAATCTGCTAATAATTCCCATAAATTCAGCAGCACTAGTTATCTGGACAGAAATTTCACAGCCCTCCCCAAGGAAAGGAAGGGAGTTGTTGCCAGGGGGGAGACTGTGGCTGGGGGAGAGGGATGGGTAAGCGCAGACCAGGGGTGAAATTCAGCAGATTCTGGAGAACCAGAGGTTTTGAGTAGTTTGGAGAACTGGCAAATACCACCTCTGACTGGCCCCAGAATGGGGACAGAATCGAGATTTTGCAGTATCCCTCCCCCAGGAGTGGGGAGGGAATGGGGATTTTACAGTATCCTACTCCAGGAGTGGTGAGGGAATGGAGATTTTGCAGTATTCTTTCCCCAGGAGCTGGGAGGGAATGGAGATTTTGCAGTATCCCTCCCACAGGAGTGGGGAGGGAATGGGGATTTTACAGTATCCTACTCCAGGAGTGGGGAGGAAATGGAGATTTTGCAGTATCTTTCCCCTGCCACACCCACCAAGCCACCAAGCCCACAAAACCGGTAGTAAAAAAAAATGAATCTCATCACTGGCGGAGACCCAAGACATTATACTCTGTGCAGACTATGGTTGAGTCCTGGCCAGTGGTGGGATTCAAATAATTTAACAACCGGTTCTCTGCCCTAATGATTTCTTCCAACAACCAGTTCACCAAACTGCTCAGAAAATTAACAACCGGTTCTCCCAAAGTGGCGCAAGCTGGATGAATCCCACCACTGGTCCTGGCCCTCTTTCCCCCAACATCTGGGAGGAAGGTGCCAAGTTGGGGAAGCTTGCTAGGACCACACCTGTCCAAAAGGACATTCTTTTCATCTTCTTTCTTTTGACTTCCTTTTTTTGAGATCAGAAGCTGCTGACCTGCCTGGGAGCTGTAATTCGTTTTGCTTTTTTTGGCTGGGGAAAAAAGCTTGTCATGTGTTTGTTTGTTTTTTTGACTTATTATACAATCCACTTATACAGATGAACAGTGCTGAGAGCAGCTTAATGCACCTATGAAGTAATTTACAATTAAAAAAAGGGTAACTTCAAAGGTATTAACCAACATGTGGGCTCCAAGCCACTCATGTGCTCTATATACAGGCCCTTTCTTTCATTTTGATCAAACCTGTTCCATCACTTCAGCTGGAGTAGTTGGGAGCCTTTGATCTCGTTATCATCATGACCACTGGTGAGAATGCTGCACCATCGCCTCGCATGTGTCTATGATGTCAGTGGCAATGCCTGAATAGCAGGTTTTTAGGATTTGAGGTAAAATCTTGACTTCTGCAAGAGCCAAAAAAGAAGAAGAAGAAGAAGAAGAAGAAGAAGAAGAAGAAGAAGAAGAAGAAGAAGAAGAAGAAGAAGAAGAAAGAAGAAGAAAGAAGAAAGAAGAAAGAAGAAAGAAGAAAGAAGAAAGAAGAAAGAAAGAAGAAGAAGAAGAAAAGTTTCTACTGCCAGGGGGCACTTTTCAACAGCTTGTTTTCTCTTAAGACAAAGGACAAACTGGCATCGTGTTTCAAGGATGGCAAAGCATTGATTTGTGGCAAAATGGTTTCTTTCTTCTTTCCTTCTCCTTTAACTGCATGCCTTTGTTCAAAGTGGCAATGCTGCTGCCTTGTGTTAGTTGACTGCTGAAGATGTTAGCTGCCAAATGTGAATTTCCTAATAATGTCCCAGATCAAAACCGCATTAAATGGGTAGCTTCTCCCCGCCTGCCCCCTTTCCCCTACTGAATCTTTCCTCACTAGGGTGATCTTGAGGGCCTGTCAGCTGCTGAACTTCGGGGAGACAGAGAAAAGTAGAATCAAAGGAGTTTTATTGGAGCCTGCTCTTACACCTGGGACATGTTCCTAGGATTCACCCTTCAGATCTGCACGGGTTTAAGGAGAGGGGGCGACTGTGAAACCCCCTCGAGTTCTAAAGGGTGAAAACAGATGCAAGGTTTTAGATAGCGAGGCCAGTATGGAAGTGTCCAGACTGCACTCTGTCCAAAGACACTTCTTTCTCATCAGGCAAGGATCTGACAGAAGGTGTGGGTGCTGCAACTTCAAAGCAAAAAGCAGTTGCATATGTTGCCTCCTTCCTTCCTCCCTGCCCTCTTTCATCCTCCTTATTATTAAGACAGTCCCTCTATTAATCTGCAAAGGATTAGAAAAGAAGATAGGTGTGTGCAGAGTGTCCATATGGTGCCCCGAAATTAAAAAAGACAGACCACCCATGTCGCACATCAATCTTAACAACAGGAGGAAAACTCCAACTCACCGGTTGGTTGCCTGTCTGACTCCGTTTTTGGCAAAAGAGAAGAATTATTTCTATCTGCACACAGAGAAGAGAAATCATTTTTAAATGGCTACTCCTCCAAGTCAGGGGGAAGGCAAGAGTGGGAGGGTAGCCTTGAAGGACGGTGCTGAAAGTTTTCCAAGGTTAGGGATTTTGATCCTTGATAGCATCTCTCTTGGGGATGGGTTGGCCGAGGAAGGAGAGACCTTGAAGTTGTCTCCAATTTGTCTTCAACCTCAAAGGAGATCCTAACCCTGAAACCAAAGTGTTACAGCCTAAACTGTGGAAAGACAAGATGAGAAAGATTCCACATTCAATTTCCAGATGTCCGTAGAGGATACTGGAAG
This sequence comes from Thamnophis elegans, assembly GCF_009769535.1. Lineage (NCBI taxonomy): Eukaryota > Metazoa > Chordata > Lepidosauria > Squamata > Natricidae > Thamnophis > Thamnophis elegans. The sequence goes on from NC_045542.1 coordinate 39,099,773, forward strand.
CCAAGCAGGAAGGTAGCCCTATCTGCTGGGACTCTGGCTGGGTAAAATCTATGGAACTGACCAGTAATGGTATCCTCTTAGCATCACTACTGTTTCAGTAGTGGGAGCGCATGCACAGAAGGTCCATGACGATGTCTGGGTGGATGGGTGGAGCCTCGCGCCACTGCCACTACCAGTTCGCCCAATTACCACCACTGACTGAGGAACAGTTTTGCTCAAGTATCCGGGAAGAGTTCTAACAAATTGGTTATGAAGAATTAGGCAAGATCCTTGGAGCTGTGAATGTGGACTCTTGTATATTAGACACATGTCCCTCCTGGTTGGTTAAGACCTCCCAGAAGGTCCGATATGTGATTGGACCCAAGCTGTGGATGCTTCTTTGCAGAAGGAAGCAGTGTACCTGCTTTGAAAGCTTTCCGTCCCTTTCTCAAAAAGCTATTGTTTTGATCCAATAGTACTGGGCAATTTTCATCCAGTTTGCAAACCTTCCTCTCCTAGGGAAGGTTGTTGAGAGAACAGCCCTATGAAGCTAGAAAGGCTCAAGGAAAATATATCACCTGGATCCTTTTTGGTTGGGTTTCAGGTTATAGCAGTGATGGCTAACCTTTTCCAGACCAAGTGTCCAAAGTGCGCCTGCACCCCTAAAATGCAATGCACATGTGCCCCCCATGCATGCGCCCCATATGCGTGTGGCACCCCTCCCCCCACATGCATGCACACCCCTCCGCACACACCCTTTTCCCCTATGCATGCCACCCACCCACTCGCATGCACGGCAGAGACCCAATGACCAGCTGGCCGCTGGGAGGCACGTGCACATGCACGGCAGAGCTGAACTGGGGCGATGGCTTGCATGCCCACAGAGAGGGTGCTGCATGTCGCCTGTGGCACACTTGCCATAGGTTCACCAGCATGGGGTTATAGCATCAAAACAGCCATGGCTATGCTTGTGGATACTCTCTGGAAGGTTTGGGGTGGGGTGGTACATCCATCCTAGCCCTCCTGGATATCTTGGTGGCCTTTGATACCAATGACCATGTCACCTTTAGAGTTAGCTTAGTGGGTAGCATTGGGAGGCGCAGTTCTGAGGTGGTTCTCCACCTTCCTCCAAGGCCAGTTTCAGTCAGCAGAGAGTATTGATGGAGGGGAAGAGGTCTAATCCTGTTCCTGCCATGTGGAGTACCTTGGGGCTTAATTCTTTCCTTACTCCATTTTAATTGTTACACGAAGCTGCTGAACATGCTCATCTGTCAGCATTGTGCAAATGATGTTGCAGAACACTGAGCATCTTTGGTCCTGGAGCTGTTCCAACAGGAACTCTGGATGGGGTTGCACTCCCCCAAAGAAAGTTAATGTACAGTCTGGGGGGGGGGGCTCTCCCAGGCTCACAACTGCTGCTCAAGGAGTAAGGGGCAGTTGTTACAAGGAGAGTCTCTGCGCAGGTCCAATTGGGCATCAGTTGCACCTTTTCCTAGCTCAGGAGGTTCTGCTCACAGTCACGTATGCCTTCTTCATTCCCTGCCTGGCAATGAGCTCCACAGGGGAATGAAAAACATTTGAAAGTTCCAAATGGTTCCTAAGGCAGTAGCATGTTCAGCGCTGGATGGATGAATCTAAGTTCATCCATGTAGTAACTCTGCTGTATGAATTTCCCTGACTTTCAGTCTGCTTCTAGGCAGTGGCGGATTAAGGCTCACTGGTGCCCTATGCGCTGACAAATCTTGGGGTGGGGGTGTCCTTTGTATATACTGTACAAATCTTCATTGGTTTTTTTTTTCTTTCTCAACTTTGCAGTGCCCACTTTGGGCCTGGTGCCCTAAGCAGGTGCTTAGTCTGCTGAATGGTTAATACACCACTGCTTCTAGGTTCAATTCAGGATGGTGGGTAATATCACTTATAAAACCTGGCATGACATAAGCCAAGGTTCTTTGTTGGGGCCACCTATCTGCATTCATTTCTACTTGTCCCACCACATCAACTAGAGTGGACAGATGTCATGAAATGGTGCCATCTTGCAGGGCCCAGATGTGCCTTCTCTGCCGTGCTCTGTGAAACAGCTCCCCCCCCCAAAAGATCTGGAGATCCCCAAACTGGTTGCCCCTTATGAAAGACTGTACAAACCTGGCCTTTCCCACAGGTATTAGAGCTGGGTTGTTAGCTATTGGATCCCCATTATTGGTTTAAATTTGTGACAGAAGATAATATATAAGGTATTTCAGCCTTGGTTTTTGGTATGTGGTATATTTATTTATACTATGTGTGGTTTTTATTGTTCTGTATTGTGAACTGCCCAGAGATATTTGCTTAGGATGGATGGCCATAACAATTTCCTAAAAAAAATTAATGAAATAAGTGTGTTCTAGGAATGACTGTATGAATGGTTGAACAGAAAAGTGTATGAGGAAGGACTGGGAGAATGAAACTTGAGTTGCAATCATGAAGAAAGGATCCCAAAGAGTGTAGTTCAGTGTTGAGGTTTCTTTGGTAAGACATAAATATGAAGACAAGGAATGAACTTTCAAACAGGGCTACGGCCACAGAAAAACATTATTTTTCTAAAAAAAACATTAAAATTAGCAGTGAAAGAACTCCAAAAGTGATTGAGATTGAAAGGCAACTTTCAGAGTGTAGGCAAACTTTACTTTAGAGGAAGACTGTGGTAAATGATAAAATGAGAGCATAAGAATCTTAAGCACTGAAAATCATGTGCAAAAAAATTGTTGTTGTGTTAGTTGCAAAGTTGTGTCCAACCAACGTGACCCCATGGACAACGTTCCTCCAGGCCTTCCTGTCCTCTACCATCCCCTGGAGTCCATTTAAGCTCACGCTGACTGCTTCAGTGACACCATCCAGCCACCTCATTCTCTGTTGTACCGTTCTTCTTTTGCTCTCAGTCTTTCCCAGCATTAGACTCTTCTCCAGTGAGTCCTTCCTTCTCATTAGTTGACCAAAGTATTTGAATTTCCTCTTCAGGATCTGGCCAACTAAAGAGCAATCAGATTTGATCTCCTCTAGGACTGACTGGTTTGATTGCCTTACAGTCCAAGGGACTTGCAGGAGTCTTCTCCAGCACCAGAGTTCAAAGGCCTCAATTCTTTGGTGCTCAGCCTTCCTTAACAGCCATACATTGCAACTTGGAAAACCATAGCCTTGACTATACACACTTTTGTTGGCAGGGTGAGGTCTCTGCTTTTTAATATTTTGTCTAGATTTACCATAGCAAAGAAAATGTTAAATGGCACAACTATAAGAATTAGTCTAGTTAATCAATATACCTGTCTTTGCTCTTTCATAAGAGAACTATACTACCATGAAGTTTGCTGTCCTTATTGCTGATCCCAATCTACAGATAATCCTCGACTTATGAGCCCAATTGAACCCAAAATTTCCATTTGTGAAATGAGCTTTTGCCCCATTTTAGGATCTTTTTTTCCACAGTTATTAAGTGAATTGCTGCAGCTGTCCAGTGAATCACCCACTCATTAAACAAATCTGGCTTCCCCAATGACGTTGCCTGGGAAGTTAGAAATGGTGTATTCACATGACCCAGGGACGCTGAAAACCATCATAAATACACACCAGTTGCCAAGTCCCCGAATTTTGATCTCGTGACCATGGAGATGCTGCAATGGTGGCAGGTGTACAAAACCAGTCATGAGTCACTTTTTTCCTGTGCTGTTGTTGCTTGAGTCACTAAACAAATGGTTGAAGGTCGAGAACTACCTGTCCTCCCTATTTTGACCCACTGTGGTCATATAGTTTCCTTCCAAAGTAATGAGTGACAAAGCATAAATGGCATACCTTAAATCTGTCTTAAGATAGCCAGTTTGGTCTAGTGAATAAAGCTCCAGGCTAGAAAGTGGAGATGGTGACTTTTAGTTCCACTGAGGCATGAAGCTAGCTGGGTGATGTTGGAAGAGCCACTCTGAAGAGGAGGAAGAGGAGAGATAGTGGGTGGATGGATGGGGCAAAGACAGGAAGGGAGAGAGACACAGAGAGAAAGAGAGACAGACAGAGAGAGGGGGGAGAGCGAGACAGACAGAGACACACACAGAGAGACAGAGAGATAGAGAAAGAGACAGAGGGAGACAGGGAGACAGAGAGAGAGGGGAGAGACAGAGAGATACATAGAAAGACAGAGAAACAGAGGGGGGAGAGGGAGAGAGACAGAGATACACACAGAGAGAGACAGAGGGAGAGAGAGAGGGAGAGAAAGGGAGAGAGATATAGAAACACACAGAAAGAGACAGAGGGGGGGGGAGAGAAAGATATGCCTTTGGACAGTTTCAGAAATAGGGGAGAAAACACCAGTTCAAGTGAAGATGACTTAAGATTGTCTCACTCAAAGACTGGGGATAGAATGAAAGCCAGATCGTGGCCATCCAGCAGAAAAAGAAGCTTACCAGGATGTTTGTGTAAGTGGGAAAAGGTCCAGTGAAAGTCAGCATGTGTGTGAGTTTCCTAATCCAAATTAAAACCTGATCTATAGAGGCAGAACCAAACACTCAATGAAGTGACCCTTCAGCAAGGCAACTCCCCATCCCCCATATCCTGTTCCATCAATGCTGCAGCCGGGTTGGCTCTACCATTGGGTAGAGACTTTGAATATCAGCATCATTGTACAAAACTGCTTTTTCAGACATTTTTGTGCTTTGCTGGCATACAAAGGAGGACAGGGAATCCCACTGATGTGAGAATTAAATTAGCAAGTTTATTGGGTATGTGCAAAGTATCACTAGGTTACTGTTTTTTCTTCAGGGGGAGGTCCAACATTTATGGGGTTTTTTTCTTTTAAAAGTGATTACGCCATTCTTGTTGTGCCAATTGCAGCTTTTCAGGGCAAGCTAGACATGAAGGTGGCAGGGCAGGCCTTGGTGATGTGCAAAAATGGGTGTGTCTGTGGGAGGACATGGGTCCAAGGATGAGAAGGGTTCTTTGATCATTGCTGGCTTTTCTACAAATCCTCTTTTTTCCCACAACTAAGCCACGTACTGTATGAAGGAAACTTCACTGTCCTTCATTCTTCTACTTTATTGCTCTAATGTGATTTTTTTATTTCCACTCCTGTTGTACAAAATATATTTCACTTTTTTAAAAATCACATGTTGCATGCTTAGGAAATAAATGTGGGGATGATGGTTGGGATTCTAAAGTAAAGCCATTTTTATTCTGTTCTTCCCTAGAAGAGTTATCTCAAGGTTCATTATAGCCAGGAAAAGAAGTGGGTTAAGATCCCAGCTGCTTTGGTCTAGTGGTTGAGGCATCAGGCTAGAAAGCAAGAGACTGTGAGTTCCATTCCTGCCTTGGCCATGAAAGCCAGCTGGGTGACTTTGGGCCAGTCACTCTTTCCCAGACCAACCAACCTTGAGGGATTGTTGTCATGGGGAAGGTGTGTTGGATATGCTCACTGTCTTGAGTTATTTGTAAAAATAATAGATTTGGAGGACTCCTACTTTGCAATTCTTTAAAACAGCTATGCTAGATGAGGAATTCTGAGAGATGAAGTCCACAAATCTTAAAGTTGCAAAAGTTTGGAGACCCATGCTTCAGAAACATTGTGAAAACTTGGCTCTACCCATATCTTTCCTTCTTTTTCATCTGGCCTGTCATTCTTGCTATTTTTATCTTCCTTTTAATTGGCTTTGGTGAAATTTCTTTGTTTTGATGCTTATTCATACAAGTTGAATAAATAGATAAAAGCAGTTAAGAGTCGATTTCAGTGTTGAAATCTATAGCATGGTAGCCATTGTAAGCCCTCATTTGTCTAACTAGACCAGGTGGGTCAAACTGATGCCCCACACGCTGGAGAAGTCGCACAGGCCACGCCCACCCCAGCTCCATGATTGGGGAAGTCATAAAACATCACGTGACAGCAACATGACACCATGAGTCTGACACCTGTGAACTAGAACTTTGCCAAGTTTGATCTCAATATCCAGGCCAACAAGTTCACACTGGTCCATTGTGGTTAAGGGTACTTGTAACACCCCCCCCCCCCAATTTAAACTGAGCAGGTACACAGGCTACTAAGTGGCTATATAACAGTAACAGTAACAGAACAAAACAAAACAGAACAGAACAGAACAACAGAGCTGGAAGGGACCTTGGAGGTCTTGTAGACCAAGCCTCTGCTCAAGCAGGAAACCCCATCCCATTTCAGACAAATGGTTGTCCAATCTCTTCTTTAAAACTTCCAGTGTTGGAGCATTCAAAACGTCTAGAGGCAAGTTGTTCCACTGATGTTGCAATTCCAGGGGATATAGAATAAAAGAAAAAATAATTGATGAAGATCAATTGAGAAGAATTATCAAAGCTGAAAGATTAGGCATAAACCGGCTATGGCAATCCCAATTGTTATCAACAGACTGAGGACCATATCAAAAAATCTTGGATGTAGCTTAGAAAATCTGTGCTTTGACAAAAATTTCATCTGTCAATCACAAAATGCCCTACTGCTTGGATCCCCAATTATACTATGCAGATACATTATGTCATTCTAGGTTCTTAGGAAAAAACTCAACGTGTATGAAGGCCAACACCAGCTAAAAGATTGGCAGTTGTAATTTTACATTGTTGTGTATATAAAATAACCCAATTTTCAAATTTCAAATTTAATAGGATTTGTATGCCGCCCACTCCCTAGGGACTCTGGGCGGCTTAATTTTCATTATAATAATATCCCAATTCAGACACAGGCCATCTAGGGATATTTAAGAATATTCCAATTCAGAGTTAATAAACAGGAAAGTTGGACCATAAGTAAGGCTGAGCCCCAAAGAATTGAGGCCTTTGAACTATGGTGCTGGAGAAGACTCCTGTGAGTCCCTTGGATTGCAAGGCAATCCGATCCAACTGGTCAGTCCTAGAGGAGATCAACCCTGACTGCTCTTTAGAAGGCCAGATTCTGAAGATGAAACACAAATACTTTGGCCACCTAATGAGAAGAAAGGACTCACTGGAGAAGAGCCTAATGCTGGGAAAGACTGAGGAAGACTAAAAGAAGAAAGGGACGACAGAGAATGAGGTGGCTGGATGGAGTCACTGAAGTAGTAGGCGTGAGCTTAAATGGACTCCAGAGGATGGTAGAGGACAGGAAGGCCTGGAGGAACGTGGTCCGTGGGGTCGTGATGGGTCCGACGTCGCAACTAACAACAACAACAACAAAAAACAGGACTCCAACATCCCAAATGACCGAGCTGCCTTCACTCCTGTTAATCTAACGTGCCCTCATTCTCAGGGGACCCGCCATAAATAAAAGGGAGAATTTGGATATCCTAAAACCGGAATTCCCGGTTCAAACCGAGCTTCGAATCAACTGTCAAATGAGGATCAGGCCAAGCCAAAGACTCCCAAGCCGACTCCTTCTCCGGTCACCACGGCCAGCTGTTTCTCCCCGGCCGATCGAGCGGCCAGCAGAGTAAAAAGTCCATTAAGAAAAAGCGAGCGGGTCGGCGGCCCCTCCCGCCGCGGCCTCTGCCAATGTATCCGTTGCAGGCGTGTGTTCTCTTACCAACTCCCCCCCGCCGCCGACCGTCCAATCGGAGGAGCCAAGAGGGGGAGTAAATGCTGCCGGAATGGCCAATGGGAAGGGCCGCGATGACGCCCACCGGCGCGGTTTGGCGAGCGAGCACGGCGAGTCCAAACTGCAAAGGGTCTCCTGGGCTAGGCCAGCGGTGGCTGGAGGCCGGGGATCCCGCCTGTGGAGGGGGTAGGTGGGTGGAGGGAAGGGCTCCTCGTGCCATTCATTCATTCATTCATTCCCCGATACCGGGGAGGGGGAGACTCTAACTGCGTCCCTCCCCCTCAAGGGCACTTAGTCGATTTCAGGCGTGCTTTGCAACCCCTCCCCTTCCCAGCCAAAGAAGTGGGCTTGGTTAGGAAGGGCTTGGTTAGCTGTCAGCATCCCTACTCTCCTTTAATAGGAGACCGTCCTCTCTCCAAAGCGTGGTCAAACGACCATCCTGGACAGGTTGGAGATGCTTCCTTGTATCCCGGAGAGATCCAAGGAGGAACTGCCCTTCCCAGCGCAGTTTCCTCCAGGCGCAGAGTCGCGAACCTTCGCCTCTGCGCTCCCATGTGGGAGCCATCCTTGTCCGTGACGTCAATGGGGAAGACGGGTCTTCAAAGGGACTTTACGCACCTTTTGATGCTTTGTAATTACAGAGTCCTCTCTCTCTCTCTCTTTTCTTCCCCTGGTGGCTTCTGGTTATCCCTAGGCCTTCGGTGATCCCCCCCCCCCCCCACCAGGCTCGGGGCTTTGATAGGGGAAGGGATTGACGGCCCACGGCTTGGCTCGGCTTTTCTAAATTAGGCGTTTGTTTTCTTGCAATTTCCCGGCTCCGCGAATAGCTCGCGAAGATCAGGTCGCAGGTGAACTCAATGCCTATGTGTGTTGTTGCAAAAGTTCGTCTGGAAGGCTAATTACAGGTTGTAGGGAGGCTTTGTATTTCAAAGAGGCTTAATATAAATTGCTTTCATGGGAAAAGGTGGCTGAAGTTGGTACTTTGGAAAGAGTGGTGTGGGGCTGCATGGAGCTTTTTTTTTTTTTTTTTTTTGAGTTGTTATTCCTTCTCAGTCATTGGAGCAGAACAACAGGTACTGCAGGCACTTTTGAACTACAGCTCCCATCATCCCTTACTTTTTATCATGGTGGCTAGAGCTGATAGAAACTAGAATAGAATAGAATAATGAATAGTATGGAATGGAGGGGAGGAGAGGAGAAAGGAGAATGGAATGGAATTCTTTATTGGTCAAGTATGATTGGACACACAAGGAATTTGTCTTTGGTGCATCTGCTCTTAGTGTAAGAAAAATAAAATAGAATACATTCATCAAAAATCATAAGATACAACACTTAGTGATAGTCATAGGTTACTAATAAGCAATCAAATCATACTAGGAAACAAATAAAACAATATGTACCAACTTAGTGAGAGAGCCTCAAAGTCCCCATCCCTGCCCTAAACAACATTGTTTTGGGAGCAGAAAAGAGGGATTGTCAACCTGCTTTTCCATTCATTTGAAACAGGAACTAAAAGGAAGAATAGAATTATATCACTATATCACAAATGCTAAATATATGTGTTTTCATGAAGGCAGTGCATTTCACTGTGGAAAAATTTACCTAGAACTGTGGTTTCCTCATCCTTCTTATACACAACTATGTATAAACCCCATTAACTGCATTGTTGTTGTTGTTAGTTGCAAAGTTCTGTCTGACCCATTGTGACCCCATGGACAACATTCCTCCAGGCCTTCCTGTCCTCTATCATCCGCCAGAGTCCATTTAAGCTTACGCCTACTGCTTCAGTGACTCCATCCAGCCACCTCATTCTCTGTTGTCCTCTTCTTCTTTTTCCCTTAATATTTCCCAGCATTAGGCTCTTCTCCAGTGAGTCCTTCCTTCTCATTTGGTGGCCAAAATATTTGAGTTTCATCTTCAGGATCTGGCCTTCTAAAGAGTAGTCAGGGTTGATCTCCTCAAGGGCTGACCTGTTTCATCACCTTGCAGTCCAAGGGACTCGCAGGAGTCTTCTCCAGCACCAGAGTTCAAAGGCCTCAATTCTTTGGTGCTCAGCCTTTCTTATGGTCCAACCTTCACAGCCATACATTGCAACTGGGAAAACCATAGCCTTGACTATACACACTTTTGTTGGCAGGGTGATATGCTGTCTAGATTTGCCATAGCCTTCTTCCCCAGGAGCAAGCATCTTTTAATTTCTTGGCTGCAATCCCCATCTGCGGTGATCTTGGAGCCCAGGAAAATAAAATCTGTCACTACCTCCATTTCATTAACTGCATTGAGTCTAAGCAAATGACCCACTTTTTCTTACTTGGGGTGATATTTCCAGACCCATACGTACATCTTAGATGACTGGCCCTTGCACTTAAATACATCCCTGTAGCTTCCAGAAGTTCCATATACATGTTTCCTCCATGGAAGCCTGAATGAGCCAAGTCTATTTTGCATCTCAGCCTTGGCAATGCTACGGTCTTGTCCGGTCCCTCAGGGGGTTTGGAAAGGCATTAGCAGTGCTTATGGAAATCTTTTATACCTCTCAAGTGTTAATAGGGAGGCTAATGTTCACACTCACAAGTACACACTCCTTGGGCTGAAGTTGTGCTATACACATATACTGTATAACAGAATAAAGGGACATTTTAAAGAAAAGGTCTATTCTGAAAGTAAGATTTTTTACCAGGCCTAATTTTAGGCCACATTCCAGTCCGTGGAAGCTTCCTTTAGAAATTGTGACAAATAATGGCTTTAGCCATACTTGCAGAGACTCACCTCATGCATCATAACAAGCCAAGATTTGTCTAATCAGTATAATTCACACTTTGGGGGGGATTAAATAAAACACTTTTGGGGTTCTACAGTAGTCTCAGTTATAAATCATAGTTTAAAACCCTTTAAGCAGACTGCCTGAATTTGTTGAATAAGCCATAGTTGGCTGGTATGCCATAATTTAAATAATAAATCATGGTTTATAAATCACAACGGCTAGCTTCTCCACCTACTAGAGCAAGACCAAGCAAACCATATTATAAATGTGTGCAATGAATCCATGTGTCTGAAGTGGGTAGTATAGAGACAGTGACCACAACTTTGGGATTGAGCCGAGGTGGCGCAGTGGGTAGAGTGCAGTACTGCAGGCCACTTCAGCTGACTGCTAGATCATCAGTTCAGCGGTTCAAATCTCACCGGCTCAGAGTTGACTCAGCCTTCCATCCTTCCGAGGTGGGTAAAATGAGGACCCAGATTGTGGGGGTGATATGCTGACTCTGTAAACCGCTTAGAGAGGGCTGAAAGCCCTATGAAGCGGTATATATGTCTAACTGCTATTGCTATTGCTATTGAAGACTCACCCACTTTTTAATCTGGATTCTGTGGGATTTTGTGCAGTGTTTGAAGAAAATGCCTATATCCCCTATTCTGAATAAACTAACAGATTTGGGCATTTTCCCCCCCTTCCATTCAATTGCGGCTGATTCTCGAGATACTCAGTATCTAATTAAAGTTTGCATTCCATTTATTTTTCCTTCAAGCTGTTTGTTGGGTTATCAGGAAATTAAATCTGGATCTCAGTTTGAGAAAACAATTTCTGTAAAGTAAATAGTAAGGAAGGATGCTTTGGGGTGAAAAAGTTGGAGAAAGCATAAAGAGGATCAAGCAAGAAACTCATAAAGATGCATGCAATTTCAATTTTGATCAAAAACACTTGAACAAAGAAGAAATTACTGTATTGATCTTTTAGTGCCCTAAAACAGTCATCTTGCACCCATGGTATAATTCAATTTGCACTAGTGAGAGTAAAATACAGACTAAAGCTGCATTATTCTGAATATGCACATTAAAAGAAAAAAAGAAAAATGTAGTGTCATCTGTATTTGTCCAGCTTTTAGCACAATGAACAAGGTCTCTGTGCTGGGTGATAAAAATTAATTATAATGTGATTAAAAACAGTCTTTCTTACTGAGAAAAAGACATTTATTTCCAAATCTTATTCATGCTGATCATTCTTATTTCTTGTTAAAGCAGTTAAGCACTTAAGCAGTTAAAAAGTAAAATTCCATGAATTTTCACATCGATTTAAACCTCTGTGTGTATGTGTGTGTATTCATAAAGGTATGAATTGTGAGACAAATCGATTGGAATCATGTTTTGATGCACACTGTGGCACTACTAGAACTCCACATCAAGTTCAAAAGTTTTGGATTCCTGTTTTCTGGGACTGCCCATAAAATAAAAAAAACCCTAAAAGACCCTATCGTTGCAAGGAGGTGGATTGGCCTGAAATGTGCACGCCAGATCCAGTGCCTAATTAGAACCTTTTGTCTAAAGCCCTTTCTAAAGCATTCCGTGTCTGTTTAATATTTAACATATGGGGGGGGGGGTTTAAACAGAGTTTTGTTGGTGTGCCAGTTCTATTACAATCAGAGATTGTTTAGTTGGGATGCAGAATAAAAAAAGAAATAAAAGGAAGAGACTTATTTTCTTTCTAAAATGAACCCAAGAAGAAGAGGAGGAGGAGGAGGAGGAGGAGGAGGAGGAGGAGGAGGAGGCAGCTGCGGGGGTTTAGTTGTGATGCAGAATAAAAAATAAAATAAAAGGAAAAGGGTTACTTTCTAAGATGAAGCCAGGAGGAGGAGGAGGAAAAGAAGAAGGAGGGGCTGTGGAGGGGCTACATTGCAAAAATGATGGCAGCCTCCCTCCTTGAGTGTTGACTATCCACCCCCCTATCCACCCACGCCCCCTCCTCTGCAAAAGAGCAATACAGCCATTGCTGGGCATTGTATGGTAAAAGAAAAGGAAGAGAGTTCAAACAGCAATTGATCTTTATCTCATGGGGGGAAAGGGGGGTGGGGGGAGGAAGGAGAGTTTGGAAAGAAAGGGTTGAGTTGATTGGGCAATAAAAGGGTTAAAGGCAGGGAGTGGAGCTGGCAGAACCGGGAGGAGGGAATGCTGCCTGGCCCTTTAAGGTTCCTGCAGCACGAAGAGAATTGCAGGCATAATACGATTGGGGCGGCAGGATCACTTACTTCTGACGTTCCAAAGCCTGGGGGAGTTGGCTAGAGATTGTTTCCCTTTGATAAGGTCCTGGCAACTTAGTAACAACTCGAGAGGCAATAATAATCATCCTCGGAGTCTCAAAGCTTCGGCACCAACGTACCCACCAAAACCCTACGTCTCCGCGAGGAGGGGGAGGGAGGAACCCCCCCTCCCCAAAACCCTCATTATTAGCTCTTTAGTTCGGGCTTAACGCCCCGGATCTGTAGGCCAGCGTCTTTGCCGATCCTGCGATCTGAAGAACTGCGTGGCCTTTTATTTTCGGCTTGTTATTTCCCCCACTCTCTCCCCCCTCTCTTTCCCCCATTCCCCCCAAAAGAGGGGGGGAGAGAGGAAGGTGTTGCAGAAAAAGTCGCTTATCTCCCTTGCAGGACCGTTCTCTCGGTTGTTCACTTTGATGTGCACAGTTAAACCCACAGCTCAGTGTTTGTTGAAATAGCCCGGAGGACATTTGGTGCAAGGAATGACTGCTTGAAACAGGACCTGGGTTGAAAAGAAAGGGGGGCGGGTGGGGGTGGGGGGTCAGGAAAAGAAGTGGGGGAGGGGTCAGGTCTTTTGATTCTCACCCCCCTCTCCCCGCTCCTTTGGGTTAAAAAAAGAAGGAAGAAGGAGAATCTCCCCCCCCCCCAACAACTCTCGCTCTCTTTCCGCTGATATATTTTGAGTAACGTGCTAGTCCCCCCCCCAGCCCTCCTTGCTCCCCCCCTTTTTTGACTCTAAGATGCTGTTGAGAAGCTTGTGAGGAGGTGGGCGATAGGGAGGAATCAGCGCAGCGTTGCGGATTACTTTCCCCCCTTCCCCTCTGAGAAGGGCTTGGGGAGGTAAATTTTGAGCCTGGGGGAGGGAGAAGCCCCCCTCGCTGTTTGGAAGGAAGTGCCCAGGCGCCCGCTTAAACGGAGGGGGGGCGGGAGAAAGCGCCCCACCAACCAACTCCGAGATCAATGGTAAGTTGCGAAAGAATGTGTGTAATTCCTTCGCCCCTCCCCCCCGCCCGGTTGCTTTGATGTTTTCTTGGCTGGAGCTTTGAAGTTGTTCGGAGAAGCTGTTTTGCGCCTTCGTTGTGAGTAAGCAGAGCTAGGGGGAAAAAGGGAGAGCTGAGTCTGTACGAACCACAGCAGCCACTGAGCTGTGTGTGTGTGTAAGAGAGAGAGAGAGAGCGAGAGAGCTTAAGGGGGAGGCATCTGTTGGGGAAGGAATGGGTCTTTTCACAGACCTCCCCCAGCATAAACATCCCGGTAAAGTAGGGAGGAGTTTTGCCTTTGTTTTCCAGCAATGTTTTGTGACTTGGGAAGGAGGTAGAGACCCAGGGATGGCTTCGGTTGGTAGGTAGGCGAAGGATGCCTTGGCTGCCAGTCCCTCCTCCCGCACCTCTTCGCGTACACCCCTCCCACTTCTGTCAGCACCCTCGGTGAACTCCAAAGAGGCGCAGCGTGCTGACTTTGGGGTCAGTTGTTATCCAGGACTTGGAGAAGGCGGCCGAGGAAAGGTTTTCCTCTTCTCTCGTTCCTTTCTCTCTCCCTAGCTCTTTCTCTCTCTCTCTTTCTTTTTCCCCTTCTCTTTCTCTCTCTCCCCCCCCTCCCCAGTTCCTAAGATATCTCAGCAGATCTGCTTACAACCCCCCTTCCCATCAGTCGCCATTTCTGGATATTTTTCCTCTCTTTCCTTTAATGTTTCCCCTCCCTCTGCGGGATGATTCTCTGGGGATATGGGCTGCCCTGTCGCCGTCTCCTCCTCCTCCTCCTCAAAATCTATTTAATTTGTGTTTTAAACAATCGCCTTGGTGCCCACCGCCTCTTGGATGGAGTGCTTGTCTAAGTGGGGGAAGGCTCGAGGATTCTAACAGCCTGGTCTGGAATGTCTGCTCTTGTTCAGGTATCTTCCAGGACATCCTCCTCTTCCCTCCTCCTCCTCCTCCTCCTCCTTCTCCTCCTCCTCCTCCTCCCTTTGAAGCAGCTTTTGAACTTTCTTAAGAAAAGTTGAGGCGAGCAGGAAACCATCCAGGGAACTTTTTAATGTGTTTATACGCTCTAGGCTATGGGTGGAAGAGGTTGGTGGAAGCCTGGCATTGGGAAGGCAGCTCATTTACTGGAGTGGAGTTTGCAGCTCTTTGCGTTGTTTGACGGAGTAGCAGCTTCCTCCCCCCTCTCTTTTCTTTCCTGCATTGGGTGGTGGAGTTATGGTGAGCTGGTAAAGAACTTTGGATGCCCATCCTTTGCTCTGCTGCCAGAGGAGTAGAGAGCATAGCCCCCTCGCTCTAGAGTTGAATTATGTGTTGTTGTTTTTAATGGTGCTTTGTCGCATGAAACGGGACCAATGCATGATAAAGGTAGGGATAGCAATGGGTGGGTGGGTGAGTGGGAGAAATTACATGTCAACAGTATAGTTGAACCAAGCATGGCTCTTTTCGAAGGCAATGCGCAACTGGTAAGAAAGTCTTGGTTTTCAACACTAGGCTGGTCAAAAACTGTCTTTGTCTCTCCAGATTCTTTTCAACCTCCCCCCCCCTCTCAGGGTACAATTCAGAGGAGCATCCAGCATTGTGCTTGCTTAGGAGGGTTTCTGGTGATCCTAATCTAAACGTTTCAGGAGTTGAAAGGTTGGGGGGGGGAGAAGAGAGAGTGAAATGGAAACCAGATGCTGAGGAAAGCACGTTTTGTTCTTTTGCTGTGAGTTATCTAGGAGAGAGAGAGAAAGAGAAAGAAGGGAGGGAAGCAAAAGCTGAAGGAATGCTTTTTTTGCGCAAAATGGGTTCCAACGGTATGGGGAGATCTAAGATTATCCCTGGGACTCCTCAGATGTTATCATAAGTAGGAGAGGGGCGGTGGGGGGGGAGGGAAGCCCTTCGCCCAATGTTTTCCTTTGTGCATGTTGAGACTGTATAGAGGCAGTGCAATAAGGGGACCCCCCCCCCGAAAAAGTTCTTTTATTGTTTTTGTTCCCAACCCCCCCTCACCCCTCAACCCCCCCCTCTGCCTAGGAGAGTTAAAAGTGTGCCCAGAGTTCAGTCTTCCTCTTTGAAAAGCGCATTTGATACTTTTGATTAGTGCTGCAGATAGCTGTGGTTGCCTCTTTATTTTAATGTGAAGAGTTGAAAAGCCTGTTTACTTTTTGTCTTTGATGTTGCTTGGATCTGGTTTTGATTAGATCAATACTTCTCCCCCCCCCTCTTCTTTTTTTTTCTTCTTTAAGAGAGAAGACTCTGAGGATCCCCTGCTGACTTGAGAAAGAAAAGAGAGAGAGAGGCACACAGATTGCTGAGGAACTTAAAAAGGAGAGGGGGAAAAAAAGCGAGCTCTACCAGAAGGAACTCCCGGGAACCATGAGCAGCGCAGCACTGCTGACTCACCTCCCAGACCCCAGCAGCAGCTTCAGGGAAGATGCCCCACGCCCCCCTGTACCAGGGGAAGAAGGAGAGACACCATGCCATCTGGCTGCCAGTTTCTTTGCCCTAAAAAACCAAAGCTTCAAGGCCATGTCTGTTTCTTCCACGCCCAGGAGGAATGAGGATGGTCTTGGGGAGCCAGAAGGCAGCGCATCTCCCGATTCCCCTCTAGCCCGATGGACCAAATCTTTGCATTCTTTACTAGGCGATCAAGATGGTGCTTACCTCTTTCGGACCTTCCTGGAAAGGGAGAAGTGTGTGGATACTTTAGACTTTTGGTTTGCCTGCAATGGCTTCAGGCAGATGGACCTTAAGGATGCCAAAACTTTAAGAGTCGCCAAAGCTATCTACAAAAGGTACATTGAGAACAACGGCATTGTCTCCAAGCAACTCAAGCCTGCCACCAAGACCTACATACGGGATAATATCAAGAAGCAGCAGATCGATTCTGTGATGTTTGATCAGGCACAGACTGAGATCCAGACTGTGATGGAGGAAAATGCTTACCAGATGTTTTTGACTTCTGATATATACCTCGAATATGTAAGGAGTGGGGGAGAAAACCCTGCTTACATGAACAGCAATGGACTGGGCAGCTTGAAAGTGGATTGTGGCTATCTCCCCACCTTGAATGAAGAAGAGGAATGGAGCTGTGCTGACCTTAAAAACAAACTTTTGCCCTCCATACTTGGACTGTCCAGTAAGACCTTGAGGGCTACAGCCAGTGTCCGAGCTACAGAAACTGTGGAAAATGGGTTCAGGTAAGAGCAATAGATTCCATTTATTATGGGAGGGTGTTAAATAGTTACAGTGTGTTGCAAAAGGAGTGTGTAGATGAATGTTGTGTTCCTGGTTTAAATCAAATTTGGCAAAGAGACTCTTTTATTTTTTGAAGCTTCCCAATTTTGGCATTTATTTCTTGCTGGAGGGGAGGGCTGCCTTTTTCCCTAATAAAAAAAAAAGGAGTACGTTGTGGTTCTTAAGACCCACCAGTTCTAAACCTCTTTTAGACATCAAAAAGGAACTTCAAAGGGCTCTTGTTCTTTGAGACATGCATTAATTGTTACCACTTTAAACCACATTAAGAGGAACTGGGAAGAGCACCATCTAGGCATGTGAATGAGTAATGAAATACTAGTTTGCCAACTTCATCCCTAGCTGGTGTTGAAATATGTGGATTACATGTAGAAAATGGAGAGCAATTATGCGATGATGGAACTAGAAAATCCATATTATTATTGAGATAACCTGTAAAACTGAACCAAGTTGACTTCAGGAAGATGGTGACTCCACACAGGTACTTCCATAAGGAATATCAGGTAGTAGCTTGATAAATGAATATTAGCCGAATAAATAGGATTTCTTAAGCTAAACAAAACAAGCTTAGCTAAAGGGATGGCTCCAGGTACAGGATATTAGTAAGGGCAAAAGTCAGAAATGAACTGTGTGCTCCAGGTTCAAAGGAAGCTGCTTGATACCAACTTAAAAGTGTTGGTCCTTTGAGTTGGCTGCTTGTCTATTCCAACTAATGGCAGCTCTTCTTGCAGAATTCAGATACAGTTTTCTACTTGGAAAGGAAGAAGTCAGGATTTCAACCTAGGGTTGTTGTTTTCTCTGTGTGAAGGATTGTGCTCGTATTGTGAAGCTTTCCCCACATGCATGGCGTGTAGTCTTCATTTGAAGGTTGCTTTTTTCCCCGTTTCAACATTGTCTTTGGTAACCTCAAGAGAATGATGTGCGCTTTCCTTTGGTAGCATTGGCTGCTGAAAGTGGGGCAAGAATAGTTGTTCATCACCCCAAGTGGCAGCATCATCATATTATCTTTCTGTCATGAAGAGTAACATTCTCTTCTATGATCTTATTTTCCTTATTCCACCTCCCCCTCCTTTTGCCTTCATAAATCAGAATTGGTTGCATATGAAATGGTAGAGCAGAAGGATCTTCTCTCTCCCTCCCTCCCTCCCTCTCTCTCTCTTTCTCTCTTCTGTCTTGCTTTGGGAGTTTCTAAATCTGGTAAGTATTTGACATCTGGTTTACAGGAATTTTGTGAGTGTTTCTGTGATTCATGGACATCAAAGGACTTCAGGCATCTCCTCTTTTTTCAGCTTGTACCGACCATGGCCTGCCTCTAAGAGGAGGGATCTTGAACTGCATCCGTTGTGGGGTTTTTTCTTCTTTTTTTTGCTTCATTTTTAGCAAAAGGGACTATTTGGTCTTTTCTAGGGATAGGACTGACAAGGCAGCTGATTCCAATCCAGCTTTCACTCGCAGTAGTATAAATCTGGAGCAGCTCCAGATGTATAAGGAGCGGCTTACAGTTGTTGGCTGTGTATATGACATCCATGTATGACATATTTGTTTCATCTGTTTGATGGGAATGTGCGTGCTATTCTGTCTGAAGACTCAATTGGCTTTTTTTATGGTACCAGCTCTGCAGTAGTTCACATCTGCTGTGACAGTGAACTTGAGCATGGAGATAATGATCACTTAGATATATTTATTTTTCTTGGCTTAAGATAAAGACTGTAAAAGGGCATTTTTTGCCACTGGAACTCCAGAAATAATATATTTTAATATTCTAGAAGAGGATTCTCTCCCCCTCCAGGTTGATCAAACTTTACTTGTACATGCAGCCTCGTATCTTATCATGAATATGTTGATGGCATTTTATAGGGAACTCCTTTGCAGCTTTTACCATTAAGTAAACTGTTTGATAATCTTCAAAGAGGCATGGAATAAGGTTTGGAGCCTGTCTTCTCTGCATAAATAAGTAGAGAGTAGAATTTGAACTTGAGTTCTAGTATTGTCACTACCCCAGGCTTAGTGTGTGATCTTGGGCACACCAGCCCATCCATTCTCAGACTAATTTTTTCTGCTATGAAATTGAAATAGGACATACTTATGACGCTGTAGCTATGACTTTGTAAGAATTGAGTATTTTTGTTGGAAGTGTCAGATCCGGTAGCAGTTTCTAGACTGTGCTCTTACAGTTACATATTGCCCTAGGAAGCAAGCTCAAACTTTGGTTTATTTCAGTTTTTTCCCCCCTTTGGTCTAGAGGTCATCAAATTCTATTGCTTTTCTGTTTTAACTAATATAAAAATCCTGGTTTTCCCCCAAATTGGTAAAAGAACCACTATTATACATATCTAATTTAGCTTCTGCTAATGCATCAGTTTAACAGATAGTTATGGAGATTTGGTGTATACCTTTCCCCCACACTGCAACTAGCCTACAACTGTAATGCATAATTAACACACAATACTCATCTGATTTGTGTGTGAAACATATCTATATATGCTTAATGACTTTTGAGGCAAGAAAGCTATTTCAAGGTTGGTTGAACTGGCTATTCACACATGCAAATTGCTGCTCTGGCATGTGGACTTGCAGACAGTTACTTTGAAAGTTGTGACTTTAAGCCCCATGCAATGGAACTAAAAATAATTGTCTATGTTGTATTCTGAATGTATAGTGTGCCAGTTCATGGGCCCAGATCTGCCTTCCTACAGTATATAGACCAGTGTTTCTCAACCTTGGCTACTTGAAGATGTCTGGACTTCAACTCGGCATTCGCTGGCTGGGGAATTCTGGGAATTGAAGTCCAGACATCTTCAAGTGGCCAAGGTTGAGAAACACTGATATAGACAATAAGACAAGTTCTGAGTGAAGCTAGCTTTACTGCTGAATAAGCTGGATCTGGCAGATAGGTCTTCATTGATCAAAAGAGCTGCTGGTTGGCACTTATTGTATGAGAAATAATTATTAACTGAAACTAACGTATCCACAGTTAAATGACACCACAACAATGCCTTGCATGTGCAACCACACCTTCTTCTTATCGGTTTTTTTTGGAGAAGAGGAGGCAAGTTATATACCAGTTTCCTATAAAGTTATAAATACTACACTGCCAGCATTAAATAATCATACATGCCTCTACCTAGAACAGTGTTTCTCAACCTTGGCAACTTGAGATGTCCGGACTTCAACTCCCAGAATTCCCCAGCCAGCAAATGCTGGCTGGGGAATTCTGGGAGTTGAAGTCCAGACATCTTCAAGTTGCCAAGGTTGAGAAACACTGACCTAGAAGGACAGACCAATTTTCACGGGCTGCTTTAGCAGTTTCTTGACAAAGCATGCCATAAGTTTGGGTTTTCAAGTTCCTGTGTCATCAATTAGACACCATTTTGCTTTCTCCATCCCCAATCTGTACATCCCAGTGAATTGAAAATTGACTACAATTTCTCAGCACCCTCTTGCTTTGGTTGAAAATGAAGCTTTGAAGCTTTGTATAAAACAGGAAGGCAAAATTGAAAGAAAAAATGGAGAAGAAAAAGGAGTTTTTATTAAGGCTGAATGTAAACACTGTGCAGGGATTCATCTCTTGAATTTCCTCTGAAGTTCACATCCGTTTGTAGCTTAGTACATGGAAGGTCATCTTAAGTAATAGTTTATGTTCTATCTAGAAAGAGTGCATGAAAGAATAACGAAGATGATTAGGGGGATGGAGGCTAAAACATATGAAGAATGGTTGCAGGAATAGGGTATGTCTAGTCTACTGAAAAGAAGGACTAGGGAGGGAAACAAAACAGTAGTGTTCCAATATTTGAGGGGCTGCCACAAAGAAGAGGGAATCAACCTATTCTCCAAGCACCAGAAGGTTGGACAAGAAGCAATGTATGGGAACTGATCTAGGACAGAAGCAACCTAGAACTAAGGAGAAATTTCCTAATAGAACAATTACCCAGTGGAACAGCTTCCCTTCAGAAGTTCTCGGTGCTCCATCAGTGGAGGCTTTTAAGAAAAAAACTGGATAACCACTTGCCTGGAATGGTACAGGGTTTTCTGCTTGAACATGAAGTAGGACTAGAAGACCTCCAAGGTCCCTTCCAATTTTGTTATTCTGTTAATGGTCCTCTTGGATGATGATGAGAAACTACTACCTGCTCCTTGAAAATATTTCCCACCATTCTGTCTTAAAGTGATGGAGCTCTTGGTGGCCTTGAAGAAAGATAGGATGGAGATCCCTACACAGAGGAGTTACAAGATACCTTGATGAGATTTGGTTGCAATTAAGGTGTTAGTGTGGTCAAAATCATCCCGCTCCCTATTTTTCAAAGTAACTATGAAACCACCTTTAATTGGTTTACTCATTGTATGTTAGGCTCCCCCCTGTTTTAATGTGATAATTCTGTGTGAAGACTTCTCCATCCACTTTGCTGAAATCCTGAAAAAAAAAGATGTGAGCTAAGTGTCCCAGGGATTTATAAAACTCCTATTCGATGGTGCTTACCATTCCCGTTGAACTTCAAAGCAATAGTTGTGAAGCTTTCTTGTCGAAAATGATGAACTCTCTCAAAGTGACTGCTTACACTACTGAAGAGGCTCTTCTTAACCCTCCCATAGGGGATGCATTGTAAACATAACTTCCAGTGGTTGCTGCGCTGGCATGTTTCACATTGCGTGTGCTTGAAAAGAAAAGGCCTATAGAACCCCCCACCCCACCCCTGAAAGAGCCCCGGCTGGTTCTGTACAGATGGTGAGCATCTTGAAACCAGATACTTTACAACAACAAGCTCTGATGGGCCTGGGCTGTGTTAAAACAAGACATGAAACAGTTCCAAGGAGACCAATAAAAGGTAAAAAGGCTTCAATTGCCCCCTTTCCCTAAAAATAATAATAATAATAATAAAAAGTAACACCATTAACAGTGTACTGAAAGTTGAAATTTCAGAAGCAGAGATGCCTTATCAGGAGAATTGGCTTTGCTTTTAGGGGTAGAATTGCTATTCATTCCCATCCTCCCGGTAAAAAAAACTCCTGTTAAAAACCAAAAAAATAAATAAATCAAACTCTTCTCCATTTGTCTTGCTTAGCATCTTCCTTCCTTCCTTCCTTCCTTCCTTCCTTCCTTCCTTCCTTCCTTCCTTCCTTCCTTCCTTCCTTCCTCCCTCCCTCCCTCCCCCCTCCCTTCTTTTCTCCCTCCCTTCCTTCCTTCCTTCCTTCCTTCCTTCCTTCCTTCCTTCCTCATCTTTTAGACACAGTATCTTGAGCTTCCCACTAAGCAAAACTCTTGGTGCATTTTGAGAATGAATGCAGTTCCAGATGTGCAGAAATAGCTCCTTCTCTGGCAGTGCTGCCTCCTTGCAAAGGTCAGCTTGAGAGAGAGAAAGTTCACCCCTACTCTTGGCCCATGCTCCTTGAAGAGGTGGGCTGCCCCTCTATCTGTTCCTCCCTAACCACCCCAACCCCCCGTTTTTACAAAGGTTGGTGGACCCCAGTGAAATGGAGGAATGCACTTTTGTGAGCAAAAGTGAGCAAAGGCTACCTAGGAAGAGGGGAAAGGGACAATAGGGGACACATGGAAATACAGTAAAGGGGCTGGAATATTAGAGGGTGAAATGATGTTTTCCCTTAAAGATGCCAGGCTGTTTACTTAAATCTGCCACTCTCTGCAAGTGGTTTGAGGGGATCATTTTTTTAAAAAATAAATAATTTAAAAAGGACACCCTTGCAGACGTTAATTTCTTCTCCACCCACCCTGACTTCCAAGCTCCTTGAGCGGAACTCTTGATTAGAACAAGGGATTTTGAACCTGGGACAACGTCTGTTGCAACCAGCCTATTCTCTCTCCAGTGAAAAAGAGTTACCAAGCTGAGTTTCTTCCGGATGAGGGATGTGGTCTGGCCCCTCTGAGAATCTGTGCTGTGGAATGTTCTGGAGGTGGTGTACGTTTGACAGCCGAGATGGGGTGGGAGTTGGGGGGTGCCCTTTCATTCATTTTTCAGTATTTTTATGGAACAGGCATCTGGAACAAGGGGTGACTGCTTCGAATAAGGAACATCTGGTAAACTTCAGCTTGGATTCCAGGCTTTTAAGAACTGAAGAGTTAAAGGTGTTGTCAGTGAGGAAGAGCTGCTGAGACCTTCGTCTCTCCCAATTCTGAAAATTTTTGTATGTGGTGTTGCCATCTTGTTCACAGCTTTGAAGTCTTCTGTGTTTATCCAATGCTGGTTACCCTGTATGTAACCATCTCCCACCTTGTAGTCTTGTTTTATTCCTCTTTAGCGTTTTCTTGAGGATTGCCAAGTTGGGGTCATGACGTTTATCTATTTCTATGGTTTTGTTGTATCTCAGCCAGAATCACTATGGCTGAGATGGGTGGTCATACGAATTTGACAAATAAATAAATTACTCAGACTATTCGTGTGACAAAGGGGACGCTTTGACAGTGGCTAAGACGCTGAGCTTGTCGATCAGAAAGGTCGGCAGTTCGGCTGTTCGAATCCCTAGTGCTGCATAACGGAGTGAGCTCCCGTTACTTGTCCCAACTTCTGCCAACCTAGCAGTTTGAAAGCATGTAAAAATGCAAGTAGAAAAATAGGGACCACCTTTGCTGGGAAGGTAACAGCCGTTTAGTCATGCCGGCCACATGATCACGGAGACGTCTTTGGACAGCACTGACTCTTTGGCTTGGACATGAGCACCGCCCCCTAGAGTTGGGAACCACTAGCACATATGTGCGAGGGGAACCTTTACCTTTACTAGTATGACAGTGCCTATAATTCTTGATTTATAACCATTTTCTTAGTTATTGCTCAAAGTTACAGTGACACTGAAAACCCTATGATCATTTTTCACACAATTATCACATCCCTCATGGTCATGGGATCAAAATTCAGATGGCTGTCTCATATTTATGACAGTTGCAGTGTCCTGGGGTCACAGGGTCACCTTTTGCAACCTTCTGACAAGCAAAGTCAATGCGGAAGCTAGGCTCACTTAACAACCGTGTTATTAACTTAACAAATACTGTGATTTGCTTAACTGTTTGAAGAAAGGTCATAAAATGGGGCAAAACTCAACCAACTTGCTTAGCAATGGAAATTTTGGGCTGAATTGTGGTCATAAGTCA
Source organism: Thamnophis elegans (assembly GCF_009769535.1). Taxonomy (NCBI): domain Eukaryota; kingdom Metazoa; phylum Chordata; class Lepidosauria; order Squamata; family Natricidae; genus Thamnophis; species Thamnophis elegans. Next base: position 39,123,641 of record NC_045542.1, read on the forward strand.
AGGACTACCTGTATCCTGTTGCTATCCAAAATTGAGCTGGCAGGATGATCCATAATAATAAAAAAGAAAGAAAGAAGAAATATTTTTTAGTGTGATTACCACACATAAAGAAGAAACTTTTGTGCATGTCTCCTTAAGATCATAGATCAATGAACAAAGATTGATTTGCTCTTCAAATCGGACTCCTGCTTTCCCACCTGCCAGCTCAATCCTTGCCTTTAGAGGCCCTCTGCTTTCTCCTCTGAAATCATATGCTCATTGCCTGATTTTGAAGCCATAGCCTTTCTATCAAGGTGACAGGGAAGACAATAACCCTAAAATATTGTGGGTGTGCTTACCACTAATTCCCAGTATTCATCAGATTTCCCAAGTGCATTGCATTAGTCTGTCTAGAGTTCAGTGGTGGGTTCCGGATCCTGGTGCAACCGGTACGGTGCAACGGCAGCCGGCAGCCACCACATGAACGTGCACACATGTTTACCTCCTGTGACGCTCCAGCTGCTCGGCGGAGCATTGTGCAGGCACCATACGCTCCATGCAGGTGCATGGAAGTGCCGAAGAGCTCAAATACAGGTAAGGACGGCAGGCAGGGAGACAGGCGGGCCCTCCGGAGCACCGGAACGGAACAGTACCCGGTGCTCCCGGCAGGCACCGTTACGCCTGTACCAGGGCGCACCGCCTGCAACCCACCACTGCTAGAGTTCCTGTAATGTACTGTAGGTACATCCTATTATAAATTGGAGGCAGAAGGGTGTCCGGTGTCTTTCTTTAAGGTCATGCTATGAGCTTGTAACTCTGATAAAATTTTTAGGAAAGTCAATTCATCTCTTTAAGGGTGATGCTCATTTGCCCCATGTCCAGTGGTGGGCTGCTGTCGATTTGGACCGGTTCAGCTGAACCGGTAGTTCCAACAGTCAGCTGACCCCGCCCCTGCCCTATCCTGTCCTATATTTCCTTCTTTCTGGCTCAGCTGATTCACGCGGCACAGCTGATTTCTGTGCCTCCGCTGTTCTACTTACCGGGGCTGCCTTAGAAGATAAGCAGCTGAGCTTCAAATTGCTGTATTTTGAACACTGTGCACAAGTGCATTAGGTGCGCACATGCTCACCGAACCGGTTGTTAAACTGGTTGCAGCCCACCACTGCCCATGTCAACCCTTTCTGCTTCCTTTTTTGTGAAGAAGTAAGAATATGAACATTCAATGTTTTCATGGGAAAGTAGTTGTGTATATATTGAGCCACGGTGGCGCAGTGGTTAGAGTGCAGTACTGCAGGCTACTTCTGTTGACTACTGCCTGCAATTTGGCAGTTCAAATCTCACCAGGCTCAAGATTGACTCAGCTGAGGTGGGCAAAATGAGGACCCAGATTGTTTGTGGAGGGGAGATGCTGACTCTGTAAACCACTTAGAGAGGACTGTAGAGCACTGTGAAGTGGTATATAAGTCCAAGTGCTATTGCTATTTGGTGGGATGCGGGTGAGGACCATGTCCAAGATGGAAATGTTATATACAGGTAGTCCTCAACTTACAAACATTCATTTAGGGACTATTTAAAGTTACAATGGCACTGAAAAAAATGATGTATGGCTGTTTTTCACACTTTCCTTGCAGTATCCTCATGGTCACATGATCTGTATTTGGACTGTTGGCAATTGCTTCATATTTATGACAGTTGCAGTGCCTTGGGGTCATGTGATCAGGTTTTTTGAACTGACAAGCAAAGTCGTTGGGGGAAGCTAGATTACTTAACACAATGGTGTCATTAACAACTGTAATGATTCACTTAACAACTATGGCAAGAAAAAGTTGTAAAATGGGCCAAATTTCACTAACAACTGTCTTGTTTAACAACAGAAATTTTGGGCTCAATTGCTGTCATAAGTTGAAGACTATCTATAGTGAAGGGGGATTATTAAGGAATAGGCTGAGGGTAGATGTCTTGATAACTTTTTGGGCAATTATGAACACTGGTTGGTGAGAGAACCGGTGCCATAAATGTCAGGGAGAGGTTTGTAAGTATATTGTGTAGAGCAAGGATGTCAAACTCAAGGTCTGGGGGCTGGATCCAGCCCACGGGGTTGTTAGATCTGGTCTGCAGGGCCACCCTGGAAATAGTGAAGAACCAGCCCACTGTGCCTCTGCCAGCAAAAACGGAGCTTGGAAGAGCCGCAGAGGGTTGCAGGAGGCTGCCACAGCTGAAAACGGAACTTGGGAACCCATCTTTGATGGCAGAGTGCTCAGACCGCCACAGGCACCCCCAACACGAGTGACAAGCTAGCCACGCCCCCCTGGCCACACCCACCCCAGCCCCCTAAAGTCAAACACAGTGCTGATACGGCCTTCAATGAAATCGAGTTTGACACCCCTGGTGTAGAGTGTCAGTTTTGCAGAGTGCAATAGAGTTATAGCGTTTTTACTTCTAAAACAAAATTGCAGAGCACTTTTTTCGTATGGCAAATGTGAAAAATAAATGGAGATCTTCTTGTGCACAGTTGGGCTTTGTCCTAGTTAAGCAGGCTTAGCATTCATGAATGCAACCTCTGCCTGCTTAACTAGGACAAAGTCCAACTGTTCACAAGAAGATCTTATTTCAGGTTAGATAAAGATGGGGCTATGCTTAAAAAAGGTGTTGAAAGGCTTACTTTTATCGACGGCTCCCTTTTCCACCCTATCTAGACCTGGGGTGTCCAACCTTGGCACCTTTAAGACTTGTGGACTTCAACTCCCACAATTCCTAAGCCGAACATGGCTGGTTGAGGAATTCTGGGAGTTGAAGTCCACAGGTCTTAAAGTTGCCAAGGTTGGACACCCCTGAGGCAGATCATCTTTGAAAGACCTAGAAGGAAGGCAAGTGTGTAAATTGGTAAAACATAGACCAGGAAGACAAAGGGTTAATGAAGCTCAGTAATATGACTAACTCATATAAAACTCAGAGGTTTTATTGTGAGGTTAAGTTAAGAGTAGAGATACTTGAAGATAGCTCCTTGGAGGAAAGGAATGAAAGCAGTTCAATAGTTGGTGCCTTGAAGTCATGGATAAGCAACCTGGTGCCCTTCAGAGGTCTGGGACTGAAGCTCCCACAATCCCATAATTAGTGGCTAGAGTGAAGGAGAGATGAAGTCCAAAAACATTGTGAGACCTCCAGATTCTCCATCCTTAATTTAAAATATCCTGTGAAGTCATTGAGACAGGCGACCTATGAAATTATGTGGGAAAGCTTAAAGCAGTGGGAAGAAAGATTAAACTGTGGTCCATCTTAAGCACTTCTCATTTTCAAGAATTCCATGGAATCTGTGTGGGTTCCCCCCCCTCCAAGTGTTGGGAATGTTAGGTCTGTAGTTTTCCTGGAGTAACGGCTACCTTACCCTTTGGTCTCCTAAAGTTTGCATTTCCTGCATTCAAAGACTAACAGGGCTCACTGTTTTTGCTCATTTCTAGGTCCTTCAAGAGAAATGATCCAGTTAACCCGTATCATGTGAATTCTGGGTATGTCTTTGCTCCTGCCACTAGTGCAAACGACAGCGAAATTTCTAGCGACGCTCTGACTGACGATTCCATGTCAATGACCGATAGCAGTGTGTAAGTACTTCCATCATTGGAATTGGGAGCGAAGTTTGTAATGGTTAAAATTTTCTGGGCTGGCCTTCCTACTAAATGGAGCCCACAGTTGGAACAGAACAGGATATGCTGCAAAAGTGAGATTTGGTCTCCCCTGTTTTGATTGCTCGATAGAAATTATTCTTCCAAAGTCTCAGAAAAAAATTGCCTTGTCCTCCTGGAAAACCTACAAAGTTTGTTTTTGCCCCGTGGAGCATGTCTGTCAGTTGTCCCTTATTGGCTGTCTTGTTTCAGGTGTTTTCAGGGATGTGTGTGCTATCATGAAATAATGACTGTGGTTAAAAAAAATAAATTGCTTCCTTTAGGAAGTGCTCTGAAGCTATTGCTGCGCTTCCAAGTACAATTGATCTGAAAAGCAAGTGACCTCTTGTGCCAATGTTAGAACTAGAGTTAGAGGAGGCTTGGCCTGTTTTCTTTTAGTTTCCCTCTAGAAGGGGAATGGTGTCCTCTGCAAAAATCTTAACTGAGAAAGAAAGGAAGGAAGGAAGGAAGGAAGGAAAGAGAGATAGAAAGAGAAAGAAAGAAAGAAAGAAAGAAGGGAAAGAGAAAAAGAAAAGAAATGAAGAGAGAAAGAAAAGGAGGGAGGAAGAGAGAGAACGAAAGAGAGAGAAAGAAAGAGAAAGAAAGAAAGAAAGAAAAAGAAAGAAAGAAAGAAAAAGAAAGTGAGACTCTTGGTCAGCCTTTATATAATTTATGGTGGTTAAACTGTATTACCAACTCTTTTCTCTCTACCCTCCTCTTTTCTCAAATTGTGATCTCCATCCTGTTTCTGAATGAAGGCAGTGCTTTATTATTGAAATATTCCAGGATATTAGAAGGACATGGTACATTTTGCTGTTGAAAGAAGTTTTAAAAACGTCGATTAGTTTTGCTGTAATTAAGGGTTTCTCTACTTCCTTTTGTTGAGTCAGCTGGTGCCCCGGGACTAAATCTAGAACCCCCCCCCCCCTGAGATGGACTGCAGAGTAAAGATCCCTTAGGTGGCCCTTGTAGGCACTCAGACAGTTTTGATATTGTTCATGCTTCAGCCATTTAAAGGTAGTCCTCGACTTATGACCCCAATTGAGCCCAAAATTTCTGTTGCTAAGTGAAACATTTGTTAAGAGAATTTTGCCCCACTTTACAACCTTTCTTGCTATAGTTCAGTGTTTCTCAACCTTGGCAACTTGAAGATGTCCGGACTTCAACTCCCAGAATTCCCCAGCCAGCATTCGCTGGCTGGGGAATTCTGGGAGTTGAAGTCCAGACATCTTCAAGTTGCCAAGGTTGAGAAACACTGCTATAGTTGTTAAGTGACTCACTGCAGTTAAGTTAGTGACATGGCTGTTAAGTGCAACTGCCTTCCCCGTCGACTTTGCTTGGCAGAAGTTCACAAAAGGCCATCCCGTGACACGGAGACACGGCAACCTTCATAAATATGAATCAGGTGCCCAAGCATCTGAATATTGATCACGTAATCACCATGGAGACACCACAACGGTTGTAAGTGTGAGGAATGGTCTTACGTCCCGTTTTTCAGTGCCACTGTAACTTCGAATGGGAACACGAAATGAACTGTTGGTAGTTGAGGGCTACTTGTATGTTGGGACTTTCTCCGGGATTAAATGGTACAGATTGGCTCCATTTTTTGTGGTCAAATCTCCGTGAAACAACAGTGAAAGCTGCCTCTTCCATCTCTTAAGGGGCTTACACTGTGGCCTTGCCTAATCCTAAAGAGGATCACCAAAACTGGCTTGCCAGCATGAGGTGGGCCCATCCTTGTGCCTGCATAGGTAAAGGTTCCCCTTGCACATATGTGCTAGTCATTCCCGACTCTAGGGGGCGGTGCTCATCTTCATTTCAAAGCCGAAGAGTTAGTGCTGTCCGAAGACATCTCCATGGTCATTTGGCTGGCATGACTCAATGTCAAAGGCTCACAGAATGCTGTTACCTTCCCACCAAAGGTGGTCCCTATTTGTCTACTTTCATTTTTCACCTGCTTTCGAACTGCTAGGTTGGCAGAAGCTGGGACAAGTAACTGGGAGCTCGCTCCGTTACGCAGTGCTAGGGATTCGAACCACCAAACTGCCGATCTTGACAAGCTCAGTGTCTTAGCCTCTGAGCCACCATGCCTCTCTGTGCCTCTATAAAGTTAGTCATTTCTGGACTAGCAATGGCTCCTTACATGGCTGGGATCCTTCTACCCTCCATTCAGGGCCAGGCCAATTCTAGGGCCTTCTGCAGATGAGAGGCCTGAGTGAGAAATAAAGTGCAAAGGGGTGGGGGTGGGGCAGGTGGGTGGGGGTGGTGGATGAAAGGCTTAACTGAATCCCTTTCAGCCCATTGTTCGTCTAGGGGAGCTTAGGAGAGGATAAGGGGTTAGCAGGCAGCTTTGAAATTGACTTGAACAAGTGAATGGGAGCTCCCCCCTTAAAGCCGGGCATAAAAGAAGCTGCTCTATTTGCTCCTGCTATAACAAGAGCTCCTTCAGGTCATGAGGAGCTGAAGGGGAGCTTGCTTGGTTTATACAGCTGGGGAGGCATTGAACAGACAAAACATGGATTTCAATAGGATCTGGGAGGGGTCACCTAGCACGAAGGAGCAACTTTTCTTCACCTGCTCCTGCTGCCAACTCCAGCCCAGGTTTTCTGCATTTGACTTGTTTCCCTTGCCCTGGGTATATAAAGGAGAAACCACGAGCAAAAAGGGGAAAATGTATTTTATGTCCAGGCTGGGGGAATGGATTGGAAAAGGGGAAAAAATAATCCATTGCTTCTGGGGTAGATTGACTTCCTTTGATGCTGCGGCAAACCGACGTCAGTGCCTTTTCCTATGGGTTTTGTTGACTTCCCAAGTGTGCATGTAGGTTGCCTCTTGGGTGGGAGGCAAACAGAGGGAGAGAGAATGTAGAGATATAGGAAGCCAGGGTGACCTGGACTGGAAGGTTTGGTGGCCTTCCTAGAAGGGAAGGCAAACAGCACCTTGTGTCTTAATTTGCAGTTAATCTCAAAAGCATCCTGGTGAGGTTTTTTTGGTTCCTCATGCGCTCTTTTGGTGCCGACCATAAAGCACCTCCAATTTCCATGTCTTGATTGGAGGGAAGGAAATAAGAGAGAAGAAAGAGAGCTGAAAGGGAGCGTCTTATTATTTGGTTATATCTTATTTATGGATTTACTTTGGACCCAGGGGAATACTGCTGAGTGAACTTCAAATATTACCTTATCTTACAAACCAGGCTTTTGATGTTGGCAAGATCAGAGGCTGTGCTCCACAGCCATTGCCAAATGAAGATGGGAGTGAATGCATATGCGCCAAAGCCTGAGATTTCAAAAGAAGCAGTAAAACTACATTCAAGTTAGGTCAGGCACATCTAAGTCAAAAGGCTAAGATAATTGGCTCAGCTTAAATGGCAGCTGACTGGAAAGGAGACTTCAAAACTAGTGTTTCCCCAGAAACAGATTGGCTTAGTCCCAGAGTGGTTAGCTAAAATGTTTGTAATTAAACTGTGCTCCTCACTGCCTAAAATTGTGCAGTTCTTTATTCTAGACTTGGATTTAAACACACACAAACACACACAGGCAAGCAGGGGCAAGAAGGAGAAAGCTAGTGGACTGACATGGTTGTCATCTTGTCGTCTTCCAAAAAACACCACTTTTGAGGCCATTGAGTTCTTGTATGTAAAAAGCTTTCAAAATGTTCCGCCATTGGGCAGAAATATTTGGTGTCCCTTCCTCTCAGACCTCACCTTATTATCCAATAGCTGGGTGTGGCATCGATAAGAGTTTTTCTAGCTGAGGATTATAACAGCCTTACGATAGATTTTAAAGGCGGATTTGAAATCAACTCCAACGTATTTACCAAACAGTCTTCTTATCTAAAGTCTTGCCTTTTCGGTCTTCCTTGTCTTCATGGCTACCTTATGGAGCCTTCCTTGTTCCTATTTTTCAGATGAGAAACTTGTGGGGATGTTAGAAGTCCACCACCAAAGGCTGTTTGATGCATGTGTGGCTGAAAGAAAGCTTGAAACCAAAATAAATAAATACCAAAATGAGTCCTCTCCCTTCTGTGGCCTTAATTGGCTTCGTTGGCTACCCTAATTTTAAATTTGAGAAGCAGCTGTCTGTCTCGTTCACACGAATGCATGATCAATTCTTGCCTTGTTCCAGTGCTCTTTTATTTTAAATATTCAAGAACCAAAAATGCTCAAATCCTCATTAGGATACCCAGTTCTGTTTCTCAGGCTATTAAGGAATGCCCCCTCCTAACATGACACTCATTGAGTCTTTTATTTAAGTTCAATTAACAGCTTGTTCCAAGACAGAGGGCGTTCTTAAGTAAGCCAATTCAGAGGATCCCTCTCGTTTCTCCAATTGCTCCGTTGGGGAGTCTTCCAAACACTGGAGGGAATTGGAGAGGGGCTACCTGGATGGACAAGGAGCATTGAATTAGGACAAAGTGATACAAAGGGGCCGGAAAGGCCACCTTTTCAACCACCAAGAAATTCCCAAATGAGATATAACGAAACCAATTTTTTTTTAACCCAAGTGCTATGGATAAGGATTTAGGTTAGTTAAAATGTATATATAATAAAAGTCAGAGCAATCTATCAGTACAAGATGAATCATTAAGAAGCCTCAGCCCCAACCTCTACGGCTGAGTATCCTGCTGGCTAACCAATGACAGGCGAAAAGAAGAAGTGGTCTTAATAATCAGAGACCCTGTGGCTTCCCTAGCCGGGATTTTCTTTCTAAACTAGAAGAGGTTTTTCATATTTTCAGTCGGGTTTTTTTTTCCCCCAGGCCCTGTTGTGTGAAAGCATAAACATTGCCTCACACACGTACACTTTTATCAGTCGTAGGTTTCCATTTTTTTTATTACCGGTACGCTTGTGCACGTGCTTGGGTCCGTCCGGTGGGTGGGCGGAGCCTCCTGTCACCACCACTACCGGTTCACCCAATCCAGGCCGAACCGGGCGTAACCCCCCTCTGACTTTTATGATCTATATGCTCTTGATTCCTACGTGTTTCCCTTAATACATATGATTTTTTTCCCTCTCACCCTATTACTAAAACACACCCAGCTCTCTGTCCCTAAATGTTCTCCTTTGTGTTATTTTAGCTTAGGTTCTTTGCTCTGCTCCACATAGTTGAGGTGTGTCTATCTTGTTTTAGGCTGAGATGTGTGTACCTTGTTTTTATGTATGTTGTAAAGTTCTGTTGGTTCATAGGACGGTTTTGACAAACGACATGGGGGATTCTTAACTGAGACTCTGTTCTGAGTTGCATGGTTTGAAACTGTACAGTTTCATATCTTGGATTTGGTTAAAAATAATTTCTTTTCCCTCTGCCTCAATATTTTTTTGCCAGATTTAATAGGTTTGAAAGATCTGAGCTGTCTTCTCTTTCTCTGGTTAGAGCAGGGGTAGTCAACCTTTTTATACCTACCGCCCACTTTTGTATCTCTGTTAATAGTAAAATTTTCTAAACTGTGGCAGTTCCACAGTAATGGTGATTTATAAAGTAGGGAAGTAACTTTACTTTATAAAATTTATAAAGCAGAGTTACAGCAAACCCTTACCGCCCACCATGAAAGCTGGAATGCCCACTAGTGGGTGGTAGGGACCAGGTTGACTACCACTGGGTTAGAGAGACATTTTGGGTGAAAAACTAATGCAGTGAAATTGTTGTGCTGAAATAACCAAATGTTGTGTGTTCTTCCAGAGGATATCTGGAGTGACATCTGGTCTGCTATAAATGGATGATGGGCTTTTTAATGTCTTGATGTCTTGGAGCTTGAAGATTAAGAGGTGTTTGTGATGTTTCACACTTGTGCAATAGCTTGTGTGGCAGCACAAGTACCAATATGGGAAAGGCTTTCCTTGGCTTTTACTTCTACCTCCAATGTAAATTCATTTGTGATGGGCTGCTTAATCTAACCCAAAGTTCCACTGCTGTCTGGCTCTTAATTCTGGTTTATTTGGAGATCAATACAATACAATAGCAGAGTTGGAAGGGACCTTGGAGGTCTTCTAGTCCAACCCCCTGCCTAGGCAGGAAACCCTATACCGTTTCAGACAAATGGCTATCCAACATCTTCTTAAAGACTTCCAGTGTTGGGGCATTCACAACATCTGGAGGCAAGCTGTTCCACTGATCAATTATTATAACTGTCAGGAAATTTCTTCTCAGTTCTCAGTTGCTTCTCTCCTTGATTAATTTCCACCCATTGCTTCTTGTTCTACTCTCAGGTGACTTGGAGAATAGTTTGACTCCCTCTTCTTTGTGGCAACCCCTGAGATATTGGAACACTGCTATCATGTCTCCCCTAGTCCTTCTTTTCATTAAACTAGACATATCCAGTTCCTCCAACCGTTCTTCATATGTTTTAGTCTCCAATCCCCTAATCACCTTTGTTGCTCTTCTCTGCACTCTTTCTAGAGTCTCCACATCTTTTCTATATTGTGGCAACCAACACTGAATACAGTATTCCAAGTGTGGCCTTACGAAGGCATTATAAAGTGGTATTAACACTTCACATGATCTTGATTCTATCCCTCTGTTTATGTAGCCTAGAACTGTGTTGGCTTTTTTGGCAGCTGCTGCACACTGCTGGCTCATATTTAAATGGTTGTCCACTAGGACTCCAAGATCCCTCTCACAGTTGCTACTATTGAGCAAGGTACCACCTATATACTATACCAGTGCATTTTGTTTTCCCTTGCCTAAATGTAGAACCTAACTCTTTTCACCATTGAATTTCATTTTGTTAGATAGTGCCCAATGTTCAAGTTTGTCAAGATCCTTCTGTATCTTAAGCCTGTCTTCTGGAGTGTTGGCTACTCCTGCCAGGTTGGTGTCATTTGCAAATTTGATGAGTTCCTCATTTATTCCCTCATTCAAATCATTGATGAAGATGTTGAAGAGTACTGGCCCTAAAACTGAGCCTTGGGGTACTCCACTGCACACTTCCCTCCATGTAGGTGCAGTCTTAAAAATGCTTTCATGGCAATAAGCCTGACAAAATACACAAGGTATGCAACTGGACCAGTGGTGGGATTCAAAACTTGTTACTACCCATTCTGTTGGCATGGCTTGGTGGGTGTGGTATGGCTTGGTGGGCGTGGCAGGGGAGGGATATTATAAAATCTTCATTCCCTCCCCACTCCAGGGGAAAGTTACTGTAAAATCCCCATTCACTGCCATATCAGCTGGGATTCGGGAGGCAGAGAATAGATGAGGATGGGGCCAGTCAGAGGTGGTATTCACCAGTTCTCTGAACTATTCAAAACGTCCACTACTGGTCAGAACCTTATGAAAACGACCACCTCTGAACATTTTCTTAGTGAGAATTCTTGATTTCCTTGAGCTTGTTTCAAGAATTGCTACAATATTGAGTATGCTCTTTATGAAGTGGAATATAGTGGTAGAGGTGTTGCACCAGGAGTAGGAAGAGCACAGTTTCGTCCACTTTCTGCCACAAGAGCTTCTCTGGAGAGGTGGATCTAGTGGCTCGCACTCAGCCCCAATGGACTCATCACAAGGTTGTGATGAAGAGCAGCACCATCAATAAAATGTAAGGTCTAAATCAGACCAATGAATGTCACAAAAGAATGTGCAACTTTTCAGGTTCTCCAGGATTCCCCATCAAATAAAAAGTTATCAAAAGTAGGGATCAAGGAAGAAATAATTAGACCCCCAACTTAGGGCAGGTATTTTAGTCATGCATTCTATCGTTCAAAGCAATTCTTGAAACAAGAATTTCCTTTAAATCCATTTGATTTATATCCCCCTGTTCTTTAGAAGCGTCAAGTGGTTTACAGGTATGACCATTAGTTTAATGACTTATGACCAGTCCACAGATTTATGACCATTGCAGCATCCCCAAGGCCACAGGATGAAAATGGACATATACTTAAGATATCCTGGGGTCATGTGAATACCATTTGCGGCCTTCCCAGCCAGCAAACTCAATGGGGGAAGAGCTGGATTTACTTACTAACCACATGATTCACTTAATAACTGCAGTGATTCTCTTAGCTTCTGTGTCAAGGAAGGTTGTAAAATGGGACAAACATCACTTAATACCAAGTGCACCAAGTGTGGTGCCTGCTAGGGAAATTATGGAAATGAAATCTTAATGCGCTCAAGGAGCCCAGAGAGGAGCTAGCCTACCCCAAGGATGTCACAGGGCTGGCTGATGGCATTTTGGAAAAGGAGCCCACTCCTCCTCCCCAACTTTCCCAGCACAGAAGCAGCCAACTAGATTTTTCCCCGAACGCCATCACTCTGCTAAACACATAATTCTCTCAACACTGTCAAACTATTAACTAAGTCTGCATTACTGTTACTATTAGTTTTCTCATCATTCCATCAGCCACCTTCTCCCACTTATGACTGCAGGACTGCAACTTTGTTGCTTGTATCCTTAGGATTTATATTGATTGTTTCCTAGTATGATTTGATTGCTTACTGTATTTGTACCCTATGACTCAGGGGTGCGTTGCTACCGGAATTAATGCTGGTTCGGCGCGCGTGCACATTTGCACCTAAAATTATCTGTGCATGCGCAAAATGTAAAAAAGGAAAAAAATACATTTCTGCAATGAAATTTGTTCTGCGCATGTGCAGAACCGAAAATCAAGATGGCACCGCGGTAGGAGAACCAGTTCAGGGGTGTGGCAGGCCTGGGTTGCTATCAGTTCCAGGTACCAAGTCCGCCATGTTACTACCTATTTGGCCGAACCGGTAGGAACCCACCTCTGCTATGACTATCATTAAGTGTTGTACCTTATGATTCTTGATGAATGTATCTTGTCTTTTTATGTACACTGAGAGCCTATGCACCAAAGACAAATTCCTTGTGTGTCCAATCACACTTGGTCAATAAAAAATTCTATTCTATTGCTAACTGACTGTTATGTTAGTGTTGCCCTTCCCCAGGCAAAGAAAATTGGATGGCGGGCTTTTTCTGTCCTTGGCCACTTAAGGGGTAGGCTAGCCTGGGGAAGGGAGCTGGCTTTTGCACAAGTGAGGACAGAAGACATCCCTGTTGTAACATCACAACAGAAAGAAGCTGTATTCCAGCATAAGTCTGAGCGGTTGGAGGAATGTGATGCTGTGGTTGGTGTCAGGTTTCTTCTCTGCAGCCAAGTTGGCTAGAAGCATCTCAGCTCTTGAAACATAAATGGGATAATCTCCCACAGAGAAGCATGGGAGATGGGGCATTCAAATTCCAGTTTCAGGTCAACATCTGGGCCTGTGTTAACAGCTGTATATTATCATGCCGTACCTGAGTTCCCGCACCTCCTTTCCTCTCCTGCAGAGAGTTTTTGGGTTTATTAACTGGCATTGCCCATTGCCTGTGGATAAATCATATTGTACATCACAGTTAACAAACCACAATATGTTTATCTAAGCCAAAGCAAGCCATAAATGGCTTTGAGTAATGGCCTGGTTCATGGACCATGCTAAAATAGAGTATGGTATGATGTTGGATTAGTAATTACAGATTATCGTTCACAGATGGCGATTTAGTATGTTACCAATACAGTACCAATACACCTGCTATTTGTTTATTTATTTATTAAACATATTTTTACAGTACCAGAATTTTTTTAAAAAAATGTTGATGGCTTGCATGGAATAAATACAGGTAAAATATCGATGGTACCATTTAAAAGTCAGAAATAAACAGGGAAGAGTAATATGCATCTTAAGTTTTATATTTATGTTAGCAAAGTGGAATTACAGGACAAGGCCAGTTCCAGAGGCGGGTTGGTCCCAGTTTGGCCCGGATTGGGTGAACCGGCTGTAGCAGCGATGGCAGGCTCCGCCCGCCCACCAGGATGCTTCTGCACATGCGCAGAAGCATCGCGCGTGAGCGCGCCTGAACCAGTACTAAAAAAGTTGGCAACCCACCACTGGTCAGGTCCTGTTGCACTCATACTGTACTCACACAATAAACTGAACTAGAAGCCCATCAAGTTAGTTGTTACGTGCTGTGTGAACTCTGCCATTATGGTTAGTTTTCAATGCTGTGCAAGCCCAGTACAAACAGAAAGCTAATCCATGCATATGTATTTTCAAAAAGTACAAGTTTCTGAAGTGCTTGAAAACAGTAACTGTAGCATATGATGTGGTAGAACATGAATAACTTAATGATTACAAATCAAAGCAAACACATGGAATTTGGGGTTGAACTCTGAAATCCTTGGTGCTCTCTAAGCATGGTAGCTTACTTGTGGACATTTCATAACCCAGCTAGGTAGTATCTTCACTGAAGATGCTATTTAGCCACGTAATGACGCCTCTGTAATTTATTTCTAAAAGCATGGAAAGTTTTATGAATCATATAGAGAACTCACTCACTTCACTACCAATATCTGCATCTGCTAGCTTTCTCTTCCATTTATATTAAGAGTCTTAGCTAGTTAAGTCTCTTTTGTATATCATATAGGAAGAGAAACAGGGGGAAATGAGCAAAAACCTAAACAAATCATGGAATGGATTAGTATGATGAGTGAATTCTGTAAACTGTAGTTTGCTGTTATGGCTGAATCTGCAATCTACTCCCAGGAATGTTATACTATGGAGAAAAAAGTAGGTTGCCAAACTAAAAACTAGGTGGAGAGAGAAGTCGTTCAAAAGCATGATTGGCCATACAAAATAGGAAATTGTGCTCTGTCTTCAAACAGAGGTTGGTTGGTCACTTTTCAGGGATGCTGTGCTAGACGATCTCTTAAGCTCCCCTTCCAACTATGCGATCTGAATGTTGTACATTTAGAAGCTCTAGTTGCATTGTGTGTTCTTCAGAGAACTGAATGCCTTCTATTTGAGATGGTATTTGAACTGGGCCACCTGCTTCAGCTTGGTTTTACCTGTTTCTTGGAGGCAAATGGAACTGCAAATGTGTTAAAAATATTGCCCTCTCCACAACCAACTGTACCCAACACATCACATTTGGAGCAGAGGTATTCTGAGGAAGAGACATCCACAAGTTTGAGGAAAGCTTTTGCCTTTCTATATCCTCTGTGCTACCCAAACTAAGTTAGTTTGGAGAATGTTTGCATGAGATCAAACTCAAATGGCAATAGGCGTCTTCCCCGATTCGGCCTGGTGATCCTATGATTTTCCCGTTGGTGATGACACCAGCCAGGATGGCTTTCTTTAGAATCATGGTGTATCAAAATAAAATAACCTCAGTCACATTTCTGAGAAGGGAGTTATATAAAGACCGTAGGTTCGTTCAATAAGTATTTCCATATAATGATTTTACTCTTGGGGTTTTCAGTTTTCTCTTTAGAGAGAAGAATGAACATGTTGTCTTTATTTCCGATAGAAAGTTGAGAGTTGCGAAGTCATTAACATGGACCACAAATCTCTCCATGAACTTTTATTGGGAAGCAGGAGAATGAGTTTGATTGGGGACTGATTTTTCTTTCTGCCTGATGACCTAGCAAACTCCCAATTTTCTCATAACCTGGCCCATTATTAGTTCATGCCTCTCAGAAGTGCTTTTACAGCCTTCTCTAAGCGGTTTACAGAATCAGTATTTTGCCCCCAACAATCTGGATCATCATTTTACCCACCTCGGAAGGATGGGAGGCTGAGTCAACGTTGAGCCTGGTGAGATCTGAACTGCCAGACTGCAGTTAGCAATCAGCTAAAGTAGCCTGCAGTACTACACTCTAACCATTGTGCCACCTCGGCTTTTAAGCTGAGAGATACAGAGGTTACACAATCTCCTGTCCTAGTTCATATCTATGAATCTTTGAGGAGCAGATGTTTTGCATAGGCAAAAACGTCATGGCTCTCTTTTGAGGGATGGAGCAGGATTTGAGTATATGCAAGTTTGAGTGATGCATCATTATTAAGATAGGAATTGCTTCAGAATGAAGTTCTGGGATTCAGTGCTTCAGTGCTGGGAACCGCTTGAGATCCATAAGGGAAGCATAGGTGGTCCCTGGAGCAGCAGAAAATTTTTTTTAGAAATGAATCAGATTTTGGTCATTGGTCTTGTTCAAACAAGGTCGCACAATAAACCTTTAGTAGTAATTTTAAAGTTGGGCTCCTAGGGAGCCAACTGAGAAGAGACTTACGTTTGCCAAGTCCTAACCCCTTGTTTATGAGGTGGGCCTCAGACACTTTTGAACATGTTCATGGTCTGTATGAAGGAAAAGTCTTGAGAATTCTTGACCTGATTAAAATATTGTAAACCAGGATCCCAAGCCTCTTTGCTCTCCAGTCTTGTTTAGATTTACCTCTCTTAGAAACTCAATCAGGATGAGTCTCAACCCAAGACAAGGATGCCATTGAATGGTTACCCAAACCAGTGTAAGATTCGGAGTGGTACATGGTCTAAAAAAGTTGCCAGTGGCTCAACTTGGCTTAGAGAATTTATGGTTTTTTCCACCTCAAAATTCTGCAGATCTGGGCTCAGAAAATATTTTCCCAGAGACAGGACATTCCCCCCTCCCAATCGGACTTGTTTTACCAACAGGCCGTTGCAACAATTAGTTTCCAAACATTTTCAAAATGGGTGGCTATGGCAGTGCAGGCATGCATATTTATACCGAAACAAATGCAATTGGATTTAATTGGATTTACACCTCTTGCCTTTAAAAACCATCTGTTTATATTATTTGAGTTAAGGAATAAAAGGGGGTGGGAGGTTTCATAATAAGGATTTTAGCTTTCCCCCCATTCTTCATATTGAAATAATCAACAGTGGAGAATTCAGAATAGCATCCTGAATTACAGCATAATTTTTGACTTCCATGACTGGGGTCTTAATAATCTGAATGGAGCCTTCAATCGAACACACACACACACACACACACACACACACACACACACACACACACGTGTGTTTCGGTATAAATATGCCTGCCTGCACTGACATAGCCACCCATTTTGCATATGTAATCACTTTCTTCTTCTTTCAAGGATTTTTAAAGTTACATAAAATATTGATTTATCCTACCATTTGTTCTTTATGCTTACATACAGTATGTATATGATATAGAGTCAAGGTGATGAAATAGTTAAAACAGGCAGCCCTCAATTTACCACTAAATGACTATTCAAAGTTGCAGCAGCACTGGAAAAGGGACTTATGATCACTTAGGACCATTGCAACATCACCGTGGTCACGTGATCAAAATTTGGATGCTTGGCAACCAGCATGCATTTATGACGGTTGCAGTCTGCCAGTGTCATGTGATCCCTTTTGCAACTTTCAGACAGGCAGAGTCAATGGGGGAAAGCCAGATTCATTTAACAACCATGTTACTAACTTAAGCATTGCGTTGATTCACTTAACAACAATGGCAAAAATGTCATAGAATGGAATGGAATGGAATAAAATTCTTTATTGGCCAAGTGTGATTGGACACACAAGGAATTTGTCTTTGGTGCAAATGCTCTCAGTGTACATAAAAAAGACAAAGAAAGATGGGTGATAGGAACGATGAGAAGACTAATAGTAATCATAATGCAGCCTTAGTGAATAGTTTGACAGTGGTGAGGGAATTATTTGTTTAGCAGAGTGATGGCGTTTGGGGAAAAAACTATTCTTGTGTCTATGGGACAAAAAATCACTTAACAACTGCTTAGCAATGGAAATGTTGGGGTTCCATTATGGCTGTGAGTTGAGGCTTACCCATTACCCATATGTTGGACTAGGATTAGAGAAACCCAAATTCAAGTCCATGATCAACCATGGAAGCTGGTGGGTGACCTTGAACTGGTCATTGTGTCAACTCAATTACAACCTCATAGGGCGATTATTAAAGAGGAGAAATGCAGGATGGAGAA
Organism: Thamnophis elegans; assembly: GCF_009769535.1. Lineage (NCBI taxonomy): Eukaryota > Metazoa > Chordata > Lepidosauria > Squamata > Natricidae > Thamnophis > Thamnophis elegans. The sequence continues at coordinate 39,141,051 of NC_045542.1, forward strand.
CTGCATCTATTGCCCTAGGACAGTGGTGTCAAACTCACATCGTCACGGCATCATCACATGATGTATTGGGACTTCCCCCCCCTTCGCTAAATTGGGTGTGGGCGTGTCTAGCACATGACGCATCCGGCCCATGGGCTGGGAGTTTGACAGCACTACCCTAGGAGCGTATAGAGAAAGTTTATTTATATCTTACAAATAAATAGTTGATGTGTACATAAAGTTTATATTTGTCTGTGTGCATGTGTGTGCGTGCTTGCACGCTCATATCTGCCTCTCAATCCATCAGTGTGCATGCATTCAAGCACTAAGTGTGAAAGCTCCTTCATCAGTTTAGGAAACTGTTTTCCCCCCCCCTACTCTCTGAAAATAATGAAAGTGAAGAGGTAAGCGGAGAGTAACTTGACTATTCTAAAAACATTCCATGTCTTCATTTGAAGATTCCTATTTTTAGAGTCCTGGATGCCTTTCTAGAAGGCTACAGATTACACTGGCTTTTCCTACAGGAACAATTTATGTTAAAGTACTTGGCATTTCAGACTGCACCACTGGAAAGACCTGTAATATTGCATGTAGGAAGGGACAGAAGTGCCATCAATCAATCCCTACTGCTGCTATTTTTCTACTTTAACGTGCCATTTAGCATTATGCCGGGCTGCAAGCAAAACCAGGGATTTTTACCTTGAATTGTGACTTTTAAGAAACCACTCACATTTAAAGTGGAGGGGGAAAATAATAAAGAAGGGGGAGAAAGCCTTAGCAACCAGGTTCCAGGGTCTAACAAACAGATGTGTTCTTCTTTTACCTTTTTTTCTTCCTCCCAGTAGAAAAACATTTATAGCCCAGTTGAATTTAAATAGGGAAGAAGTTGGCTTGGAAATCTGAAGGCTTGTCTGATGCTTATAAATCCAGCTTTGGTCTGTGTGGGGCCTTCTCTAAAAGAAGATAGATAGATAGATAGATAGATAGATAGATAGATAGATAGATAGATAGATAGATAGATAGATAGATAGATAGATAGATAGATTAGATGATAGATAGATAGATAGATAGATAGATAGATAGATAGATAGATAGATAGATAGATAGATAGAGATTTTGCCCTCTCTAAGCATCTATGTAATGGAGGGCTGTTAGCCTCTCATTAAAAGAGAAAATCCAAATCACTGGCTCTTGATGCAGTTGAATACTTAAAGGTCTAAACCGAATATTAAAATTGTTTCTTTTCTCGTGTCTAGTGATGGGATCCCTCCTTACAGAATCGGGAACAAGAAGCAGCTCCAGAGGGAAATGCATCGTAGTGTCAAGGCCAACGGGCAAGTTTCTCTACCTCACTTTCCGGTAAGTACTTTTGGTGTTGATGAAGCATTTTAAGAAGCCTGAATTTCTTTGGTCCATAGATGAATGAATTCAAAGGCCGCCTAGGATGTTGATCGATCGTTTTGAATGCAGGTAGTCCTCAACTTACAACCATTTGTTTAACGATCCTTCGAAAGTTCCATCGGCAATTTAAAAAGCGACTTAAGAACCTCACACTTATGACTGTCACAGTAATGTGATCAAAATCTGGGTGCTTGTAAACTGCCATGTATTCACCACAGTTGCATTGTCCCAGTGATTCCTATCCCAGGAATCCAACGAGCAAAATCAATGGGGAATTCCCTGAACAATTGCAGTGGTTCGCGAAGCAACTCTAGCGACAAAAAGCTTGTGAAATCAGGCACAACTCATTTAATAGCCACAATGTTTGACAATGGAAATTCTGGTTCCAATTGCGGTTGTAAAACAAGGACTACCTGTAATACTGTGTTTATCTGTTTGCTTTATGTGCTTGTCTTCGAACCGGAGTTCTGCAGAATGGCGGTGGGCTATGAATATTGTAAAATAAAGGGCAACGACAGATTTTGATTCCCTGTTGTAAGGATAACTGGAAAGATAAGTTCCTAAAATGATAAAATGGTACTCGTTTTCTCTTCCCACCTGTTTAGCAAATGTTGCTTAGAGATACTGGATTTGTTTTATCTGCCACAAAGAAGTTCATTTTGCTCTGAAGGATGTTGACCTAAGTGCTACTTAAAGTATACCCGATCTAGGAATCTGCTTTGTGCTAGGCCAGCCTATGGGGCACCCAAAGTGTGTGGGGATTAACAGTCCCTTCTTGCAGCCCTTTCTGAGGACTGTTTCTCTTCTCTGCTGTTTGAGAGGGTGGGATAAAGAGAAATAGGGCAGTGACGAGAGAGAAAGAACAGATATACAAATAGTCCTTGACTTATTGACCACAATTGAGCCTTCAATTTCCACTGCTAAGCAAGATAAGTGAGTTTTGCCCTAGTTCACGACCTTTCTTGCCACAGTTGTTAAGTGAATCACTGCGGATGTTACGTTAGTCACATGGTTGTTAAGTGAATCTGGCTTCTCCATTGACTTTCCTTGTCAGAAGTTTCCAAAAGGTCATCACATGACCCCGGGACACTGCAACCATCATAAATACATGCCAGTTGCCCAGTGGCCAAATTTTGATCACATGACCACGGGGATACCCACAACAGTTGTATGAAAAACAGTCATGTCACTTTTTTGGGGTGCCGTTGTGACTTCAAACGGTCACTAAATGAATGGTTGTAAGTCAAGGATAGCCTGTGTAAGTGGACTTCCATAGAATACAACATAAGAATTCTTTAAAAAAATGAGAGAGAGGGAGGGAGGGAGGGTGAGAGGGAGGGAGGGAGAGAGGGAAGGAGGGAGAGAGAGAGGGAGAGAGAGGGGGGAGGGAGGGAGGGAGGGAGAGAGAGAGAGAGAGAGGAGAGAGGAGAGAGAGAGAGAGAGAGAGAGAGAGTGTTGTACCATATACTTTTCAAAGAGATTCCCAATCGGTTTGGAAATTCGTCCTGGTATTTGGACCTGAAAATTTTCCTTTCCACTTTTCCCATTCTCTCTTTTTTAGAGCTATAGGGGAACAACTACAGGGGAGGTTTAGAATCTGCTTTAAGATGAGATCAGTGAAAACATGACTTGGACTCCTGACCCAGCTTGGGAGTTTCTGGGAGCATCTGGCTAGCAGCTATTAGTGGGGAAACATTGGGCTGAGATGATTTTTGGCGGGATCTGCCAGATGTCTTGGACGATAAGTTCCAAGGTTCCTAGCCAAAGGCTGGCCTGGATGATTCCTTTCCCGAAGGCTCTGGGTCTGACATGAGACTGCCTTGTGTGGGTCTCATTTGTGGATAGATGATTGGTAGAAAACTGGGCTTGTTTTATCCTGCTTGTTTGCTGCTGCAGGAACGTTCAAAAAAGCCTGTTAAACCATGTGATGGATTGGCTTGAGGGTGGTAAGAGAAAGAGGGGGGAAATCTCACAGTGAACTTCCACAGCTGCTTTATTTTATTTGAGGGCTTTTTTTTTAAAAAAAGCTTTACATTTGCTGTTCTGCTTCGGGATGTCCAAGAGGGAGGAACGCACCAGGAGGAGTTATGTTCTCATTGAAGTCACTGGGCCTTCTGCTATTTGTTTAAGCAGAGCCAGGATTTCTCCCCCCCCCCACCTTTTAGCAACTGTTAAAGCAGGAAATAGATTTCCCAGATCCTTCAAAGGAAAAAGGATATTTGTACCAAAAAAGCCTCCCCTCACCTCCCATTCCGCCCCCTCCCCCATCCTAGGACTACTTCTTGCTTGTTGGCTTCCTTGCAAAAAGTTAATCTAATAGTGCTTGTTTGGAAATTTGAGTTCTTTTCTCGTCTAAAATGCAGAGGGTTTCAGGGTGATAACGCTGTGTGATTCTTGTGGTGCAGCTTTCTTTAGCGTAGGGCAGTAATGGCCAACCTTTTTGTCCTGGCATGTCGAAAGTGTGCGTGCCCACCCACACTCATAACGCAATGTGCACGTGACACCCCACTGTGCTCCCCACCCCCATGTGCGTGAATGTGCAAACCCCGCACTCCCCCCGCCTCCCCGCAGCCTCCTGAGACCAAACAAGGGCTGCGGGGATGGCACACTGCACCCCCCCCCTTTGCCCCATTTTGGGCCTAGCAGGCCTCCTTGAAGCCTCCTGGGACCAAAACCAGGCTGCGGGGTGACCCCGTGCTTCCCCTGCCCCCTGCGCATGCGCGCACAACCCCCTTCCACCATGCTTGCATGAACATCTCCCATGTGCATGGCAGAGACCCCAAAACCAACTGGCAGCTGGGAGGAGCGTGCGCATGCGCAGTGGAGCTGAGCTGTGTGATGGCTCGGGTGGGTGCCTGCAGGGAAGGCTCCGTGTGCCTTCACCATCATGGGCATAGGGTCTTCTTAATATGTTGGCCTAGAGCTCCATCATCAATCATCTCCTAGTAGGGCAAATTGACTGCAGCTCCCATCATCCCCCTTCTGTTTCATTGTGGTGAAACAGAGATGGGGGATGGGGGAGCCCATGTGCGTGGAGGACACGAATTTGAGGGTGTCAATTGGAAGTGAATACTTTTCAGCTACTGTAGGTTGTTACATAGGCAAGTACAAGCTGGAGGCTTTCAAGAAGAAACTGGACAGCCATTTGTCTGAAATGATATTATAGAGTCTCTTGCTAGAGAGAAGGGACCTCCAAGGTCCCTTCCAACTCTGATGAATTCTATGTTCTAAGCTGATCTTGTGATCAATGTAAGCAAATTCAACTTCCTGTTCTCTTAAGGGATGAGAAACCCCAGGTGAAATACTGTATGTCTCTGAGATAGATGAGGATTGTCTTAGGGCGTGGGTATCAAACTCATGGTGGCACATTGCTGTCGCTTCCCTTTGCTGAGTTGGGGTGGGCTTGGCCTGCATGTGAGGCATCTGGCCTGGGGACCACTAGTTTGACACCCCTGGAGACTCTAGGGCAGTGGTTCCCAATGTTGGCCCACTCCCCACAGGGGGGCAATTTGATTTTTAATGGGGGCAATTTGAACCTTGTTTAAACCAACTCAATAGCCTTTTAGGCTTCCTTTTAGGCTTCCTCCGTTTGAGTAGAGTTCTCTTTTTGAGTAAAGTAAGAATTATATGTCATGGGGGGGGGATCAGGATTTTAAAGATTCTCAGGTGGGGCATGGCCAAAAAAAAAAGGTTTAGGGTCTTTGGTGCTCTCTGAGCTTGGTTGTTTACTTGCAGATGTCTCATTAGCCAAACTTGGTAAGATCATCAGTATCTATGTCTACAATCAATTTCTGGTCTATGGCAGTAGCACTGATGCTGTTAACTAGTTGGGTAATGAAACGTCTGCAAGAAAGCAGCCAAGCTCCGGGAGTGCCAAGGACCTCCATTTCAACCCTGAACTACAAATATTTTCCTTTATTGGTGTCTAGGGTTTGCATGTCCCCATGTATTTATTTATTGGTATGTTTGTATATAGTATTTTCTTCTGCTTCTGCCATTAAAAAAAGTTCTCTATAGCTTCTGCTTGTAAATTAGATTATTTTGTCCTGGGGTGTGCAAATCGACTTTCTCTGTAAGGCAGTGCTTTGATCAAGGAGCTGAATAGAGCCAGCTTGTGTAAGAGTGACAATTTCCTGCAGAGTCGCCTTTTTCTCCCCTCACATCATTTCTGAAGCTAAGTGGTTACCAGAGAGAGAGAGAGGCCCAACCTCACCTCATGGGCAGCCTGTGAAAGCCTTGGCAGTTCAACTCCCCCCCCCTTTAAAAAAACCCCTCTAAAAAACGCCCCGAACAAAAAAAAGTATTGTGTGTATGTTTGTGTATCCAGAACTGGAGGGCGAAGAAGGCAAGAAACGGGAGTGCTTGTGGGGGAGATGAGAGGAGAATAGAGATGGGGCGGGAGGGGGCCTTACCTCCCCCCCCCTTTCTTGGCTTCTTTCTCGGCAGAGATTTTTGCTTGCCTTTTCATATTCCAGCCTTGATTTGGAGGTGCTGCGTTTTCCCTTGATAGATCTGCTGGAGGCAGCCGGGCTCAGCAGTGTAGCGCCGTTTGCCCGTAGCAGCTTCCTTCATTTTCTGTACAAAGAGATGGAGGGCAGGGAGGGGGGGAGAAGAACAGAGGGAGAGAGAGGGAGAAAGATCCAGGACACTGTTGAGACAACACTACCTCAAAGGTGCCCAGTGTGTAGCCAGGAAATAAATTACCAGCCCTTCTCTGATCTGCCACCATTTGACTCCTTTTCTTTCCCTCCCTCCCTCCCTCCCCTGCTCCCTTCCCTTTTTCTCCCCCGTCTTATTTTTATTTTAATTTCCAACTCCTTTCTGTTTATACTCCACTTTTATTCCTTGACTTAAAGTCTCTCTCTCTCCCCCCCTCCCGCCTCTGAGTTTTCCATTTGATGTTTGACAACAGTCTTTGAAGATTTTCTACTTCAGAGTAGCTACTGATGGGCTGGTTGTACTACAGAGAGAACAAGCAGGGTTCCTCGGTGTGCGACCAACTGCTCCTGCCGAAGGCAAACGCTATTGGGGAAGATGTCACTCCATGAGGCCACAGCACTTGCTCATAAAAATCCAAAGCAGACCATGCCTAGTTGCGGTCGTCTTTTCATCCAAACATGGAGACACAACAAGCTGAACGGAGCCAGCCAGCCTGCTCCCCGAACTGAGCTGCTTTCGCCCGCGCTGCCTGTTAAACTTGGCTTATTGTCTCTGTCCCCGCTCTGTGTAGAGAACCCACCGGCTCCCCAAGGAAATGACCCCCGTGGAACCCGCCACCTTCGCAGCCGAGCTCATCTCTCGGTTGGAAAAGCTCAAGCGAGAACAAGAGACCATGGATTGCTTGGAAGAGAGGCTGCAGCAAATCACAGAGGTAGGGACCTAACAACCCCCCCTCTTGCTCCTTTTGCATGGGTTCCTGCTTGGTGACTCCCCCCTTTGCTGAAGGGGAGGGTGGGCGAGAGGATGGGCAGGAAGAAAGAGGCATGAGAGAGAGAGGGAGAGAGGGATTGAGAGAGTGAATGAATGAATGAACGAACGAACGAACAAACAAACAAACGAACGAATGAATCTTAGCTCAGGTCATCCTTCTGTGAAGAAGGAGGGCCAGGTGTTGAGAGGCACTGCAGTCACACAAGCTAATGAAACCAGAGCAATACCGCTGTGCCTGTTTTCTGCCAGCTGAGGTCTCTTGGGGCTATGTGCGCGGATGCCTCAAATTCTGTCAGCATCTATGTAACTAGGCACTGGCCCCAGATTTCTGTCAAGGGGCAGGGAGGCATAATGTCTGAAGAGCTTTACTAGGACTCCTCATTGAGCTCTGCTGATTGAGTCATTGTCCTTCACGTTTTGTCCTGAAGGATGACGAAAAGGAGATCTCTGACACGCCTGTCGCTGCCCAGGGCAACCGAGAGCTTGTAGCCGTGCAACATCAGCAGCACCCACTCACGCTCCTTCCCACCGGCAGCTATGAAGATGATCCTCAGGCCATTCTGGATGACCACCTGTCCCGTGTGCTTAAGACCCCCGGGTGTCAGTCTCCTGGCATGGGGAGGCATAGTCCTCGTGCTCGTTCCCCCGACCGACTCCCGGGGGGCAAGTTCCTGATAGCCACTCCAGGCAAGAATGCCGTGCCCGCGGCTTGTGCTCTTCTCAGCAAAGGATTTGTCACCAAGCAGACCACCAAGCATGTTCACCATCACTACATCCACCACCACACCATTCCCAAAACGAAAGAGCAGATAGAAGCTGAGGCAGCCCAGCGGGTCCAATGCTTGTGTGCTGGGGGCACTGATTATTATTGCTATCCAAAATGTAGAGGACACGCGAAAGGGGCAGACCTTCCTGTCGCTCAGCTGGAGCCATTTAGGTGAGTTTCCTCTTGGGAAAGAGTTCTAATGGCTTGGGGGTGGCTGGGATAGGTCCACACTTCTGGAATTGTGCCTGTTTGTCTAAAAGTTAAAGGGACGGCTGGGAGTTGGTGCGACGAGGGGAGAATGGAGATGGGACCAGGGAGGAGAATCCCCTCCAACTGGGGCCTGAGGTTTTAGCAGAACTCTTGCTGTGTAATGACTAGGCACCAGAGACTAAGTGTTGTTGTTCTCTCTCTGATGGAAACCTCAGCAGAACTGGGACCCTTCCCAAAAGGAACTGTAAGCTCCAGGATGGCCTCGTCCTGCCAGGTGGAGAAGGAGGTGGCCCCCCTGCCCCACCAGGCATACCGCTACCCAGTGGGGAAGCCGATCGCTCCCAGAACGTCTGGCAGTGGATGTTGGAGAGTGAAAGACAATCTAAGCACAAGCCCCATAGGTAAATATCAGCTGTCTGCAACACTCTTGCTCCTGGTAAATATTTATCTATTACACAGCTGTCTATTTTTACAATCACTAAAAACAAATGAAGCTCTTTTGCTCCTCTGGTTTAATATGAAAGCTGTTCCGCGGAACCAGAAAAACCACAAAAATGTCATGTTTTTGGCAAAAAAAAAAATCCCTTTTCATGTTATGACAGACTTTTCTCTCTCTCTTTTTTTTTTCTTTCTTCTCATTGAGCATACACAGAACAGAAGCTGCTCTGAAAGGCCCGTATTTCAGCTTTTATAACCTTGCCCCTTTGGTCCCTTGTCTTTTTCCAGCACGCAAAGCACGAAGAAGGCCTACAATGCTGACTCCACCAGAGGTGCATCTGGGGAGCGTCTGGCCCGTCACCACCAGTGGGGCAACAGCAGCCACCCACGGGCTGTGCAACCTGCCCACCCCTTTGTCCAGGATCCCGCCATGCCTCCACTGACTCCACCCAACACATTGGCCCAGCTGGAGGAAGCTTGCCGCAGGCTAGCTGAGGTGTCCAAGCCACAGAAACAACGGTAACTTTCCACAGATTGGGGTGTCAAAGCAAAAGCTGCCCCCCCTCCCTGCTGGGCTGCTGGGTTGATGCCTGCTAAAAGCAATCCAGTCCCTGTTGAAGACAGGCTAGGCAGAATATTCTGAAATAGGCCTGTGAAAACCATAGATTGCCTAACAAAAGCATCTGCAAGCAGAATCTTTTTCAAATTCCTTATTGTGTTGCAAAACGTAGAGTCAAATTAAAGGTGTGATCAGCTAGAACAATGGCAAATAGGAGGTCAGATTCATAAAGCCCCTTTTTCCTCAGGAGAGATTTAAATTTGTTTATGGTTGTTTGTGTATTGGTTGCTGGGTTTTTTAGCCATTCCGGTCAAACTGATTCTGAGTAACATACAATTCCTCAAATCTGTAACTTGGTTAAAATAGAGAGGGAGGCTAATAAAACTTGGATTGAAAGATAAGGATCCATATTTGGCCCTACCAACCTAAAGCTTTTTCACTTTTACTTTTGAGATATTTTTGAAAGGTGAAAAAAAAGAACTGAAACTGGCTTCATTTTATGAGTTAGTTTTTGGCTTGCTCAAGCTATTGCGTGGGCTTATTTATTTATGAAATTGAATTTTTCACCCATCTCACTATCAAGGGATTCTTAGGTTTTGGAACAGTCTGCGTCTCAGTCTTATCATTCAGCATGCACCTTACAAATTGTAATCTCTCTAGCCAAAGCAATATGAACCTTCCAATTTAACCTGGTTTGTTCGATTTCCTTAATGAACACTTGTGAAACAGAAACCAATTAAGTGGTGGGATTCAAGCTTTCGCCTGTCTTTGGACGATGCTGAGATACTTTTGGCTCTAGCATGTGTAATATTTCCTTGCTCGTTTTTAGCACTTTGGTCTTGAGTGCACAAATGGGATTTGGAGAAGGTATTAATGGTTTTCCTGTATCTCTTTCCCTTTCCTCTCCCATTTCCCAATCCTTCAGATGTTCAACTTCAAATCAGCTTAGAGATCGAAACCACTTGGCTTCAGTACCGGGAGGGAATGGCCCTTTCAACACGACAAACACGACATCAGAAGAGTGAGTGCAATATAAACAGTAAAGAGCTGCTGGTTCCTTTTTTTCCCCCCAAACCCATTTTTATTGCTTTGGAAGTGGAGCATTTACAAGGGAGTTTGGATTTTTCTTTTTTAAAGGCCTATAGTGAACACCAAACATTTTCAAATCTTGGCTCTCTAATTCTCCCCTTCTTTTTGTTTGCATTCCAGTTAAATGGACAAAGATTGGTGGATTAGTCTAATTACAGGATAGTTCTTCTTTGACAAGGAATCTGCTAGAGTCTAAATAATTAAAGTTTTCTTTCTTAGATGCGGCATCTTAAGCAATGAGTAATGTTTGAAGTCCAAGCTTAGCCACATGACTATCCCTTTTCATTTTTAATTGGCTGACCTTAAGCCAGCTGTCTGTGTGCTAGTGCTTTTTTTTTTTTGCTTCCTGAAACCACTCTACAAAGACTTGGAACAAATTAGGAAGAGAAAATTATGGCAGAGTAGCCTTTGGTGACCTTTAGACGTGCCAAGTCTGGCTCGTCTCAGAGATGGCCTTGTCTTCATGCCACTGAAGACTCTTATTTTTGCAACAGGTTCTGTCTTCTTGAGGTTCCCAAAGTGGAACCAGAACTTGGCTTTCTCTTCCTTTTGACAGTGGTGTCAAAGTATCAAAACAGATGTGGTGCATCTCTGTTTCCCCCCCCCCATACAAAAACAGTGGCAGCTTTTGATGTGCTGTTCTACACAAGTCAGGGCTTTCTAAATGTACTTTGCTGTAAAGGAATGCATATATAGAATATAGGATATATGCCCATTCCTTGGCATTGTAGGTGAATTGGAAGATCTGAAAGGCCTGGTTAGGAATGGAATGTTATGGAGAGAATCTATCTATGCTGCCATTAGGAGTTGAGAATGGTTTGTTGGCACATACATATATGAAAGTTAGAGTACTTTCACAAAGTTTGGGTTATGGACCTTAGGCTTCCCCTGCCCTGTGAAATAGACATTGCAAATTATTGTGGAAGCTCAGATAGAGATGCTATAGTGCCATGATGGCAAACCTATGGCACACATGCCAGAGGTTGCACGCAAGGCCCTCTCTGTGGGCACATGCACCATCGCCAGCTGCTCTTCTGGTTTCTGGAATGCACATGTACCAGAAAGAAGCCCCCAAAATGCCCCCAAATCAGGCCAAAACTATTTTGGGGCCAAAACCAGACTGAAAATGGCCCAAATTAGGCCTGAAAACAGCCAGGAAAATGCCCCCCAAATGGCCAAAAAACAGGCATGCATGTGCTGGCCAACTGGTCTTTGGTTTTGCAGCTCTCCGACATGCATACATGCATGCGCATGCATGTGTGTTTCGGTTTAGGCACTCGGTGCCGAAAAGGTTCACTATCACTGATATAATGTTATCAAAAAACTTAAGTATCTGTGAAATGTCCATAGGGCCATCCATTAAACAAAGAACTGCTTTTTTTGTCCCATCCTGGAACTTTAGACAATGTTGATCCTTTCATTTCTTCCCTTTGCTGCTATCTTTGTGTGTATACACACACACACAGACACACACAGACACACACACACAACCTGTGAAGAACAGGGGATAAGTAAATCAGTGGGGTAAATCTGGGGGCATCTCTGCTTAGTTCCAGGCACTCTGGCAAATGGTCAGAGATGATGAGAATGAAGTACTTTAAACAATCTGAAGATGAATCAATCACATTTTTAATTAGGCAGCCTGCACACCATGAACACCCAAAAGCTCTGGAGAACAGCTGAACTGTATGAAGTTTTCCAAAGTGAGGTGTTTCAAGAATCGCCACTGAGAAATCATATTGTTGACCCCCCCCCCCCTCATGTGGAATAGGGACCTTTGACAAGTCAAGTCCTTGCTGCAGGAATACACAGGAGGGATGTCCCTGTAGGTTGCTTGGAATCGAAAGCAATCAGCCACCAGTGTGGCACCTGCAGCATTGAGGTTATCACGACCATATTGATGGTTAGCAGGTAGGCTGCTGGACTTTGGGACAACTGTAGCACCCAAGCCTGAGATATCTTCAGAGGCAGACCCACACAGAATGTCCTGAGTCAAGGGTTTCTGGGTCCAGATAGGCCTGTACTTGACACACTAACAAGAGGTAGGCAAAAGCCATACCTTGCACATGCCACTTTCCTGTAGGTCCCCTTAATTGTAGATCTCCTCTATTAGGGGAATATAACTCCCTCTGGATCTGAACTTGGAACTTGGAACTTGGATAGGCCAGACCTATCACAGACACAGAGCAACACTAACTTGCAGGGATTTAATTTAAGCTTGTTTTGACTCACCAAGGCCCTCACAACCTCTAAGCCTTGGGCCAGGACTTCTGCAGAATTTCTGGCTCAGCCTGGCATGGATATGGTGTATTCAATGGCAATATTTCACTCCAGGTGACATAGGATCTCACTAATGGTTTCACGTAGAAACTGAATAATTTGGCCACTGTAGCAAAGGAAGTAGAAGCACTGCAAAAGTATGTTTTCCATCCCCAACTCTTGCATAGAGTCCAAAAGTATATAATGGGCTATCATATTGAAACCCAATGAGAAGTATAGTAGGTCTAGGAGAGATTAAGCCTCTTCATCTTGGTCTTGAAAAGGATAACTCACTTTTGCAAAAGAGTCATGATTTATTTGTAATCTATAGTTTGAAATCATGGTTTGTTGTTGTAGAGATTGTGGTTGTGACTAATTATGTGCAGAAAAAAACCTTGATTTGTTATGGGTTCCTGGTTTATTATTGGATTGTTTGGGGACTTCCCCCATTTACCTTGTAGGTTCGCAGAATTGTAAAACAAGACCAACTTTAAAAAAAAAGACAAATCAGAGATTGGTCATGGTCAAATAAGCCATGATTATTTTGTATCTCTGAAACACTTATTCTGGTTTGTTTGAGCTTAAGGAAATCTTGGTGTAGGATCATGTAACAATTCACCTAATATTTTCATAAAATTAATATGGAATGCAAAAGTTGTACATGACAGCAGAATCATTGATAAAATAGAATTTGAAGCTTATAGTCAGTAACTTAATATATAAAGACAGTTAGAAATCATGTAAAACCCAGTAGTTTTATGGGGCTTGGCTGCTTGACCAGTCCCAGAAAATCTTCATGAATATCTATTGAGGATTTTTAATAACAAATTAACACAAGAAAAAAATAAATTTTCTGAAGCTTTCTAGACAGTACTTAGCCAAGACATTTATACATAATATGATGCGGCTGGGTTTTTTTTTTTACTCCGAAGTCTCAGTGGAACATTTCCTTTAGCAAAATTTATTCTCTTGAATCCACATGTAAACGTTTCAGTCACTGAGAACCATTGTGCCAGTTAGTTTCAGATATTGTACAAAGTTATTATTTGCTTGGTATTTAGTTAGTTCAACTCCGGTCATTATGGTTTATAAATCCCGCTTCCTTCATGGCCTAGCCTGGAGTGGGAACCCAAAGATGTATAAATTAATCCAAAAACTACAAAAACAAGCCATGCCTTAGTGTGATGTATGAATTCAATCAGCCTCAGGATTTGTTACTGCTCTTTTAAAGAACCAATCACAACCGTTTTTTCTGTCATCTGGAGATCTACCTCTGGACCATTTGGTCTTGAGGTAGATCTTAAGCAAACAGTGAATGGTCCTACCAATTCTATCACATTTCAGGATTCTTTTATTGAATGTTTGTTGACTCTTTCTTCAGAACCCTTGTTCCTTTCTCTTTTTGACATCTCTTATTTAACATGCCCATCATTCTGGCACCCTCAATGCCAAGGACCGAACTGTCACTTGAAAAGGATTTTTAGTCTAAGGATTGTTTGGAGACTCAGGAGTGCAATTTGTCCTTCACTTCTCTAATTAATGGTTAGCAACAAAAAATTGGTGATCCAAGGATGGGGAAAACCACCCGGAGTATCCAACCAGTTGAATAGAACAAATCCATTTGTAAAATGGGGCATGGTTGAAGCCATGCAAGTGTCATTGTATTATTGTACATCATTTGATCTGCTCCAGTGATCAGTCCACATAGGGTTCGCCTCATATGTCTCCTGGTGTAACTGAAAGTTCTTTCTCAGAAAAGTTGCCAGACAGTCTGAGCAATCCGCCCCAAATTCATCCAATAATTGAGGGTTGGGATAATCCTACAGCTGCAAACTCATGTCCCCCTTCATCTGGACATGAAAACAATGTAAGGTTGCCTTGTTGAATCTTCAAGGGTTGCAGACATCATTGCCCTGTTAAGCAAATCCCTTTCCAAAATATTTAGACTTCAAATATGTACAGTAACTAGTTGGCCAGACTTAATAAGCTGATAATTAAAGACTGTATATCTCCATTGAAAACTGCACAATATATGCCTTGGTCTTTATTTTTAACTCTTATTCCCCAGTCAAAATTCCTTTTTTTTTTTTAAATGATCCAGCAGCAATGCTTGTCAATTTAGTGGGCCATGAGTTGGAATCGCCTTCCAAATTGAGGGGCTAGTTATAATAACAAGTGTGGTTGAAGTCCACAAGATGGGACAGCAGGTATTGCGAAGGCTACCTCAAATTCTTCAGTACTTAATGCACAAATAAGTCTCCAACTTTGCTTTCCTCAATTTTTCAATTACTTGATGTGGTTAGTTGACTCTCTACGCCTTTGTGTAATTGTGCCTCTGAGTGTGACATAAATGTTTTGTAAATGTTGTGAAGCCATACTTATTTTCTCTCCTCCCTTCTTTATCTTTCAGTCACAAAGAACCAAAGAAACTCCCTGTTGTTCACTCCTCCCAGCCTAGTGAGTTGGTTGTCACTTATTTTTTCTGTGGAGAAGAAATTCCCTACAGGAGGCTGTTAAAGGCCCCAAGCCTGACACTTGGGCACTTTAAAGAGCAGCTGAGCAAAAAGGGAAATTATAGGTAAGCATCTTTGTGGTTTCTTTCTTCTTTTTTCTTGTGTTTGCACAGACTGACTGCCAAAATAACCACGATGTATTTGTAAGCAGCCTCCCACAAGGAAAGGTTTATTGTTCTCTTTTGAAGGTTGGCTGCAACTCGTTCACTAGATGAAGTTTTTCTGACTTCTTTATGTTTACCCACCCAGCAATAGTACTCAGCAGGTGGGTCGGTTGCTCCAGCAACCGAACTGAGATCTCATCTGGTGAGTAGATGTGAGATTGTAGGCTGGCTTGCCTTTTGCAAGTCGACGAGTCCACAGACTTGCATAATAGGTATCTCTTCAAAGTTCTTATTTCCTTTCTGCGATGATACACTGCTGCTTTAGAAGTTTCCTTTCTTTCATCAGTTTGGTTACACTTTACCTGATTATTCTGATTTCGCCTTTTGGGCCCTAAAAAATAATAATAAAAGCAACAGGGCAGTCATCAAGTACAGAGATACTAATGGAAATTGTTGGGACCTGCATCTGATAGCTATAAATGGGTACATATATTCCTGCATCTTGTTTATAAAGGGAAGGGTCTCCAAAATGTGTTTTTCCCCCTTTGGGATTGTTTGATTTAGCTTTGCACAAAACAGTCGTGTTACCAAAGTACCAATTGGTTGTGCAAAATATTGTAACCTAATCTGTGAATGTCAATGGCTAACTGACTTTGACTATTGTACTTAGTGAAGTATTTGCCCAAATACCATCTGTTAGGAAAGAGTCAGGGCTCCTTTTGAGGTAGATGTCCCAATATATTCTGCAAAATTAGAGTGTTATTATCTAGTGAAGTCCTGAGGGCAGATTTACCCAACAGATAACATGAGCAGGACCTTTTGATCTCCATACCTGTCTACTTTCTTACTCATCTATTAGTCTACTTCCTTATTTGAGGTTGACTTTTAAAATCCTCCTAAGGCTCATGACCTATCTTAAGACTTCCTATGTAACTATTCAGACAATCAACTTGTCCTATCTCCCTGTTACTGAGGCATGAGTTATTATCTCTGGTGATGGTAGAGAACATCTTGAAGAATGCTTTATTGGTCCATTGGAACACGTGGGGCTTCGTTTCACAATATGACCATCTCTAACCCAAAAGTTAACAACATGGCGGCTGCAGCTACTCTCCTCCATTATCGCCCTGAAAGAAAATCTGCAATCTTCCAATCTTTTTCTTTTTTTACATCATTCCAGTCAAAGCGTCTAAGTTTTGTGAATAAGAACCACCTAGGAAACACTGGAATAAAAGTTTAAATTTATGTAGTCTATAATTGATTGAGGCCATAAATTACCCCGATATTACTGCTAGACTCACACTGACATTGGAAACAAAACTTCCACAGGTATTTTTGGAATATCTACACCTTAAAAGGTTTTTAAAATATATATATATATATATACTTATATATACTTATATATACTTATATATACTTTATATATATATACTTAAAGTCACAACCCCTGGTATGCCCAAGTATGGGAGGAAGGTCACACTTCCACTCTCTGTCATTAGGCTCGTCACAAGAGTCCATCCAGACAGAAACCCAATATTTTTTACTGTTGCCTTTTTTTGTTACATTTGTTATATTTATGCTGATAAATAAATAAAGGGAGACTAGTATAGATCTATTTCAAGCTATTTAGCTCTCATCAGCTAGCCATACCCAAGTTTTTGGGAATCGAACCTGTGCTCTATTGCCTCCCAGGCAGGGAGTTAACCATTTGAGCTACAGAGAACGACTCCTTTATGTGACCTTCCTCCCATACTTGGGCATACCAGGGGTTGTGACTTTAAGTATATACCTCCCACCCTGGCTGGCTGATAAAGGAGTCGTTCTCTGTAGCTCAAATGGTTAACTCCCTGCCTGGGAGGCAATAGAGCACAGGTTCGATTCCCAAAAACTTGGGTATGGCTAGCTGATGAGAGCTAAATAGCTTGAAATAGATCTATACTAGTCTCCCTTTATTTATTTATCAGCATAAATACAACATATATATGTGTATGTGTATGTGTATGTGTATGTGTATGTGTATGTGTATGTGTATGTGTATGTGTATGTGTATGTGTATGTGTATGTGTATGTGTATGTGTATGTGTATATATAAGGATTTATTTATTTTCTAAAGGCAGGGCCTGGATAGGCATCAAAGTCCTCTCCTGGAGGAGACTTTAGTCTCTCTGTCCTTGTAGGAGAGATGATGGGGATTTGAGAAAGAACCTCTGTATTTTTGGAACTTACTCTCCAAAGAGACTTGCTTGTCTTTCACTGTTTTGGCACCAACTTTTTCATCTGCCTGCATTTTTGGACAGCTTTTTGTGATGGGTTAGCTGACATTTACAGAGATTTCCTCTGTTGCTTGGTTATTATTTTATGACTACCTGCCTTTTTAAAGGATGCACCCTAAGGTACTTTTGACTAGCCCTGACCAAAACTAGAATGTACATGCTTGAAATACCTAAGGCCCATCTTTACAGATCAAAGGGTAGCTCCATTGGTGACCAGAATTGTGTGTTGGCGGATAGGAACTCCTTATGGTTTGTTCTTTATAGGAAGCAACACCAGTATGGAAACTCTGCCAGGGAGTTTCCCCTTCCTTTCCTGATCCTATCCTCAAATGAAGGGTTCCCTGATTTAATTAACTAGAACCAAACTATGTGGATGGTATTGGGTGAATGGAGGTTAAAGGGATTGAGAAGGACTTGTGTGGTTGTTGTCTAACTTCCCACTGGAATAATTTGGAGTCTCGGAATCTTATTTTAGGTCGGTGATGACAGCTTACTCCAGAGGCTTAGATGGAATTTTGAGAGATATAATGTGTCTCTATAATCTATCTTGTCTGTAATCTTTGTTGAGACTAAAACTGGAGGCATATATTTTATATACATATATTGTTCTGAATTTTGTATTCACACTGAAGCCCTGCCTCATAAGCTAAAGATGTAGCTTAATCCATCTTCAGCCTGTTGGCAGTATAGATAGCCTCGGCTTATGACCACAATTGAACCCAAAATTTCCATTGCTCAGCAAGACAGCTGTTAGGTTGAGTTTTGCTCCATTTTACAACCTTTCTTGCCACAGTTGTTAAGCGAATCACTGCAATTGTTAAGTTAGTAACATGGTTGTTATGTGACTCTGGCTTCCCTGTTGAGTTTGCTTGCCAGAAGGCTGCAAAATGGGGGGAGGGGGTCACATGGCCCCTGAATACTGCAACCATCATAAATATGAGCCAGTTGCCAAGCATCCAAATGTTGATCGCCTGACCATGGGGATGCTGCAATGGTCGTAAGTGTGGGAAAAGGTCATAAGTCACTTTTTTTCAGGGATGTTGTAACTTTAGTCACTAAATGAAAGGTTGTAAGTTGAGGACTACCTGTAACAAGAGGGGGATGGGCTAGTCTGATGAGTAGAGATTTGCTTATACTTGTGATAACCATCCTGTTAGTGTAGATAGGAAGATTGAATATCCTCCCACGATGGGAATTTTTGGCCTTCTAGATATAATTAAACCAACTCCCATTTTCCTTAAAATTGGCCATCCTGGCTGACTCTGTGGTGAGTCCCATTCAAACCTCACATGAACTGCTGTGATGCACGTGTGCCACAGGTGGCATGCAGAGGTCAGCTCCACTGTGCATGCACCTACGCCTCCCGCCAGCCAGCTGATTTTTGCGCAGGGGACGAGGCACAAGCAGGAGACGCCTGCGCATGTGTGGGGGAGGTGGGGGGCCACACATGCATGCACAGAGGGCAGGGGGCTGCAGGGAGGCCTACTAGGCCCAAAATGAGGCGCGGGGGGAGGGGGTCACATGCGCATGCACAGTGGGGCAGGGCATGGGGAGGTGTCGCACATGCATTGCATTATGGGCACGCGGTGACAAAAAGGTTAGCCATCACTGCCCTACTATATATTGTATGCAGGCCCTGATTTGTTCTCAGCTGGCTTTGAAGTTAACAGTCCTAACCATGGTGCTTTGTATAGTGGCAGATTGGGAAGTCCTTGTTTTTAGGCAACACCAGGGGAAAAAAATATAGGATGTCACATAAAGTGCTCTATCTAAACTCAAAAACTCTCTGAGCATTGCAACTTGAACCTTGGCATGATGTAATTATTGGCTTGACTTTCAACCATTCATTTAGTGACCAAAGTTACCACGGCACTGAAAAAAGCAACTTATGACATTTTTTTCACACCTACGACTGTTGCGGCATCCCGTCATGGGATCAAAATTTGGACGCTTAGCAACCGGCATGTGTTTAGGATGGTTGCCGTGTCCCGGGGTCATGTGATCGCTTTTTGCAACCTTCTGACAAGCAAAGTCAATGGGGAAGCCAGATTCCCTTCACAACCATTTACTAACTTAAAAGCTGCAGTGATTCATTTAACAACTGTGGCAAGAAAGGTATAAAGGGGGGCAAAACACACTTGTCTTACTTAATAATGGGAATTTTGTGCTCAATTATGGTTGTATGTTGAGGACTACCCTATATATTAACAGGACCGAGATGAATTTAAAAAAAAAAATATTTTGTCACATCTGTGTACAAAAGAAACATAGGCCCAAATCTGGTGTGTATGTGTGTGTGTGTGTGTTTTTATCTTGCACAGACACAAGGTGAAACTAATTATCTAAATGTGCTGTACCCCCAGGGAATCATTTTGATCTAAGCTTTGATTTTTTTTCTCCCCCCTCCTCCTTTTGGCCAGACTTTGAGTGAAACTGCAGGTGACCTTCAGGGAAGAGGACCATACTGCCCGGAATAGCAGTGATTGCTTAGGGAAGGAGTAGCTACTCACTCTGGTCACATCTGGCATTGATTTTGTTCTAAGGCCCTCTTAATAGGCATGTCTTTGAAGCCTGTGCCTTTCATTTTAAGACACAAAGACATGCATCAATGGCCGACACTCCACATTCTTGATTGAATGAGTCAGTTTGCAACCTAGGTGCCTCGGGTTTTTTTGTTTTGCTGCTGTTGTTGTTGTTGGGTGCTTTCAGTCAGCACAGGGTGCTCTGTGGGGCAGATTTAGGGCACCCATGCGGCTTAAAGAGAAAGAATAGAGTTCAGGTTTGTCCCCTGTACTCTCACACATTTGTGTACACGCTCATACTCACACAGTCTGAGCGGGGTAGGTAGGGGTATCACAGCAAGAGCAAAGGGAGGAAACCCAGCTTTACAGCCTGTAAGGTTGCCAGATACAGGAGAAAGGAGGAATGGGTGAGGGACGGGTAGGAGTTAGGATAGGGGTGGAGGGGAGAAGTAGAGGTTGCTTCAAAAGTGGCCTTTCAATGGGAAGTCCACTTCAGGGAGCGAACCGGGACCTCCCGATGGGTTTTGAGAGATTGCGAGGGAGAGATATTGAAGGGAAAGATATTTGGTCTGGATTCCCTCCCTCCTTTTGCCCTTCTCTGTGAGAAATTAACTTGCAGTTATGGAAAACATCACACTGTGTCTTGTTCCCCCCCTTCTGCCCCCAAGAAAATAAAATGTGGTGTTCAAACAAAGAATTTTGTCAACGCTGCCAGGGCCTGAGATCAAGGGGGAAGTTATTGCTACAGCTGTTTATCCTCTTGGAAGGGAGGAGATAAAACTGAGCAAAAGTCCTTTTTGTGCCTCATTCAAAGGCTTTCCTCCCGCCTTCCCCTCCCCCGCCTGTTGGCTTGCGGGATTTCTAGAAGGAAGTCTCATTGTACTTCAGTTTGGGGTCAGGAAAGGGGGCTCTGCAGAGGGACAGTCCTGGCTTAACTGAAATGAATGGATTTGGTTACATTCCTGGGATCATCTGGAAGTAGCGAAAGGGGAGGAAAAAAGGACTAAATAGTTTCCTCGTTGAGTCTCATACTACAGAGAGTCCTCAGTTTTACAGCCATCCATTTTTGTGACTCTTCAAAGTTATGACAGCAATGAAAAAAGTGGTTTATGAACATCCCAAAGGTGGTTTTTTTTTCCAGAGGCAACTGGACTTTCTGGTTTTTTCTTGGAAGACGTTTCGCTTCTCATCCAAGAAGCTTCTTCAGCTCTGAAGAAGAGCTGAATTCAGAGCTGAAGAAGCTTCTTGGATGAGAAGCAAAATGTCTTCAAAGAAAAAAAAAACCACCAGGAAGTCCAGTTGCCTCTTGAAACAGCACTTGTGGGACAACCATGACCTGGATGACTGAGAATCTCCATTTGACATTTAGTGATTTATGGATGTTTTTTCCCCCCACATTTTCTCTCACGGTAGCATCCCCATGATCAAAATTTGACTACTTGGCAACTGGCTTGTATTTATGAAGTTTGCAGTGTCTCGGGATCATGTGATCACCTTTTGTGACCTTCTGACAAGTAAAGTCCATGGGGAAGCCAGATTCACTCAACAACTTTGTTACTGCAGTGACTCACTTGACAACTGTGACAAGAAAGGCCATAAAATGGGTCAAACTCACTTCACAACGGCCTTGCTTAGCAACAGAAATTTGGGGTTCAATTGTGGTCATACGTCAAGGACTGCCCTTATCTTTATAATCCAAACCTCATAAAATGTTGGTACAGTCAGTGGTCTTCCCTCTCCATCCAAAGTTCCTGAGCTCCATTCCAAAAGAAGGGAGCTTCTTCACAAAGAAGACATTCAAAGTGTCTTCTCCATCCTCTAGGATGGCCCATAAAACTATCCGTGGTAACGTCTATCGGCCGATTGATCAATCCATCTACTCATTCTTTGGGTTCGGCAGTGTTTGTTTTCTTCCTTTGGATGTCTACCTGGAGAGAAAGCTCCCTTGCTGATGATGGGAAGGATGACAGCTCAGGGAAGATGACAGCCCAGCCTGGGAGCACTGAGGGCCATGTGTCTTGTCTGTGTATGTGGTAGTAGACAAGCAGGCTCCCGAAATGCTAACTCTCTGAATGGAAGGCCTTCATTTGGTGCATATGCAATTAAGCAGCCTGAGAAGGAGGCAGTAAGTTGGACGGGAGGATAAAAGGAACCTTTAATCAAGAAGCTGAACGGTCTAATTCAGGATAATAGAGGGGTCCTTACTGTTTGACACAAGAGGGGAAGGGGTGCCTTTTTTTGTCTGGGTGAGCCCTGGCTTCGTGATCTATGCTCCCAAGCCAAAGAAAGGGAGAGCGGGACACTGCTGCGTGACCTTTCGGTGTCAAATATTGCCCGCCCAAGCCAAGATTGCTCATTATGTAAGTAAGGGCTCCTAAGAAATATCGGGCGCATGAATGCGGCAACCTCTCTGTGGCTTTGAAAGTGGGGATTCTGCATTGGTCTCTTGTTTCAGGCAGAGGCTTGAATGGTTTCCCAAGAGCAACAAAAAGGAAATGAAAAGTATTTGCACTATAATGAAAGATTCTAAACGGCAGGAGCGATGCTCTAAGGAACAGATTAATAATTGGTTTTGTTTTAGATTTTTGTTTCCTTAAATCAAATGCTTGGCGGAGAAAAACTCTGCTCCTTCTGCCAATACCTATGAATGACTTCAAAGGGTGTCCCCCCACCACTTTCTTTTTTAATTTACTGATCCATTCAGAGTACTTCTCCCTCCCTCCCTCCCTCTTTCTCTCTCTCTCACTTTCTCTCTCTCTTTTCCAAAGAACTTTTTCTTAGCTGCTGCTTGTCCATGATATTTCTCGTAGTCCAGGAGCTGGTTTGCTGCTGTAGGGAATTATTCTTGTGGGGGCTGCCCATTAAGCAGAGGTGGTAGACAAATGAAAATTAGTCATACTTGATTCACAGATGATAAATGGCAAGTCTGCAATTGATATTAATCAGAAAATTGAAGTCATTTCCTAATGGAAGGGCTGATTGATTCTTTGAGAGTCAAGGTCCTGTTGCAGACACCTTGAAATTAAAAAAAAAAAGTGCTCTTCTGTGTTAAGTCTCCCCATAAGCAAGAAAAGGGATAATTCGGATATTGCTGGACTACAACTCCCAGCAACCCTTTCTCTTGATTGTGTGGGCTTCTTGCCTTTTTTGTCTCAGTAACATCTGGGAAGGTTCTGACTTCTTTTTACTGTAGGGCTGGGCTGTCAAACTCATGGCCCACAGGCTGGATGTGTCACATGTTGGCCATGCCCATGCCTGGTTTAGCGAAGGGGGGGAAGGTCACAGTATGTCACATGACACCGCTGTGACAACGCCAGTTTGACACCCCTGCAGTACAGGGGTGGGTTGCTCTTGGCATTACTGCCAGTTTGGGGTGTGCAAAAAAATTTTTTGTGCGCATTTGCACAAAACTAGGTTTGTGCGTGTGCAAAACGTTAAAAAAAGAGAAAAAATAAGTTTGTGCAGTTATAATTGTTCTGCACATGCAATCAAGATGGCGGCTCCATAGGAGAACCAATTTGGGAGCGAGACAGGCCTGGGTCACTGCCGGTTCCAGTGACCCAGCCCGCCAAATCACTACCAGTTTGGCTGAATTGGTCCAAACTGGTAGGAACCCACCTCTGCTGCAGTAGTGCTTCATAATATGTGCCCTGCTGTTTATATTTCCATATAAATGTATCCTAAATTAGCCTTCTCCAACCTCCCGAGGTATGAAATTTAAATCCCAGATTGGATATGACTGATAAGTCTAGAGGTTGAGGCCCATAGATTCGGATGATGCCAAAATAAGAGAAGACTGTATTGGATCATTTGTTCCAGACTTTGAGTCTGAGAAGGGACAATAAACACGGTGGTAGTGTTTTGAAAGAACAGGGTATTTTAAAACCTGCAAAATGATAACTCTGCTTCAAGCTTTGTCAGCAGCTTCTGGGAGGGCTCGAGTGACTGACAATTAGGCGATCCAGCACTCTGCTATCATCCTTGCCAATGTCTCCAACACATGGGGGTGATCAACCATGCTCTGGTTCAGGGGTCACCAGCCTTTCGGATCTCAGGGACCACTAAATTCATAATTTTAAATCCCACGAACTACTAGTACGATTTTTTAAAAAGATAAATAATATTTAGTGCAACATGAAAAATGAAAATAGTTTTTTTGCGGACCACCAAAATTTTCTCGCGGACCCCCAGTGGTGATGGCTGCTCAGGTTCACAAGCTTTATTCCGATGTGCTTATTACACCATACATCAAAGATAAATTTACTAGGCGCAGGACAAAGTAGACCATAAATCAGTGCCATAATCATTTTAGTGGATGAAATTTGGGTAATGTGAGCAGCTATTTATTGTGCAGTTATCCACCCCTGCCTCCAGAAGCTTTCAGCAGCATTAAGGGTCCATGGACATTTGCAATGGCTTTGCATTACAATTAGCACCAGTACTCAAGGGTGATTTCTTGGAGCAGGCCATTAGTTTTCCAAAAGGATTGCATGAAAAGCTAGCATTCTAGTGTAGGGCCAAATCAATAGGACTGTGAAGGTGCATAGGCACAAACACACGCACATAGTAATTTTAAAAAAAAATTAACAATCGCCTTCAAAATAAAACCAATGCGTTTGTATTGCATGCATGGCATACACTTACTTAATTTCTTATTTGATTTTTTATTTCCTTTTAACCTCACATGGCTGAACAGGGACAGTGAAAGGGCTGGATGTAGCCTGAGAGCTATAAAATGCCCACGTTTGCTATAATGTATGCTTTTAAACATTTGCCTTTGCTGTAAACTATATGCATAGTTAAAGCTGTAACTAAGACATTACCATTCAAAGTAATATTTATTTTAAATTTTAAAGTATACCAAAAGCAATCACAAGTAATTACTAAGATACTGTATCATCACCTCTATTGGTTCAAAGTCCTTTGAATGTAGAAGACAAAAAAGTAATAATCAATGACTTCCCCCCTCCCCTCAAATCTGACCTTGGGTGCCCCCCATTCTGTACAAACCCCCTGTAAATATTAGTCCCTTAGTCCCGTATCATTGGATAGAGATATTAAGTGCTACCTTTTCACCTCTGGACGATGTAAGTTATTCCGGCTCCAAATGATAGATGATGGGTAACAGCTATTTATTTAATAATTCATTTATTTGATTCAATTTGGACACTGCATGACTCAGCTGAGCTTGGGCAGCTCAAAATATATTACCATAAAAATCCAATACAAACCAAAAGAAGCCAAGATCCAGTCACATATTCAGACAAAAACAAACCTAACAATGGACTATATTCATATGCCATTAAGTATCACCTGCTTGGAGGAATTTCTTTAATTGCTTTGATTTAGCTGCCTGATCTAATCATAAATGCGCAGGATACCAAATTAGATCGTGGTTTTGTTTTTGTTTCTTGGTTTGCTCTATCTGGAAATATATGAATTTGGAAGTAGGGAAGGAAACTGAATTGCCTTTTGGAATCCAGATATGGAATGTTGGATGTTTTTTGCTGCAATGAAAAATATATTGATTCCAAAATATACTCCACTTATTTTGCCTATGTTGGTCTTATTGATTTCAGGTATTACTTCAAAAAAGCAAGTGACGAGTTTGACTGTGGGGCGGTCTTTGAAGAAATCTGGGACGATGATGCCATTCTGCCAATGTACGAAGGCAGAATTCTCGGAAAAGTTGAGAGGATTGATTGACTGGTTCTGATTGACTGGTTCTGAGTGACAGAGCCTGTGTGAGCATATTTAAGAAGATATAAGCTACGGATGCTGACCTTTGGACGTAAAACCACCGAGCAAAGTTTTTGAAGGAAGGTTTGAACCCATGAAGAAGCAACAAAAAAAAAACACACACACACACTGAGGTCTATGAAGACTTTGCCAAACCAGCCTTAGCAAAAAAAGAAGAAGAAAAATAAAATGTGTCTATTGAGCTGGATGCCAAGATGCTAACAACTCTGAACTATTTATTAAAAATATGGTCGCTCTAGGTGATTTGAAGATGCAGATGATGTTCTGAGAGACTTGCATATAGAAATATATGGCTTCCTAACGATCCTGTACTTAATGATTTAGAAACTGTAAATAGCTTACCTTATAATAATCCTTATTGATATTTATTGAACATTCTAGGGGTTTTTTTCCCCTTTAAATCCATTTTATGGATATGCTGCTTTAAAAGATGGAGAAAAGAGGGGATGTGATGTAAAGAAAAAGAGGTGTTTTATATTTTATTTTTTACATTGTTTCCACTATCTAACTAAATGTGTCCTTTACTGAAATGAGCATTTGTTTCTGCCACCTTAGAAGACTAACTGGAATTGTACAATCTTCAGTGGTTTAATTTCTGTGGAAAGAGGATGAGAAAGGAAAAGATAAGCCCATTCTACAGAGAAGGATATTTTGATCAACGATGCTCCAGTTTTTGTGCCCGGAAAACATTCCCAATTGCCTAAAACAATCTCTAGGACAGTGGTTCTCAATCTGTGGCCCACAGATCCCTGGAGGGCTACGAAGTCGTCCCAGGGGACTCTGTGAAGGCTTGAAGAAATGTTACGATTTAAAACTTGAGTTTTAAAGTCTTGGTGGTTCATGGCCACAAAAGGGGTCCTTGGTGAAGAAAAGATTGAGAACCACTGCTCTGGGAGATCAGGAGCACTTCGTAGATCTTCATGCTCTTTCCCTCACCGTCTTTTCCCCATTCCTATTTTGGATTTAATCATGCTGCAGAGTAACCATTCCCTCCTCTGAGATTACCAAAATTTCCAGAATTCCAGAAGCCAACATAGCAAAAGAGTTGGTGGCTTGGAAACTCTAGAAACCGGAGTCCCAATTTAATTGGCGGTCCCCTGATTGGACAATTTGAATGCTTATACAGTTTGAAGCTCACCATGGTTCTAATGGGAGGCGCTATGGGAAAGGCACTACTGCTTTTGGGATGAGTCCCAAAAAAGGAAAATGGGAAAACCGGATTCCGAAGGGTGGCAGTAAAATAAATGTAAAGATTGTGTGCAGGAGAGGGGACAGACTGCAGGTGTCCACATCTGATGGCTAATTACAAACTGTAGGATGGAGAAATTGTACACACTCCAGTGCTAAGGGTGTTCTGATGGGGTAACTGTAACAACAATAATTACAAGTTGTAGGTAATAATAACAATGTTGGGGCCTTGTCAGTTATCCTTGGTATCAATAAGCACCGGCATAGCTTTCTTTTTTGATATTGTTTCTGATGCCTGCTTCAGAAAAGTAGTCCCTAAGATCAGAACCACAGAAAGAGAAGACAGTATATGAAATCACCCAGCTTACGCCTCTACAGCTAACAGTGGGATAGTCACCAAATTTGGACTGTGCTTTTTATTAAAAAAAAACACCTCTTTAATGGCACTTTCAGCATTACAGCTATAATTAAAAGGTCAGACTGTGCAATGGGATGCCCCTTCTTAACTGTAACCACCACTCAAGGGCATGGAAACTATGCATTGGTGTCTTGTAGCAACTGTGAACAGCTTGAAGTTCCTGCAGGGTTAAAATACAATTTTGGATGCACCATCATTGTGGCGGTAGTTGTTCCCCAGAAATATTACAAAATCAATCAATCGGTGGCTGGAAAGCTTCCAGCTTTTATATCCTTGGATATCTAAGCCTCTTTCAGTTGGCTCCTGGACCATGAATGGTGGATGAGCTAGCTGGCTTCCGAGACTATGTCCGGAAGAGCTGTTTCAACTCAAGCTGCCACAGTATGTATGTGTTGTGTATGTGTGTCTTGGATGTTGGCTGAAATATGCAGAACAATTCTCCTCTGTCTTGATTGTATGCACTGGAACAAAGAAACGCCATCTCCTTATCTAGAAATACATTTAACTTCAACTTTGTGTGTTTGTGTATGTGTGTTTAATACGTGCATTTTCTGACAATGTTACATTTTGTTTGTACAACATGATGTGTATAGTGTAAAAAATGGGATGGGGAAAATACTGTTAATAGAGGCTCTCTAATGTGTGTGTGTTTTTAAGGGGAAAAAAACCACACTTCAATCAGTACAGTACCTGTGCCTGCATGGTATTAATATGCCATGTTTTGCCCTGTGTTCAGGGTCCATACTCTCCCTTTGTTGTTTAAGGGATTTATGTATAGTATATTTTATGCCTTTTTACTACAACTCTTGTACTTTATGACTTTTGCCATGTTTGTTTTACTTAAACTGTAAATTATGCATTATAAAGAGTTTCATTTAAAGAAAAAAATACTTGGTACAATAATTATTGTAATTAAGAGATGTAGCCTTTATTAAAATTTTTATATTTTTCAAATTAATAAAACCTATTCGTTCTGGTTTCTACTTGGTGTGTGAGGGGGGTGGGTTGGTGGGGCGGTAGAGTTAGGCTCACTTCAGATTCTAAAGAGATTTTTTTTAGAAACTCCAAAGTCAACACAAATGAAATTCTGTGAAGGTATATAAACTGCAAATGAATGTATTAACTTTTATGGACAGCTGGAAGCAGTTATCAGGGTGAAAATAAATGTACAAGTGCCTTAATGTGACTGAAATCATGGAGAAACAGATCATTTTGCCGGCTCATGCATTTAAGCTCGAAACCCAAGATGTTTAAAAATAGCGATTGATTTAAATATCTTAAAGTAAGTCTTTTAAGATATTTAAATCAACCTCTATTCTTAAACATCTTGGAATAGTTAAGAATTGAAGTATTCCCAGGAAACATTAGGTCTAAAGCTCCATGCAACCTCTATATTCTAGATCTGAAGAGAATGATCAGGTATATTGATTGGATTTGCTATTTTTTAAACCATTTGATTAGCTAATTTTGCACAAATTGGCTCTGATTCTGGAAGCAGGACTTTGGACTATACGATAAGGTGACCAAATTTTCAGATTGGTAAAGAGGGACACCATTGACCCGGGGTGGGGGGATTGATTAAAAAATTTATATGGAGCAACAAATTTTTTTTTTAAGAAAAGGAAATTCACTTCTTAGATCATTGTTGAATTTGCATCCTCTTGTCTTAGTCATTATGTTAATAATCTAAAAAAATTAAAATTATACGATTTTATACGATATAAAATTCAACGAGGGTGAAACACACTAAATCTGGCAAAGTTGCCTTGCACCAACCTGGCCTGCCCATAGAATAGTAGCCACTTTGAGGCACATAAACCTGGTCTGAACATATTGCATCACAAAGAAAACATTTGCAAAAAGGAAAATTTCTAGTAGTAAATATATTTTATAAACAATTAAAAAATACCCCCCCCAAATAATTAAAAAAGATATTCTATAAATAAAAGAAATCCTTAAAAAACCATTGTTAAGTATTACACCAGCAATAATTTACACTGTAACCACTTCAAACTATTCCACACAGAATAAATTGAAATAAAACTATTTTTAAAAATTCTATATTATACTCAATACTTTGAAATGTATTGTGCATAGAATTTTTTAAAATAGTTTTACTTCAATTTATTCTGTGTGGAATAGTTAGAAATGTTTCACTTCAATTTATTCTGTGGATTCTTTTTTTAAATTGTCTTAGACTATTTAAAAAGATTCTATCCAAAATAAATTGAAATAAAACATTTTAAAAAATTCTTTGCACAATATAAATTTTTTTAAAATGGTTTATTTTAATTTATTTTGGATAGAATCTTTTTTTAAATAGTCTAAGACAATTTAAAAAAAAGAATCCACACAGAATAAAACTATTTTAAAAAATCCTATGCACAATAAATAAAATATTATTTTAAAATACATTAAAAAAATAAAGGAAAAAACTTACCAGCAGGCAGAATCAGCAGAACTCCGATGTGATGGATCCTCACAACGATGGATGGAAGCAACAGGGAGCAGGCAGGCAGAGAGGCAGCAGGAACAGGTAAGACACTGGACTGGACTGTGGAGGGACAACAGGGTCACTAAGCAGGTCTGAAGAGGGGGGGCGGGCAGGAAAGCTAGGCCGCGGCGCTTACTGCCAGCCCAGGACTTCACTAGGGAAGGCCTTCGCAAGGGAAGGCCTTCCCTTGCGAAAGCTAGGCTGCGGCGGTTACTGCCAACCCGCAGCCTCGCTAGGGAAGGCCTTCGCAAGGGAAGACCTTCACAAGGGAAGGCCTTTGCAAGGGAAGGCCTTAGCAAGGGAAGGCCTTCCCTTGCGAAAGCTAGGCCGTGAAGGTTACTGTCAGCCCGCGGCCTCGCAAGGGAAGGCCTTAGCAAGGGAACGCCTTTCCTTGCAAAAGCTAGGCTGTCACCACCCACCGGAAGCCTCCTGAGTCCCGCTGCCGGAGTTGCTTACCTGAAGCAGCAAGAAGGCGAAGGCGAAATGGAGGTCAGACTCAAGCAGCGTGAAGCTTTTAAACTTAAACTCTTCCACCCCCAGCCCGCTCATTGATTGGCTGGACTCTAGCCAATCAGTGAGTGGCAGGCTGGGCTGGCTTAGTGCGGATGGGCGGGGGAGCAAGCGAGCTGAAATGCGCTAAAAATGGGGGAGCGAGCGAGCAAGCTGCAACGTGCCAAAATGAAAAATGAAAAATCGGGACTTTTTAATAAGGACGCGTGACACGGGACAAATTGTGGAAAATCGTGACTGTCCCGCCAAAAGCGGGACGTCTAGTCACCTTACTATAGGAAGCCTTGATAAGCATATGTTGCGCATAATAAAAAGTTTAGTCCAGCAAGCCAGGATACTCTGCCTTGTGTCCCCATTCCACCCTTAAAACAAACCAAGTCTCCCCAAAGCAAATTACCAAATACCCCCTCCCCTCAGTTCAGCTCTATAAACTTGGGGTCCTTGAAGAACTATAAATAGGATGCTGGTGGGGAACTGATGTGGCCTATGGGATTATATGTCATTTCTTCATTCAGGATAAATGGAGCCTGTGAAACACTGCAGGGCTGGTGTCTGACTTGATAAATGGAACTTGTTTGGTTCCTAAGTTGAGAAGGACAGTCTGCTACTGTGTCCGTCCCCCCCAGCACACAATGCAGGGGAGAGGATGTCCCGGGGTGCCTACACCAGTCATGTACTTGAACACTGGGCCTGAAGCAGGACTGTGAAGCTAGCCTCCCAGCCATTGTTAGCCCTTTCAGCCTAAACCCTGTTCCCTTGCTGATAATTTTGTGGCTCGTCTGGGCCCATCAGCTGGCGCTCCAACACGACTTTGGCCATGCATTTGCCATTTGTCACTTAAGGTCACTATCCCTGGGTGGTCAGCCTTGACAGTGCCAATCTAGACCATTTGTTTGACTCAGATGCATGTCACTTTGTGTGATTCCCAAGGCGGCCTTGGGCACTTCCTCCCTCATCCATCTCCCCATTGCATTTATTATTTTCCACATGAGACGCAACTTCAGTCCTACCTTGAGGGGGGGGAAAACGACACTGAGCACCTAAGATGGAGGCCCATGTTGTAAGTTAAAATAAAGCTGCAAATGGTTTCCCGCATTTGAATAGATTACTGTCTTTATTAAACCACCGTCTCAACTTAGGGGGGGGGGGTCACCTTAATTGATGAGCCGGACATAACAGATGGATACGCAGACGTAAACCACATGGGTGAAGAAAGTGATTTCCCTCCCCCTTTTCTATTCCACCATCAAAGGTTAGGAACTTAGTCCTGCACAGTAGTATTTTTTCTTCTTCTGCTATTAAAATGAAATCACACTGAGTTTAATTCTTCTTGGGAAGATGAATGTGCCAGAGTCAGTTTGAAGTCATTCACTGGCATATAAGCTTTTGCATCTTTATATATCAGTGCTCCCAAATACTTGCCTTCCTCCCTTTTTGTCTTTCCCTTTTCTTTCCTTTCCTTTCTTTCTTCCCCCCAGGGGTCTGTAGAAACAAAAAATAAAATGTCTTCAAATGCATAGCAGGCTGTTTAGTGGAGATAAAAGGGTGTTTGAATAGTCCTTTAAAAATGAATGGGAAGTGAACACTCTTATGTTTGGAGTATAAGTAGGATGTGATGAGCATTGAACATCACCTTAATCTGTCAGTTTCTGAGTATATTGCATTAACTCTGCTACTTAAGAAGCCTGGGACCTCATCCTGCACTCTGGAGGTAGCAATACAATGTGATTGAACTAAAATGGTCTCATGGACTTTTCAACTATTGACATATGGGGAATGGATGGGGAATTTCCAGGCTAGTTTGTGAAGCTCCCTGCCTAAGTAGAGTATCTCTTCCAAGGTTTTTAAAATGCTCAAAGATAAAACTTCGTTTTTGCTCCACTGGGAAAAAATACAGAAAGCAAAATATTAATCAAAAGAACATGGCAGATATTGAGGGAGATCTGAGTATTGGGTTATTGAGGGAGTTTAATGAAAAGAAGGACTAGGAGTGACATGATAGAAGTGTTGCCATATCTAAGGGATGCCAGAAGGGTGATGGGTCAACCAAACCATCTGAAAGCAATGGATGGAAACTAATTAAGGAGAGAAGCAACTTAGAACTAAGGAGAAATTTCCTGACAGTTAGAACAATTAATCAGTGGAAGAGTTTGCCTTCAGAAATTGTGGGTGCTCCAACACCAGAAGGTTTTAAGAAGATGTTGGACAACCATTTGTCTGCAATGATATAGGGTCTTCTGCTTGACTAGGGGGTTGGACTAGAAGACCTCCATGGTCTCTTCAAACTCTGTTATTATGTTATCAAGTGAGTATGGATGATTTTGAAATCTATATAGTGAGAGCTGTCAAGTAATTTAACCATTTTTAAATTAGAAAGCATATTGGAGGTCCATCTTTTTTTTTTAAATCACCCTTATTACAGCTTGTTCTCTATAAAGAGTGCAAATAACATTACATACCATATATATATGACACTCCTGTCCTGTAATATTCAAACTTGGGATGATACATAGAATGAAGACACTGCCACTGGCAAACAGAGGCCATTCGTAGAAGATAATCTGTGGCTATCTTTTCCCTCAAGAAGATGTAGTCTTCATTTTGTACTAGTCTCACTGGTGGCATAGAAGAACTGTGGCTGTGATTATTGCTCACAATGTACAGGGTAAGTTGAAGGTGGGGCTGGGGATGTTAAAGGTCATTTACCAGGGACACAAAGATATTAGGGAACTCTAACATTTCAGCCACTTCCTCTCCTTTTTGCCTTTCAAGATACCAGTGACCTATATCAACAATTTTTCTTCAAGATTTATCTGCAGCAGCAGCAATTCTCAGTAAAGTCTTGGTGCAAACTCAAAACAAGAGTTTTGTCTAACAAGAGTTAGACAGAACCTTGGAGGTCTTCTACTCCAACCCCCTGCTCAAGCAGTAAACCCTATACCATTTCAGACAAATGGTTGTCCAGTCCCTTCTTCTTCTTTTTTTTGGGGGGGGGGGATTTGTTTTTATTTTTAAACATAAAAAAACAACATAAAAAAATTCTCATCCATTACATACAGCATGTCATTTGGCTACAAGTGTTTTTGCATCCATATTCTCAATTACATATACAATCACAGATTTTCCGTCTAATATAACTAGGTACCTCACTTTCATTGTACAGTGTATATTCAATTACAATTAATATATATTTTTTTCCAATAAACCTAATTCCCTTACATTCTTGATTGTCTGTTTAATAACAATATACCTTTATATAATCACATATCCCAATAAGAAATTTTTTTACCAACCATTTATATTTGTATATCACTGTTTTCAAATATGTATCATCCCACCAATCAACTATCGAGTATGCTTATGTTCATTATTGTCCCTATACATCATACATTCAAACAAAGATGTTATTCCTTCATTTTTCAACAAGGTATTCTAAATAGTTACTTCATATATATCCCAATTTTTAATTACTTCCTTATTAAAATTATTTATCAACAAGGTATCTTTATGATATATACTTAAAGTTATACATTATATCACCAATCCTCTATCAAGTATACATAAATTCATTGTTATCCTTATCCATTTTAAAACAAAAGTTTAAAGTATTCAATTCATATATGTATCAGTTTTTCATTGTATCATTGTTAGTCTATTTCACAGCATACTTAACTCCTTCAGTTAGAACATAAGTAAAACATTTTTCATTTCCAGGTTTCCCCCCCCCCCCAGCCACTGATAAAACAAGACCCATTTCTTATAAAATTGTTCGTCTTCTTGTTCTCTAATTTCATATATCAATTTACTCATTTCAGCACACTCCATTATTTTCCGAATAACTTCTTCCTGTTTTGGTATTGTTTCATTTTTCCAGTTTTTTGCAAATACGATTCTGGCTGCTGTTAGAACGTTTACAATCAAATATTTTAAGTCTTTGTTATAGATTTCTGGTATAAGTCCAGTCCCTTCTTAAAAGACTCCAGTGATGAAGCACCCACAACCTCTCATCATGTCAAGCAACAGGTAAGCAACGTTGAGGACCAGTGGACACCTTCTGGATTTTGGAGACCAAGGCTGCCATTGTAAAAGTTTCTTGACTTTCCAGTGCTTCTCTTGTGGGTTGTAACAATCGCAAACTCCCAATTGCTGAAGATGTAACAATCTGAGCTGCTTCCCACCACCGTCTCTGGTACCTACAGGCTGATATCTACCATTTGAGCTGTTAGCATTTGTCTGGAGAAGTAGAGAAACAAACAAAGCCTTACATTGTTACGATGCATAGTTTTTATTTTCTGGAACTGGAACCTATCCTACAAATGAAAACCTTTGCAACTGCTACTTTGCATTCTGTGAGTATATTTTTTTCTAAGATGATGTTTAAAATTATGTAAGGGGGTGGAACTATAGGTATCTACAGAGGATGTGTGTGTGCTGCAATGGGGCAAAGGATTAAATCTATGTTGGTGTGATGCCCTGTTGCAAATCCAGTGATTTATGTATTAGCGCCTGACACCTGAATATTTATACTTGAGTACCAGAGCTTCCACCATGATGCTGTGATGTCTGTTTTAACATTTTCTTGGGCGCCCCAGTTAGGAGTGTGTGCTAATGACAAGGAAAGTGATAAGCAAAGGCAGGGTCCCAGACCCTACATTGTCTTCTCTGATCAGAGGGGAGTCTGTGGAGGAAACTAAGGATAATGTTAAAGGAGAGCTAAGGCAATTCCTAGGGCCACTACTTTTATCCCCTTAGGCCTTTAGGATCACCCTTGGATCACCCACTGAGTCTCCTCACCAAGACTGTCTTGGAACTGGTGGATTAATTCCTGTTCCTTCCAGCTGGCCAACCCCAAAATCAGCACTCTGGCCAGTGCCGTTCCTCCCTGCTGGTCTTCTTGCCCCCCTTATGGTCAACTCTCTTGAATTCCAGTAATTGAGCTTGCCACCTGTGCCTTCAGCTTCCATGCAGGTGGAGGGGTCTGATTCCTGCTGCCTTTGCTGTAGCTATAAATCTTCAACATGTGCTATCCAAAGGGATAAGACTACTTAGGCCCTCTTGGCTTATGACTGAATTTCCAGGGGTAGTTCAGTCACTTGGGTGCTTAGCACCATTTAAGGCTTTGTCACAGACTGAGGTGCTTCAGTGTCTGGAATTATTTGCAGAGTCAGGCCTTCTTCTAAGCTCATCCTGCTGGGGTCCCTTATAAGAGAACAATATTGTATTTTCAGGTTTCCAATTCATAGAATCTGCTAAGAACGAAGAGGGCTGGTTGTGGTGTGGTTAAAAACCTTGTGACTGGGAGGTTGAGCAAATCCCAAGGAAATGCTGATGGCCTTGGACTAGTCTACTCCCTTGCTTGATTTGAAAGGACATTTGATGGACATGAGGTCTCCTACTATAAGTAGTTCAAGAAAGTAGCTTTGCTGACAGCCCTGATCCCAATCTGGATGAAAGCTAAATTGGCTGGCACTGCTGAAAGAATAGAATGAAATGGAATGGAATAGCATAGAATAGAATAGAATAGAATAGAAAACTTTATTGTCACTTTGAATGTGCATCAGCATACATTAAAATGCATACAACTCTCAAAGGGTCACCCCCTCCAATATACATCACATAAACATGACAAAGTAAACAAACAAACAAATAAATAAATGCAAAGGTATGCATGACTCCTTTTAAATCTGTGATTGATCCAAATCTGATACATCTCCTTAGAAAGCACCTGTGGCAACCTTCTATGACCCACCTTGGCTAGATAGAGCTACTTTCTGCTACTTAATAGGGAAATGAATGTTTAAATTTCCAGCATATACTATAAAAAGAAAGCATGGCAAAGGAAAGCCTGAAATTCTTGATGTTTTCTCCCAAATACCCTGGCACAACGAAGGAGTTGGGCTTGACCCAGGAATAGGAGGGGACAGCTATAAGTTGGGCATAAATGGCAAAAAAAAGGAGCAAGTCACTAAATGGTTGTGTCTTGGTAGAATGTTTAGCAAGAACGAGGAAGTGTTTGGATAAATTTTAGGCAGGGTAAGTGCTAGCAGAAAGGGAAGCAGTAGTGAGTATATGTATTTAACAAGCAAAAATGGCTGTCAAAAAGCCGGCTTCTGGTACAGAGGTGGTATTCAGCAGGTTCTGACCAGTTCTGGAGAACTGATAATGGAAATTTTGAGTAATTTGGAGAACCAGTAAATACCACCTCTGACTGGCCCCAAACCCATCTATTTTCTGCCTTTCAAGTCCCAGCTGATTGGGAAGGAATGGGGATTTTGCAGTAACCTTCTCCTGGAGTGGGGAGGGAATGGAGATTTTACAGTAACCTTCCCCTATCACGCCACCAAGCCACACCTACCAAGCCACACCCACCAAGTCATGTCACGCCCACCAAGCCACACCCACAGAACCTGTAGTGAAACATTTTGAATCCCACCACTGTTCTAGTACTGTCGTCGTACAGAAATGAGCGTTGGGTGCATTAGGGGAATGGATGCTTAAAGAACAAGCACGATAAAAGATGAAGAGAGAGATTCAAGAAGGAATGTGTACAATAACTGAATATGGATTGTATATAAAAGTGAATGTCTAGTAGGAAAGACGTGTGTTGTGGCGATTTGATTATATATAGAGAATGAATGAGAATCGGATTGTTTAAAAATATATGGAAAAAAGAGCGAATCGATCCACAGAGGAAGAAACAGCTGAAACACCAGACAGACCTCAGTCCCCAGTGACCCTTCAGAAGCTTGCTGGTATTTGAGAAGTGTAGTAAGACCAAAAGAAACACACCTCTTCATCTAAAACCTAACAAAAGCCATCAACAAACAGAAACAAGGGCATTTCTGTTCAGTGCCCAGACCTGAGCCTTGACTGAAAGGCATCAAGTGATCCAGACCAGACTTCTAGGTGCCCTGAAGTTGCCTCCCCATCACCTAACTAATCCCAATGGAAGGCTGGAAACAGGTTGAAAGCTGTCCCATTGGTTGGACTGAGGAAGAGTCTTTTAAGGAGAAGCTTCACTGCAACCACTTTCAATAGGCAGGAAATACCCATTGAGTATACACACAAAGATACTGTCCTCTGGAAAAGCCAGGGAAGGCATGGATCTGAACCAGAAGTGCTAGAGAACATACTTAATAGTTGTGAGCACATTATCCATTTAATTCAAACTGAGCTCTCGTTACTTGTCCAAGCTTCTGCCAACCTAGCAGTTCGAAAGCATGTAAAAAAATGCAAGTAGAAAAATAGGAACCACCTTTGGTGGGAAGGTAACAATGTTTTGTGCACTTTTGGCATTTAGTCATGCCGGCCGTATGACTATGGAGACATCTTTGGACAGCACTGGCTCTTCGACTTTGAAGTGGAGATGTGCACCACCCCTCTAGAGTCAGGAACGACTAGCACATATGTGTGAAGGGAACTTTTACCTTTACTTTTAGACAGGTTCATTTCTAATCTTTCTCCACTGCTAGGACCAAGGATACAAAGAAATTCAGATAAACCTATAAAACAGATCTTAATTCACAAGTAGCTTCACATTATCCTAGATGTCCAATTCCTTCTGATCTTCAACCAAGTTAGGGTATATTTCTTACTTGGCAGGAACCAGACTGAGGAACCAACTATTTCCTTGTGATGAAAGCGGGAAGATTGAAAGCAGAATTGGCCTTTTCCTGTTTTAAAAGCTTGCCTGAGAAAGAGGGAAGCCTTTGCATTCTTGACTGGTTGATCTAAGTTTGAATTTCTTGGGTTTTGCTGATCTCTGGCCACTGTCTAGATTGGCAGGTTTAGTTAATATGATTGATTGACTTTTGCATGCCTGAAGCTCTTGAAAAGTTTTCTCCCTTTTCACTATGAAGCAAACTATGCTTCGAGTAAACTCAGTCTGTGCCTTGTGGAAAATTCAGAGGGAAAATGCTCTCTTAATATTGGGTAGCTTTGTCATTTGTGATAACTAGCAAATCCTTTTTTTTCTCCTAAAACGAGTGAATGAATAAATGGATAAATCAACAGTAATTTCTGAAAATTTGTTCTACTCTGCTCCTCTTTCCCTCATTTCACTCTGCCCACATTACTTGTCTTTCTCCACTTTCTTGTTGCTGAACTATAAAATAAAATAGAGCATTCTGGATATTGACAAATGTGGTAATTGAAGTTGGATGGTGATGAAAGAAGTTCAAGATCACGTAATTTGCAAAGATCCTGGATTATTGCCAAATGTTTGATCGCTGGGCAGGTGGTTTGGTTCTAACTCTTAGGGAAAGCTGCCTATGGAGATGGGGGGGAAAGCGCTTTATATAACACATGTCTGAAGGCGGCCATATTAGTCTGTCACCACTGCAATCAAAGTGTTTTGTGGCAGCTTGACAAGGACAGATAACAAAGCTGAGGTACAGGCCTAATTCTGCTGGAGTGGCTGAACATCTGCAGCATCACACTGGAAGAAGAGGTAGAAAACCAAGTGCAACTTTGTTCTTATCCTGTCCCTTCTGCTCTATGGCAGATCCTGCCTGGATGGGCATCGTTTTTAACCTGTCAGGGGATGTCAAGGCAGCTGAAAAGCAATTTAGGGGTGTTCTTTGCCCCATACTGCTCTCTTTCTGCCTAGGCTACCATTTTAGAAAAATAAATCTATTGATCAAGTGCCACCATCAAATAGTTTTGTCTTCCTCCTCCATCCTCGTTGCGATCGACTTGGGTGTGTTTTGGGTGAAAGGTATTCTTGATCTCTCCCTTTGGTTGTGGTCAGGAGTTTCCCCCTTCAGTCCTTCCTCAGCTGCGAACCCAGTGAATGTACAGTTATGCCCTGAACGAAATCAGAACTACAGTTTCAGTATACATTGGCAGGTAGCCTTGACACATTAATCCTGAATATGTACTTTTATATTCCCTGAGATCACATCGGTTGATGGCTTGGGCAGATCACCTGGTCACACACAAAAGTTGTGTATATCAATGCAATGAATATAAATAGAAGTGCTTTAAATACGATGGTGGTAGTTAAAACTACTTCCCTAAATTTCCAGTATAGTTTAAGAAGTTATGTAGGGCAAATATGGGATTATCTCCCTCAGTCTCCCAGTCAATTCCCCTTTTATCTTTTGGTATGTGTCACCAGTTCTCCTATCAGGGCTTCCAAAATGCAGAGAGGGAGACGGGGAGGGGAGCTAGAGCTAGAAAGGGGAGAGGGAGAAGAGCAGGGCAAGGAGGGGGGAATCTGAAGGAGGAAAGGGGGGAGGGAGTGGGAGCTGGAAAAAGGAGAGGGGGTGGGGGGAGAGGAAGAGGGAGTGGTATTTCTGGCTTCCAGGGCCATATTAGTCCTTGGCACAGCAAAAGCCTTGAACAAACACACCAGAGGTGGGTTCCTACCAGTTCGGACAAGTTTGTTTCGGTTCTGTGCATGTGCAGTACAATTGTAATTGCACACATTTAATTTTTTTTCTTTTCTTTGACATTTTGCACATGCGCAGACTTATTTTTGTTAAAATGCGCATGCACGTGGAGCACAAAATGTTTGTGCACACTGAACCGGCAGTAATGAGTGAGCAACCCCCCACACAGAGAGAGAGAGAGAGAGGGGGGGAGGGAGGGAGGGAGGGAGAGAGAGAGAGAGAGAGAGAGAGACCATGCAAGATTTTATCTATCTTTCTATCTATCTATCTATCTATCTATCTATCTATCTATCTATCTATCTATCTATCATCTATCTATCTACATACCTACCTATCATCTATCTATCTATCTATCTATCTATCTATCTATCTATCTATCTATCATCTATCTATCTATCTATCTATCTATCTATCTATCTATCATCTATCTATCATCTATCTACAGTATCTATCATCCATCCATCTACCCATCCATCTATCATTCATCTCTCTCTCTCTCTCTCTCTTCCATCCATCCATCCATCCATCATCCATCCATCTCCATCTATCAATCAATCAATCATCTATCTATCTCTATCTATCACCTATCACCTCTATCATCTCTCTCTCCCCCTCTCCCCCTCTCCCTCTATCATCTACCTATCATCTATCAAGTCAGTCTGGCCATTTTCATTCTTCTTTCTCTTTTAAGAAGATACAGTATGAAGCTACTTTATAATGAGACATATTATTTGTCCATGCAGACTAGAACTGTCTCTTCTGACTTGAAGATGCTCTCTCTGGGGTCCTTTTCAAATCTTCTGCTAACTCTTTCTTTTAATTGGAGGTGCCAGATATGGACCTGGGGACGCTTTTGCAATTGCCAGCAAAGCATATCTCCTCTCATTACTGAATTACAGTCCTGGTTTTGCTGCACATTGGTCCTTTCTCCTCTAGCACATAACCATGCCAGAAAATGACCCTGGCAACATAGGCATCTTGTACAAACTGCAGTGGGGGGGGAAATGAAAACACATATGTCATGATATCCTGATTCAAACTTTGTCCTTTTGCCTAAACATTGTAGGTTATGTGATATGAGTCGAGACATTATAGCACTATCTCGTCATTTCCTCCATCTTCCACTTCCACAGATACTTAGGCTTAGCCCCATCCCTTTTTCGTCTTACCACACTGGCGTTGCTTGTCTCACAGCCATTTCTCTTGAAATGGCATAGGGTTTCCTGCTTGAGCCGAGGGTTGGACTAGAAAACCTCCAGGGTCCCTTCCGACTCTGTTATTCTGCTATTCTATCCCACATCTTACGGGTGGGATAGTCTTAATTTTTCCTTGGCTGTTCTAGTGCTATAATACAGGTAGTCCTTGACCTATGACAACAGCTGGACCAAAAAATGTATGTCGCTAAGTGAGCCAATTGTTAAGTGAGTTTTGTCCCATTTAAGACCTTTTTTGCTACAGTTGTTAAATGAATCACTGCAGTTGCTAAATTACTAATACCAATTGAATCTGACTTCCGCATTGACTTTGCTTTTAGAAATTTGTAGAAAGTGATCACATGACCCTGGGACACTGCAACCATCACAAATCTATGACAGTTGTCAAGCATCTGATCATGTGACCAGAGGGGTGCTGCAATAGTTGTACAAGTGAAAAATGGCCATAAAGTCACTTTTTCCAGTGACGTTGTAACTTTGAATGGTCATTAAATGAACTGTTGTAAGTTGAGAAATATCTGTATTGTTTTTTCTTCCCTTACTGGGCATCATCTAAGGGCAGCCTCTTGTAAAAAATAAAGTTGGCAAGGCCAAGCATGTTTCACTATCGAGTTGGTACCCTCAATTTCAAGGCCACCAAGAAAATATCCAAATCTCTGTTGACTTGAAGAAGTAAGAGAAAAAGGCCTAGGATGGAAATCTACAAGCATCACTTAGCTTGGATTTCGGTATTCTGCACAAGGCAGAATTTTCTTTATGTGACCGACTTTATTTTTGTTTGCAGTAAAACGACTAGTTGTGTTGTCTCTGGGAGCCTCTGCTATAAGCAAGTGAGCATGGAGCTAAGTATCTGAAAAGTCAAGATTTATTGCCATGTCTGTTTGAAGCCCAAGAGCTTCATGGTGTATAGAATTGATTAGGCTGCTACCCATTATCTCAAAGGACGTAAAATAGTTGTACTGTGTTGAAAGTAAGGCAATAAAAGATGAGGAAGAGCAGTGGACACCATTGTGTGGTCTCCTATGAGGGTGCAGCAGTGGTGGGATACAACCGGTACGCCCTGGTATGGGTGTACCGGTGCCTGCTGCAAGCACCAGGTACCGTTCCGGTACAGTGCTCCTGAGGGCCCACCTGCCCGCCTGCCCTCCTAACCTGTATTTGAGCTGATCAAGGTTTATGCGCATGAAGTGTACAGTGCCTGCCCGACGCTCCACTGAGCAGCTCTACCATCGCAGAGTGTCACGGGTGGTAAGTACACATGTGCATGCTGCGCATGTGCTGCACGCGTGCATGTGGTGGACACCCGCCCCCGTTGCACCGTACCGGTTGCAATGGGATCCAGAACCCACCTCTGGGGTGCAGGCACTGCTAGCTACTGCCAAAGTCAGCAATCTAGACCTCACAAGAATCAAGTCATCCTGGCCAGCACTAGATGGGTCTATGACAACTTGCTATGGCCAACTTGCTTTGGCCAACTCACTGCAGGACAAGTGTTACACTAATATTGAAGAAATAGTGGAATAGAATCATTAAAGGATGCCAAACGAGGGACAAAAATTAAAACTATGTTTTAATTATTTTAAATAAATAAATTGAACTGTTGAATTGTCAAACAACAAGTCATCTTGTGATGAGTTGGCTATAGCGAGATGTCCTGCAGCAAGTGGGTTGTGATGAGTTGGCCACAGCAAATTGACTGTGGCAAATTGGCTGCGACAAGTTGTCCCATTCCGAAACTGGATGTCTTCTAAGGCCTCAAGATTACATACAACGTCAGAATTCTATGCATTTTTATGATGTTTAGGAAGTCCCTAAAAACCTGGTTATTGGTGTATTCTTTGGCTGTGGTCTTCATTATATTTATTGTTTTCTCTACCTATGTAAACCATCAAGTTTTATGGTATCCTGGAAATTTTTCAAAGTAACCCAGGAATACCCTAACTTTGGGAAGATCTCTCTGAGAGCATCCAAACCTCACTAAGGTGGGCGACCTTGTGCATGTTAAAACTTTATTTATGTCAGGATTTCAGTTTATTTGTCTCAGAGTGTCATGATGGCCCTGGCCACAGAAGGTCCTTATAGCTGATACGTGCAGTAGGATAGTTTTCTGTTTGCTAGTGAGTTTGGTCTAGTGCAGTGATAGAAAACCTTTTCGGCAACTAGTGCCCAAACCAGAATGTGCATACATGTGTATGCGTACATGTATATCTGGCGCAGCACCGAAAACTCAAAGACCAGCTGGCCGGTGCGCATGTGCGTGCCGGCCAGCTGGTCTTCGGGTTTCTGGCACACACATGTGCACTGGCCATGCAGTCTTCACATGTGCTGGAGCACTGAAAACTCAAAGACCAGCTGGCAGGCACACGTATGCCTGTTTTCAGGCTGTTTTTTCAGGTCATTTTTCAGGCTGTTTTTCGGTCTTGGCCTGAAAAATGGCCTGAAAACAACACAAAAAATGACCTGGGAAATGCCCCCCCCAAATGCCCTGATTTTCGGTTGTTTGGAAGGGGGGCATTTTCAGGCCATTCTCTTGTGCTCCGATGCCCATGAAGACCAGCTGTGTATGTGCCCACCAGAAACCGGAAGAGCAGCTGGCGGCAGTGCGTGTTTCCACAGAGAGGGCTCTGCGTGCCA
This sequence comes from Thamnophis elegans, assembly GCF_009769535.1. Lineage (NCBI taxonomy): Eukaryota > Metazoa > Chordata > Lepidosauria > Squamata > Natricidae > Thamnophis > Thamnophis elegans. The sequence goes on from NC_045542.1 coordinate 39,184,204, forward strand.
CCTCTGGCACCTGTGCCATAGGTTTGCCATCATGGGTCTAGTGGTTCAGGCCCCAGAGTAGGAAGTGGAAGACTCTGAGTTCTAGTCCTGCCTTAAGTGTGAAAAACCTGAGTGACTTCAGACCAGCCGTTCTCTCTCTCTCACTTCCGTTCTGCCTCGGCTTCACACAATCACGAAGCAGACTCCTTGTCCCGACAAAACCCTTTTTAATTAAGCTAATGTGAATTCCTCTCATTCACATCCAGCAAAGGTCCCAGAAAACAGTCTTTCAAGGGTGATTTTATAACCACAGGCCTTATCAGGCGTGGAGAGCTGCCAGGCCAATATCTTCCAAATGAAATGCTATACAAGAAAATGCTTGGCAAGGAGTCTCTGAAAGTCATGAACAAATCTTCCCACTAATTAATCAAACTAATTGTCTCTTGCAAACTCCACTCCCCTTTCGCTCCTTTTTATTCCCTATGGGAGGGGCCATTCACTGTCCACCTGTGCCTCTACTACCGAGTTCCTTAACTGTTCCCTTCTCCTGGCAGCTCTGCACACGTACACCTCAGGAACAGCCTCCAGCTGTTCTTCTGCCCCACTGATCTCAGACTCTGAAGGCAGCTGATAACTGTCAGATGACCTTGGCCCCATCTCTGCCTCTGACACAAAGCCCTCATCAGAGCCTTCCCCAGACTCCAGGATTGGCCCATGTTCCTCCCCAATCTCCTCACTGTCTGAGTCTGCCACCAGCTCCGTTGGCCGCTGGCGGGCCACAACAACTTCACAGGATTGTTGTTGTGGGGAAAATAGGAATTAGATATGTTCGTCACCCTGAGTCATTTATACTTCACAGGGTTGTTGTTGTGGGGAAAATAGCATTAGATATGTTTGTCACCCTGAGTCATTTATAAAAATAATAAAGGTGGGATATAAATAAAATAAATAAATTAAATAGGTTTTGGACAGAAAACAAGCCTCTGTTAGAACGGCTGTCCAATCAAGGTTCTTTTAAGAAGCTTTGGGAGACAGAACAGGCATTTTGAAGTTGCCCCAAACCAACTCTGCCAACTCTTCTCCTGCTCTAAGTGCTTTCTGAAGGCTTCCTTAAGCAGGACTCTATCAGGCATGATATTCTCTGTGTCTTTTTGTAGACAGAGGTTTGTGTGTGTGTGTGTGTGTGTGTGTGTTTTATAAACACACTCTGATGCTGAAAAACAGTCCACAAAGGACAAAGGTATAAAAGTCCAATCATTAAAACCAGGAAACCATTAAACAATTTCTCCTAAGAGTTGCAGCTGGTGAAGCACAAGCTTTCTCTCCATAGAAAACATGACACTGGCCCCTTTGCTCCCAAATAACTAAACAAACCTTCCAATGCCAGCCAATGCCATCTCCAGGGCAGCTGCAGCTACTCAGTAAGCATTTATTTAGGAGAGAGATGGGGCAACCGTGGCCTTCTTCATGCCAGCTCTCTCAACCTCTTTTATGCATGGCCCATCTCAAGCACTTTCTTCTCAATGCAGCTCTCACTGTGCCAAGCACTCAGGGAAGGGAGGGAAGGTTTCTTGGTGCCCGCTTCCTATCCTTGTGTATCCTTTTTATGGGTGGCCTGACCAAACTGAACTGAAGTGGGCTTTTGGGATTGGCCTTGAGACAATATAAATGCCTTATTGAACAGCTACTTGGGAACCAAGAAAACCAGCCGGCTACTAAGCAGCACATCTTAGAAATCTATTTGCAAATATACAGTATGCGAAATATGTTTTTTCTTCATTAGGTTTATTTATGTTGCGTCCTCCCTGACGCAGCCAGCAGCCAAAGCCAGAGCCGGAAGAAGATCTGATTGGCTCTGGTGTGGCTGCCGGCTGGCGGGAGAATTGCCGCTTTCCGATTGGTTCCCCGCCTGGCAGCTGTCAAATATAAATAGCTAACAGGTGGGCATCGTTCTGTTGTATTCCGTAGTGTTAGCTGAGTTGCTTAAATAAAGCGTGTTTTGAAGAACCCTCTTCTCTGTGCCTGAGTACTTAAAACTGGCGACGAGGATGAGTGACACGGACCGCGTCCAGGTCCCCACCATTGCTGCCGCCTCTGTCTTCCATCCTGAGGCGGAATCGTGGGATGTGTTCCTTGAATGCTTCGAGGTCTTCTTACAGGCTCATGATCTCACGGACCTTTCTGAGGGGAGGAAGAGAGGTGTTTTCCTCCACTACTGCGGCCCTGAGATGTTCGCCACTGCACAAGCTCTGTCGGCTCCTACACCTGTGCACACCATGCCTTTGGACTGGCTCTTGGCCAAGCTCAAGATACACTATGAGCCTACGCCTTCTCGCTACACCCACTGTCAGTTCTTTAGGCGGTGCATCCAGACTGAAGACCAATCCATCAGCCAGTATGTGGCTGCTCTGAGGGCCGCCGCAATCCACTGTGAGTTCATGGATTTAGATGACGCCCTCCTTGAACAGTTCATTTATGGTCTCCAGGACATCCACCTCCACTACCGCATTCTCTCCCGGGCTGAACTGACCCTGAAGATCGCAGTGGACGAGGCAGTGGAAGTTATCACCCAGCCCTCTCCCATAAAAATGAAATATCCTAGGAAATATTGAAAAGGCAGAATATTTCCCTGGATGTGAAAAGGGAGAAACATGTTTTTAAAGAGAGAACAGCTCCCTGCAGCTTCCTGCCTATCCCCCTTTGTCAATGAGCAAGTCAAATCTATTTACTGGTCCCAAAAGATTGCCTTCCCATGAAATGAAATGAGGATAATTTATGAATGGAAAACAAGCCATTAAAAAAAAATAGTAGTTCAGATCATTATAACAGTTTCCCCTAATCGAGTATCTTCCAGCTTCATTGGGCTCCAACTCCCACTACTGCAGCCCTGTGTTGGCTGTGCATAATGCACATTGTAGTCCAACAGGTCAGATCAAGAAGTCTGCAATTTGCTGTTCAGAGGGCAAGTTTTTTTTATGAGCAGAAGTTGAAATGGGCAAGGAAATTTCACACGGGCACAAACACAAGAATTCTTGTGGGGGGGGGTAAAAGTAAGCTTTTGCTGGGAGCAGAAGAGAAAAGATTTGGGCACTCCTAGTGTCTGCGTGACAGATTATCCCCGGGATGGTGAACCTATGGCACATGTGCCAGAGATGGCACACAGAGCCCTCTCTGCTGGCATGTATGCCCTTGCCCCTGGTCTGTGGCATTTCTTTTGTGAGCTTTTGTTTCCCTGCAAACAACGAAACAGAAGCTCACGAAAGAAAAAGATCTGACCTCCTGACACTGGTCTTCGGGTCTCTGCTGTGCATGCCTGCATGCCCACGCATGTGCACATTTGTGCATGCTTGCACATGTCCACGTTCATGCATGCAAATGTGCATGTCCGCACGTTTGGGCATGTGTGCATGTACAGTTTGGGTACTTGGTGTCTAAAAAGGTTCACCATCACTGGATTACTCCCCAATGAAGTCACAGTGATTTGTCACTTATATTAGGAGCAATTCAAGCTTTTGTGTTAAAAGTCTTTGTAGTTTTGTATAACATCTTGAATAAAAAGAAATGCCCTCACAACTGTCCAACATGGAACATCTAATTGCTAGGCAAAAAGATTTTTTCTTCTTCTCCTTCTTCCCTAAGCCTCCATTTAATTATTTGATTGCACAGTAACTGAAGAGGGTTATAGCCAGAAGGCACTTCAAAGCAACACCTTGATGTTCTGAGGGGGCCTTATTGGTTTCTGGAGGCAGATCATTTTTTTAAAAAAAATTAAACTCTTTCCTGTGATCTTCCCAGTAAATCTGCCGTTGCCAGCACCCCATGAAGAAAAAAGGAAAAAACAAAAGAATGAGAGAAAGAGAGAGAGAGGGGAGAGAGAGCGAGAGAGAAGAAAGGCGCAAGAAAGGCACAAGAAAGAAGTAAGAAAGAAAAAAGAGAAAGAAAAAGAAAGAAAGAAAGAAAGAAAGAAAGAGAAAGGAAGGAAGGGTGGGAGGGAGGGAGGGAGGAAGGATGGAAGGACAAGAAAAAGTAAATAGAAAGAAAGAAGAAAAAGGAGGAAGGAAGGAAGAAAGAAAGAATGAAAAAAGAAGGAAGGAGAAGAAAGGAGGAAGGAAGTGTGGGAGGGAGGGAGGAAGGACAGAAGGAAAAGAAAAAGGAGAAAGAGGGAGGGAGGAAAAAAGAGAAAGAAAGAATGAAAAAAGAAGAAAGGAGAAGAGAGAAAGAAAGAAAAAGAAAAGTATTGGCATTCTCAGTCCAAAGAGGGAGGGGAGGAATCCAAAGATCAGAGAGTTTTCATGCAAAGTTTAGAGTTTATGACATGACTGTTGGCTATGGAGTCTCAGCGTTTGAACTGTTATTGATTAAAAACAGTTTCCCCATTTTCACAGCGCTCGTCCAAAGGACAAGAAAAATGGGCAGGTTTTTCCATTCTGCAACATTTCCAGGCTTTGAGGATGCCTCTGTTGGCTTTCTCTTTCTTTCTTCTTTGATTGCATTCAAAGGCAAAGGCAAAACTCTTTTGCGGCATAAACACTCCGATAAGCCTCTTTCATTGCTTTCTTTTCCTTTTTATTTTTAGTTAATAGAAACAATTCAAACAACTCACTTCAACCTTTCTCACTGAAAACATTTTAATGGCAGCAAAAGTTTCTGACAGTTTTAGGTTCCAAGGAGCTTCTGATAACCAGGAGAAAGAAATTCCATGGGAGCTTCAGGGTAGGGCAATAGGAAGCTACCACAAGGAGTTGGCCATTTGATACTTAACCAGGATAACTGACCTATCACTAAACTTACAAGCTCAATTAAACCCAGCATGTCTGTTGCTAAGCAAGACAGTTGTTAAGGGAGTGGTGTTCCATTTTCGGACGCTTTTGCCACAGTTGTTAAGCAAATCATTGCAGTTGTTAAGTGAATCTTGTGGTTTTTAAGCGAATCTGGCTCCCCCCTGCCTTGATTTTGCTTGTCAGAAGCCGGCTGGGAAGGTTTCAAATGATGATCACATAATCCCAGGACACTGAAACCATCATAAGAACATGTCAGTTGCCAAGCACTTGAATTTTAATCATTTGGTTATGTGGATACTGCAATGGTCTTAAGTGTGAAAAATGGTCATAAAGCACTTTTTTTCAGTGCTATTGTAACTTCCATCACTAAACAAATGGTTGTAAGGAGGATTACCTGAAACTGAGAAATCGTGAGCTCTCCTCCTGACTTGTCTATGGACATTCTCCAGGTCACTGTTGTCCCAAAGGTGCTTTTTTCAAGAGGCAACTGGACTTCCTGGTTTTTCTCTGAAGACGTTTCACTTCTCATCCAAGAAGCTTCTTCAGCTTTGACTGGATGGTGGGGAATGGAAGGATTGATACCCCATGTAGACAGCTGTTCTCCAGTCCACAATTGAGTTCTTTCAACAGTTCCAAGAAGGCTCCACACCCCTTTGGACCACTCAGGTGACTCTGAGTTCACAGATAAACCTCCAGGTGACCCTAAGGACTCTCTAAAAGGATGCAAATGACTAGCTGTCTGCAAGGAGTATAAATCCTTCCATTCGCCGCCATCCAG